>NC_140996.1:77411899-77490536 GCF_052327205.1 Somniosus microcephalus | reverse complement strand
GCGGGCCCGGGGGGACTCGGGCTTTCCCCCACCTCAGGGCCCCGGTTCCCGGGGCTCAGCTCCGAGTTTGTGGCCATGGGCCGGGGGACTCAGCCTTTCCTCCCCTCAGCCCAATCCCAGGGCTCGGCTCCGTTTGCAGGCCGTGAGGCCGGGGACTCGGCCTTTTCCCCACCCTCGGCCCGGTTTCCGGGGCTCGGCTCCGTTTGCAAGCCGCGGGCTGGGGACTCAGCCTTTCCCCCCCCCTCGGCTCGGTCCCGGGGCTCGGCTCCTCAGTGTCCCAAGCACTGATAAACCACGTGACACCACCTGCCCGGGTATCACCCTACTCGGTCCGCTCTCAGTGTCCCAGCGCCGAGAACCACGTGACACCCCCACCCCGCCCATGGGGGTTCACCCTACTCGGTTCCGCTCTCAGTGTCCCAGCCCAGCAACTGCCGGAGGGGAGTCTGGCAAACCCGGGCTCCTGAGAACCACGTGACACCCCGCCACCACCCCCCGCCCATGGGGTTCACCCTACTCGTGTCCGCTCTCAGTGTCCCAGCCCGGGGAGGGAGGGAGCGGCGCGGGCAAAAGTGATCACGTGCTTTCTCCAACGGTTTTTGTTTGATTTCAAACTCTGGCGCGTTTCCCTGTTTCTCACTCCCTGTTTATCGCGAGCGCCGTCCCACTTTGCGCTCTTGCTTTTTCCCGCCTTCCCCGCCCCAATGGCCGCCGGCCTGTTGGCAAACCGCCGCCATCTTTCCTGTGGCAGCTCAGTGAAGCTCTCTCTCCGCTTTGCAATTTTTATTTTTGGAATTAACTGTCATTTTTCTTCTCCTCCAGCAATAATAATGCACTTTTTTTTTTAATGGCTTTCTCCTTCAAAAATCTGAAGTAGTGCACTGAAACAAGCCCAAGGTGTTTTTTTTTCCCCCCCCTTTCATTTGAAGTTTCATCCACATTTGTTCAATTTCCAAATCTGGTAGCCTTTGACACAAAACATTGGCATCTCAGATGACTGGTAAGGAGTGGGTAGGGGGGGTTTGTTGTTGTTGTTGAGAGAAACAGTGAGGGTGAATTGCCAACCTCATTAGCGGGTTGACCAATCAGGGGAGTGTCATAGGCGTATTTACTTTTATAAAACATTCAAAAAAACGGACAAAATCTGCTCATTAGTGGTTGACCAATCAGGGGAGTGTCATAGGCGTATTTACTTTTTAAAAATGTTCAAAAAACGGACTAAATCCGCTCATTAGCGGTGTTGACCAATTCCTACCGCTTATTAGCATTGAGTGACGTGATGGTTGACCAATCCTACGGGTGGAAGCGCGGTGCATCACGGGGGGCGTTTCATGGCGTGTGTTGGGCGGGGCCTAATCCTTCAAACTGCCGTTATGCGGGAGCGCGAAAAAACCAGAGACCGGAGTGGCAGGGGTCCATCGGGCCGGGCCTGGGCACTCCTTTCCCCCCTCATCCTGGCTAATCCCAAAATAAATCCAGCAGCGGGAGCGGCGTTTGGAGGCCCGCAGCGGGAGCTCATCAGGGGCTCACTCGGGCTGGGCCTGAGGCGCTAGGACATGCACGGGGGCTGGAGCGGGAGCTCAGCTGAGGTGAGTCGGGCTGGGCTGAGGTGCTAGGCCACGCACGGGGGCTCGAGGTTCGGAGCGGGAGCTCAGCTGAGGCCAGTCGGGCCGGGCCTGAGGCGCTAGGCCACGCACGGGGGGCTCGGGCCCCGAGTGGGAGCTCAGCTGAGGTTGAGTCGGGGGGGGCTGGGCCTGAGGCCCTAGGGAAAGGAGAGGGGAGGGAGGGAGGGAGAGAGAGGAAAGGAGGGAGAGACGGGGAGGTCCAGAGACAGAGGGGTAGGGAGAGGCAGGGGGAGGGAGAGAGGGGGAGGGAGGGAGAGGAGAGGGGAGGGAGGGAGATAGAGGGAGGGAGAGAGAGTGGGGAGGGAGAGGGGAGGGAGGGGAGAGAGAGCAGGGAGGGAGAGGGGAGAGAGTCCCAACAGTCTCATAAACAGTTTTATAAACATGGCACAGGGTTCTTGAGTTCCCTCGGCACCGCCGGGGCACTCCAGATAGTACATATATGTAAGAGGTGCAGAGCTTTGCTTGTTATGAACCCACATTGGAAATGAGATTTTTTGCCCATTCACTTTATTGGCTGGAAAATCATGGGGGGAGGGGCTTAATTTCTAATATGCACGCTAATGGGCAAAGCTGTTCGCCAAGAGTGTCAATTTGTAAAAAGTGAGCCTGTAGTTGAGAGAAAACAGACATCACAAAATTAGAGAATATTCTGAGGAGATATGAACATTTGGCATGTCAGCACTGAACATGTGCAATAGAACAAATCAGTTCATTTTGCTTGAAATGAACAATGTTGTCATTAAAATCAAAGGAGCAAATCCATTTGATCAGAGATGGATTGGTTTATTCAGCCACCCTGCCCTGGCTCGGACAATCAGTGCTGATATTCCAGTCCTATCTGGCTTGCACTCCAGCTAGCAAGACTCCCTGCTGGGAGCAGAGGATCACAGAATTTGCCCCACTATCTGATCTTTATCTAAATTAAATGAACAATTCAAACTTTGCTGCAGAGATGTTGGGCTCGATTTTCATTGAGCCGTGGAGTCGGGCTTGGAGGCGTGCAGGGGGTTAAAATCGCAAAAACTGGCGGGCGGGAACCCCCCCGCCTGGTTGCTGACTGAGCAATTTTAACTCAGGCGTGTCTGATGGTCCCGACTCCGTCCCACATCCAACAGGCGGGACTGGTCTTTACGGCCCTTAATAACCACTAAATGGCCTCTATAATCCTATTTTAAAAGGCCCTTGCAAATTTAACCCTTTTCCCCAGTAAAACACGCCTGGTGGGAAACATGAATGTGAAAACTGGCGGGAGCACTATTGGATTGCTGACTATCAACTGCAGGTCAACCATTAAAGAAGAGATTTGATCAGCCATCATTTGCAGGTGGCAGGACTTAGTGGTCTCAGGTCTGGGGCAACTTTTAGAAGGCTTAACCACACCTGTGGAAGGTTGGAGCCTGACACCCATCTCCAGTGTGGCCTCCTGCGAAACCCCTCTCACCACCTTCACTCAGCGCTTCCTCAACGGAGGCAAATAGCAGAAGCATGGGAGCCATCTATTTCCTTCCCATCTGGGCATTAGAGTAGCTCGAGCACGAGCCGCGGCAGCAGCAGAACCAGGAACAACAGCAGCACCAGCAGCAGCAGGAGCGCCAGTCTGCTGCTCACCCACCTGAGGCTGCACAGGCCAGAAGGGGCCAGCGCCTGGAAGCCCGTCGGCGCAGGAGATACCCCCCAAACAGGGTCTACAGACGCAGGGTCACCTATCTCAACATGTCTGAGCAGCAGTGCCAAAGGCGGCTCCGACATTCGAGAGAGGTAATGACTGACATCTGCGCAATGCTACAGCAAGATCTGCTGCCCACAGGACCAGGTGGACAAGCATTACCAGTGGCCGTCAAAGTCACCACCGCACTCAACTTTTTTACCTCAGGCTCATTCCAGGGATCAGCAACAGACATCAGCGGCATCTCCCAGGTGGCCGCACACACTTGCATCATGCAGGTAACCGATGCCCTCTTTGCCCTCGTGCACAATCACATCCATTTCACCAAGGATCGAGCAAGAGTCACAGCGCAAGCAGTTGGATTAGCTCATCTGGCAGGCTTTCCAAGGGTGCAGGGCGTTGTTGACTGCACACATGTGGCCCTTACGGCAGCCCATCGTAATCCAAGTATTTTTGTCAACCGCAAGGGCTTCCACTCCCTTAACGTTCAGCTGGTGTGTGACCACAAGAAGGAAATTTTGCATGTTTGTGCCATGTACCCTGGCAGTTGCCATGACTCCTTCATACTGCACCAGTCTAGTGTATCTCCATTATTCAGTCTGCCAGACCAACTTAACGGATGGCTACTTGGAGACAAGGGCTATCCCCTGAGGACGGTGGCATAGTGGTTAGCACTGTTGCCTCACAGCGCCAGGGACCCGGGTTCGAATCCGGCCTCGGGCGACTGTCTGTGTGGAGTTTGCACATTCTCCCCGTGTTTGCGTGGGTTTCCTCCGGGTGCTCCGGTTTCCTCCCACAGTCCAAAGATGTGCGGGTTAGGTTGATTGGCTATGATAAATTGACCCTTAGTGTTAGGGGGATTAAATACGTGGGGTTACGGGGACAGGGTGGGATATGTGTTGGTGTAGGGGTTACAAGGATCGGGTGGGATATGTGTCGGTGCAGGCTCGATGGGCCGAAATGGCCTCTATCTGCACTGTGGGGTTTCTGTGATTTCTGTGATTTCTGTGACGTGGCTGATGACGCCATTGAGGAGACCATCCATCGAAGCTGAGGAGAGCTACAACTCCAGCCACATGTCCACCAGAGGCATAATCGAGCAAACCATCGGCTTGCTGAAGATGCGCTTCAGATGCCTGGATAGATCAGGTGGAGCCCTGCAGTAGTCAGCAGCCAGGGTTTCCAGAATTGTCGTGGTTTGCTGTGCACTTCACAACATGGCACAGCGTTGTGGCTTGCAGATTCCTGAGGACCAAATGGCTCCTCATATATTCTCCTCAGATGAGGAGGAGGAGGGCGAAAATGAACATCCCGCAGAGGCCCATCAACCAGCGGCAGCATTACGCGAGAACATTGCTGCCCGGAATGCACTCATCCTGGCCAGATTTGCTTAGCCTAGTAAATCAACCACTTTTGCCTCGCAGCTTCTTACCAGAGCATTGACAATGGCCAAGGACCAGAGGATTCCTAGCACTCCGACCACCATACTGACAGTTGCAAGTATTCCTAAGGCCTAAATGTGCAAGTCCCAATAGCGAAATGACAGACGCCACAACTGCAACATTTGCCATCAGATTTTTTATGTACAATTACGATGTGATGGCATTTTTACACTAAACACAAAATTCCACCCAAGTGACTAACCTTGTGACTACTTGTGCTTTATCTTCCTCTTACGCGTGCTCCTACGTAGTGCTTCTCCTGTGGCTTCAGCAGATGTGGAGGCCCCTTGCTCACTTTCCTGCTGCTCCTGTCTCGACACCTTTGGCGGGCATCCTCTGGGGTTGCGAGCCTGTGAGGGCTCGTCAACAGTCTGCTGCTCCTGTGGCTGTGCAGGGGTTGAGATGTCTATCTCACTTGGGTGTGAACTCCGGTGGGGCTCTGACCGAAGGCTCTGCAGTGGCATGGAAGTGTGAGCGCTTGGAGAGGAGTCCCCACTTCCTTGAGGTCTGCCACCAACATCCCTCTCATGGGTCAGGTCCCCCTCAGCGCCTGCAAGTGCCGGGAGAGCACCTTGCTGCGAATCAGGGGGGCCATGGGGATCCGTATCTGCAATGGCAGTCCTACTCAGCAGGACTTCCATGAAGGTCTGGTTTCTCTGTTCAATAGATGCCCATCGCTCTTCAAGAGATGTCATTCTATTCTGAACAATGACCATGCTTTCCATACCCTGGCGACTAAGCTCCTCCATGGCCGTAGCCCTCCTCTCCTCTACCGTAGCCATCCTCTCCTGTACGGTAGCCAGCCTTACCACGGAGGTAGCAATTGTTTCCACGGAGGTAGCCATCCTTTCCGTGGTGATGCGTTCATGCACCAATGACTCCACAAAGGCTCTGCTCATGTTCACTATGGACTCCTCCATTCGCTCCACACTCGCAGCGACCCTAGAGACAAAACCTGCCAGAGACTCCTGCATCTGTGCCTGGAGTTCCATCACCTCTGGTCATATGGATGGACCCAGAGGCAGAGGGTCGACATGCTGCTGAGCTGAGCTGGCAGAGTCCTGTGCCACCCGACTAGGACTCTCCACTGCTGTCCCTGTCTCCACAATCTGCTGATGCTCACTTGTGAGCTGTGATACACCAGGTGACAACACTAATCTATGTCCCGAAGGTCCCACCGAGGTGTGAGTTTCTGCGCTGGTGCTGGGTGCGCTGAATTCTGGTGATGCTGCGCCCTCAGAGGTTGCAACTTCCTCTGAGGAGTCTGGCTGCTCAGCCTCTTCGTCCTGGCTAGGGGGGACGGATGCTTGTGATGGTCCTGTGGGGGAGTAAAGGAAAGAATCAGAGATGTGATGCAAAGGCTACATGTACATAGCTTTTTGCAGATGCTCATAAGTGCATCTGTTACAGCTTCACAATCATTATCAGCGACTCATGCAATGTCAAAGAGAGAGATGGGAAACTTTTCTGTCACCAGCTTGCTGTGTTGCACCCATCTGTCCCCCATGCGCGAATCATCCTCAATGCCCATTATTCCCAGGACGGCCTCCTCCCAGGGGGTCAGGTGGGCTATTGAGGGTGGCCCTCCTCCTGTCCTGGCTCGCTCTCTTTTGTTGTGAGCTCTCTTTTCCTGCAATGAGGGAGACAAGTGGAGGTTGAGTGAGAATGAAGGAGTGAGTGTAGAGATTGCATAGCATATATATTTAGAAGGAGACAAAGATGGAGTGAGGTTGCAAGACCAACGGCTCTCCCTGTGTGTTGTCAGTTGTGTTCAAAGCATCAGAGTGATAGGGAGTGTGAGGGCTGGATGGTGTAATAGTTACGTGAATGTGAGCATAGAGAGAGAGGGAATGGGTAAGGGTGCATGGATGTCAGTGTCAAGTGGGATGTGGAGGAAGAGATTGCTAAAGCTGAGTGCTGGTGAGGAAAGGCAATGGGGATCAGATTGAGGGTAATGGGAAATGCATACTCACTTTTCCAGTGCGCTGAAAGTAATGAAATCTTTTCCTGCACTGTATCCAGGTTCTGCGGGTGACTCCCAAGGAGTTGACCTCCTCAGCCACCTGCATCCACACTGCCTTGGTCTGAGTGGGAGGCCTCTTCCTCCCTGATGAAGGGAACAGTACCTCCCTGTTGGCCCTAGCCCCATCGACTAATGCCTGCAGTGCCGCCTCGTCATAGCGAGGAGCTGATCTTGCCCCCCCACTTGTCATTTTTACTGCAGCTCCCTCACATTGCACAGTCAAGAAACTTGGCAGTCTGCAGAAGAAGCAAGGCTTGCTGTGGACCTTAAATGCAGCAGCAATGATGACGTCATCGGAGGGGACTTTCAGTCATGAAAAACCCATTTGCAAAGGCTTCCCACACGTTGGAAATCAATTGGCCAATTGAGTTAAAATTGCATCAATCTCCCACATCCATTTAGATTCATGTGGGAAACACAAAATTCGTACAACACGATAACAGCCCACACCTGAGCTAAAATCCAGCCCGTTTTCTCCAATTAAACGCGATACATTATTACTAGATGAAATTGCATGTTGAATAAAGACACACCAAATCAGGATTTTTTAGTTTACCTCATAGACTGGTTGAGTGACTATGGGGTTAGTTAGAGAGTTACTTTGTAACATTATTTGTAGGTGAGCTTCAATTGGCTACTCAGTTGTTAGCAGTTTGAATTAAATTGTGGCTTCCAGAGAATCTGTTAAATAGGGACAAAAATGTTATTCTCATTTAACATATTCTCAGTGTGATAAGAGGAACTTTCTGCTCATGAAATGCTGCCCTAGGTATTCAGTACAAATTGAAAAGTTTGATACAGGAATTGCCATTCAAGAAGCATTTACAATTAGTAATAATTTATTTGAATTTAGTATGATGATACAAACCAAAACAAAATCCTTTTAAAAACATTGAGATTCATGGAGCAGGAACATAGGTTCTGATGAAAGGACCTCGATATGAAATGTTAACTCTGTTTCTCTCACCACAGATGCTGCCTGCCAAATGTTTCCAGCATTTTCTGTTCTTATTTCAGATTTCCAGCATCTGTAGTATTTTGCTTTTGTTTTATTGGGCATATCCAGGTTTGCTGAGCTGATTCGGTAGATCTGTAAATGGCATGAAGGACTCCTGGGAGTGGAAGGGCAAGCCACAAATATCCAAAGGGTACAGGAAGCACGGGAGGCAAAAACAACAACAACAACTTGCATTTATATAGCAGCATTAATGTAGTAAAACGTCCCAAGGCGTTTCACAGGAGCGTTAAAAGACACAATTTGACACCGAGCCATATAATGAGATATTAGGACAGGAGACCAAACGCTTGGTCAAAGCGGTAGGTTTTAAAGAGCGACTTAAAGGAGGAGAGAGATGTAGAGAGGAAGAGAGGCTTAGGGAGGGAATTGCAGAGCTGAGGGCCTAGGTAGTTGAAGGCACAGCTGCCAAGGGGGAAGTGAAGGAAATTGGGGATGCACAACAGGTCAGAATTTGAGAAGTGCAGAGATCTCAGAGGGTTGTAGGGCTGAAGGAGGCTACAGAGATAGCGAGGGGTAAGGCCATGGAGGCATTTGAACATAAGGATGAAAATTTTAAAATCGAGGTATTGCCAGATTGTGGATCAGCAAGCATAGGGTGATGCGTGAGCGGGACTTGGTGCAAGTTAGGATCTGACAACAGAGTTTTGGATTAGCTCATGTTTACGAAGGGTTGTAGGTGGGAGGTCAGTCAGAAGAGCTTTGGAATAGTCACGTCTAGAAGTAGTAAAGGCACAGATGAGTATTTTAGCAGTAGATGGGCTGAGGCAGGGGTGGAGACGGGCAATGTTATATAGGCAATTACATAGGCAATGAATGCACATTCTCTGACCCGTCAGAAGTAGAGAAAAAGTGCAAAGATAAACAATGAGGATTAATGTAAATGATCTGAGCATTCCATATATGGGTATGAAATACATTGCAGGTGTTGAACAGGTTTCCTTAATGTATAAAGAGTATACTTAACTCAAATGTAACCAGTAACAGGATAATATATAACATGAAGCAAATTCATGAAAATTGTTGAGAAGTATTAGAGCAGACCGTATAAGGGGAATGTACAAAGTTGCAGGATGGAAAAGATTGATAACTGACCCCTTACATGGTTTATCACTAAAAGCTAGTGTACAGGTACAAAAAAGGCTAATGGAATGTTGGCCTTTATCTCAAGGGAGCTGGATTACAAAGGGGAAGAAGTTATGTTAGTTATATAAAGTGCTGGTTAGACCTAATCTGGAGTAATGTGTTCAATTCTGGGTTCCGCATCTCAGGAAGGATATATTGGCCTTGGAGAGGGTACAGCGCAGATTCACCAGAGTGATACCGGGGCTAAAAGGGTTAAATTATGAGGATATAGGTTGCATAAGCTAGGCTTGTATTCCCTTGAGTCTAGAAGATCAAGGGGCGATCTAATTGAAGTGTTTAAGACGATGAAAGGATTTGATAGGGCAGAGAGAGATACTATTTCCTCTAGGCGCGGGGGGGGGGTGGGGGGGAGGGGAGGGGAGGGGGGGTTGGTGGGGGGAGTCTAGAACAAAGGGGCATAACCTTAAAATTAGAACTACCAAATTCAGGGGTGATGTCAGGAAGCACTTCTTCACACAAAGGGTAGTGGAAATCTGAAACTCTGTGCCTCAAAAAGCTGTTGAAGCTAAGTTAATTGAAAATGTCAAAACTGAGATTAATAGATTTTTGTTAGGCAAGGGTATTAAGGATTACGGAACCAAGGCGGGTAAGTGGAGTAAGGATACAGATCTGCCATGGTCTAATTGAATGATGGAACAGGTTTGTGGGGCTGAATGGCCTATTCCTGTTCCTATGCCCTTATGTTCCTATGACTTTTATTATGCACAGACAGAACTCACAAAGCAAAGGAAACTGTTCAGCTCTTAGAAACTCAGGCCAGAATTTTCTGAGGGTTCAACAGGCAGAATCGGTGAAGGGTCGGGTAGGAAATTTCATTTTTTTGACAACGGGTCGGGAACCCCCCTGTCATCCTGCTGCAAAACGCCTTTCCCAATGACGAGCCAGTGATCTCGGATCGGACCCACTCCGTAGAGGCGGGCGACCCAATTAAAGCAATTATTGGCTTGTTGCCAGACCCTTAATAATGGTTTTATCCTTACCTTTTAACTTTAAATGCTCACTCATGGGGTCCACGCGTGCTCTAACTCCCTCCATAAGCATATGGAAGGAGTCATGGGTGAACCTGGGTGCAGTGCTCAACTTCTGTGCCGTGATTGTCAGTGTTTGCTGCACTTCAATGTTGTAGAACACTGACAACACAAATGTCAAAAGTAAGGTGGCCATGGTCCCTTTAAGGAAACTAGCTCAAAATGCGTCATGAATTATGTCACCAGGCCCGCTCCATCTAATTGGGCCAGGAAACGTGCTGGGAAGGCTCAACAAGCCCCATTGAGGTAAGTTCATTATAGGCAGTGGGCTGGAGCCAGCAGTGAGGCCGCGACCCACCACCGACACTGGCCGTACCGGACCCGCCGAGGTGAGCAAAATTTCGGCCTCAGTTGCCCAAGTACAAATTATTTTGTACTGTGCATTATGTTGTACACATTGTGCTATAACTATAGCTTTTCACAGTATAATGTCCACTCGTTCATTACATATCGTTCTTCTTGCAGAAAAAAGTGATCTTCAGTAGGTGAGACCATCTCAGGAGAGATGGGAGCTCAAACAAATGAAACTCCTTATACAAAACCAAAATACTGTGGATGCTGGAAATCTGAAATAAAAACAGAAAATGTTGGAAATACTCAGCGGGTCAGACAGCATCTGTGAAGAGAGAAACAGAGTTAACGTTTCAGGTCTATGACCTTTCATCAGAACATTCTGACGAAAGGTCTTCGACCTGAAATGTTAACTCTGTTTCTCTCTCCACAGATGCTGCCTTCAAAGAGTATTTAAAACATTTTCTGATTTTAAATAAAACCTCTTACATGGTTTATGGTCATAACGAAGATCACATTGAGGGCCTGGGTGTAGGGGGTGGTGTGGGGTGGCACGTATGCCCAGTCAGTTATGCCTCCTCTCTCTCAACCGGGTCATCCCTAGGCAGTACCGGTGACGTGGGAACTGTCCTCCCCTCATTCCCCATAAAATCTGCCTGGCCTGCCTTTGGGCTTATGAGGCACACCATGCCTTTTGCCTTCCGGAGGGCCCGGCTCAGATTTTCTATCCTCTCTCTACAGGGGCCGTGGTCTGCCTCCTCAAACCCCTGTTCGCTTGCTAGCTTATATGCTGCCTTTACCTCCTGTGCTTTCTCTTCCTGTTCCCTAATCTGCCTTGCCAAGCGGGCGTTTTTCTCCCACAACCTTAACTAATTTCCCTTGGCCTCGGTGACTTGGCACCGTAGGTATTCCAACTAGGCCTTGTATTCTCCCACTAAATGCACTCTCTCCTGATTCAAAGCCTGCAAAGCTACTAATAACTTTTCCCCTGCAAGAGCCTTATCCTGGATCTCCAGGGCTGACTCCCTTAACTCGACTGCCTGTGCTGCAACGAGCCTGTCTAAGAGCTGGACCTGCTTTTTAAAGCACATCAGCCAAACTGCCTTCTCTAAGAACTTCTTGTGTTCCTCTCCCTCTGTCCACTTAGCTGCTGCATCTATCGGATGCCCAGCCTTTAACAGGGTGGTGATCCACTTCTTAGTGATATTCACCTTGCTAAACACATAATCAGAAATCCTTTCCTCCATCATGGTTCGCTCATCTGAACCACTGTCCACTGCATCGCAACCTTGTTGTCGGTGTCCTGCCGCGGTCGCCATTATGTAGGGGGTGGTGTGGTGTGGCGCATATGCCCAGTCAGTTATGCCTCTGACTGTTTATGAGTGGTTCGAATCGCTCCCACACCCCTGGGTTCTAGACACCAGACTTAGGTACAAGGCGGCGATACAGAAAAGACTCGAGTAGACAGGTGGTTGGATGTAAGCAAAACCAAGATTTTTATTGAAGAGGAAATTAATACAATCTTATGAAAAAGTTATTAGTGTACACTTCTACAGGCAAAATACAAAAGAATAACTACACTTATACAGGGAATGGGGAACACACGGCACATCGAGGGAAAACAACTATCTTAACAATCCCCTTATCCTTATCCCACCCCCTATACCTAACTAGATTAAGCTACGAGGGGTCAGAACTCCATGCTCACCAATCAAAAGGGGTCTGCTGAACTCAAAACAGGTGGGATTCGGGGTTCGCTCTTGGTGCTCTCTGGAGCCTGCTGGCATCACGTGGTCTCCAGGTGCTGCAAGGGCGTTGTCCAGGTACAAGTACCCCAAAGTTAAAGTCTCTGCTTGGGTACTTTACCTTGCAGGGATGGCGGTTTCTCTTCCTCGGCCGACAGTTTGAGTTTGCATTAAGATAGTCGCAGGTCAGCTGAGACTGAAGGCCTGATGATTCGAAACCTGTCTTCTGTCGTCTTCCTCAGTTCGTCTTCTCCGTCGTCTTCTTCACTTCATCTCCCCCTCGCCTCATCGCGTCCCGCCTCGCCTGGCCTGAATTGTCCGTGTCCGCCCGATGCAGTGCCTGGGCGATTCCGGATGGAGTGGGGAAAGGCACAGGCAAAGGCCAGGGGGTAAGCGCAGGACGGGGAAAGAGCAGCAGCCACGAGGGCGAGGAGCCGGAGCCGGAGCAAGGCTGAGAGCAGAGAGAGAAGGTTGCCGGTGGGCCTACAATTATACTTTTTTGGATGGCCCTTATCTGCGCGCCAAATCAGGTTAGTTCTTTGTCTTAATTTTGGCGGGCTATTTTAAATAACGGTGGCAATCTACTGTAACTGCTTTTAGATGGCCGGTAATCGCATCTACTGGCCCGATGATTGACTTGTTTTGTCATGAATGCATCTTGATGGGCCTGTCCAGCCTCGATGGCTTCCTTAATCTGTTGCCGATTATATATGCAAACTGCTTGATGGCCTTAACTATAGGCCTAACTGGGTTTAGATTTGTCTCCAATTTGATCTAATACATAATTCAAAGTCCTGTTTGGTTTTACAAATGCAAGGTCTCTCTTCACAGAAACTGCAGCTTTGGTTTTGATTTCTCCACGAGCTGCCTGTGCCGCAGAGTCCAAGTTTTAAAAATCTCACAGGCTTTCTGCCAGGAGGCGCAGATGCCACTTTGGGTACCCTTTTTCATTAAAATGTCCATGCAGGGTCCCTTTTCTTATTAATAACCTTTGGGGAAATGTAGAAATTTTGCGAATCTTACACGGGTGATGCACACGTGACCACACACTGTATCTGGTGTGAACAGTTATACCTGTACATATTAACTGTGTTCATCCACCCTGTTACTGGAAAAATTTGGGACAAGTATATACTCTGTAAGCGGTTTTGATCCTAGCCCAATTGCTAGATGGATAGTTCGAATCGCCCCAGCCTTACGAAAGTTCTATACCCGGGAATTATTATTCAGAGTGTAAATAGAATAAGTCACGGACAGGAATGCTTCAGTGAAAAATCAGACTTATATTTATTTGGTCTAACATACACTGGCTAAAATATGCGCTACTAAACAAAATCACTGTCTCTGTGGAGAATAAGATCCAGGTTAAAAACAACACACATACAGTACACAACTGGGGACTATAACAAGCAGTAATTCCCTTGTTGCTGTGGTGGACTCTAACTCCACCCCTACCAATGAATTACCCAGTCACATAAGCCCCTTCGCCTGGCTGAACCAAACGAAGCTTCCACTCCGGAATAGCCCAAAAACTTCACTTCTGAGAAAACTCTGAGCCCTTACAGCTCACCCAGCTTGCCTGGGACATTGGGTTACTGGCTTGGGACACTCGAGACCATGCTTACCACCACACACAGTCGGTCTCGATCATTCCACTCAGCAGCTTCTTCCTTTGGTACTTCTTGTTGGGTCGATCTTGGTGGAGCAGGAGTGAGAGAGAAAGAAAGAATGGTGGAAAAGGATCTATCTTTATAGGAGTCTGGCTACCCCATCTTTCCCGCCAATCTTTAAAATCCTTTTGTTTCTAAGCACTCCGGTGCTTAATCAGCGATGGGTTATCATCGGACCCATGAGTATTCCGTGATTGGACTAATGGCCCTAAGTCTGGGACATATCTTCCGGTCTTTGTGTTGGGAAAAACTGGCTCCTCTTCGGCTGGCTAGACTAATGGGTTCATTGTTCTGCTTCTCTTCTGAGATGGAGGTGAGAAGTGCTTTTGCATATTAGAGTGGCTTTCTAATAGGTTCAAGTTCAACGGGTGCCTCAGGGTCCTCAGCCCCTTCATCGTTGGCCCCCTTCCTTTTCCCAGGACTGTCGGGCAAACCCATACATTCAGGATGACTGACAGTTCTTTTGTCACAGCCAACTGCCATGCATTCTCTGGAGTTTTAACAAACCAGTCCCCCCACGCATCTGCACAGGGCGATCCCACCACAGGAAAAACACCCTCAGAAAAATTCCATAAACTCCACAAAAATATTCTTGACTGAGTCCATTCTTCAAACAGAGACTTTGTGATCTCTTCACTCTTTGCACAACTAAGGAAACATATCTGATCACCTGCCATTGGGAGTCCCCATGCTCCATCCCTTATAAGACCCCATGGAATCCCCAACATAAGATGTAGCATCCCTTTGCTACAGCTCTGATTCCAGTTGCTGGCCCATCTGTCCATTGTGTTCTGCCCTAGGGCAGGTCCTAACTCAAGTCTCACATATGAGATTCTTGAATCACTTATTAGGGAAGAATAGCTGAGGTAGTTTCCCATTGACTTCCTCACACTTTTTTATAACTGGAGTGCCTTCTCTTAGGTGGGCTGCAACCAAGGATAAAGAGCCCTTTATAATAGGGGAGGGCCACCCACCCCATCAGATGCAAGAACCCCTGCTGGACATCAACTCAGTATTCAGAGCTGGCACTCCAGTCTCTGTTGTCTAGAGTGGGGCTCAAATCATTCACCTTCTGACTCAGTCAAAGGCACACTCTTCAGTTGATGATACATTTCCTGAAATATAACCCTGATGATGCACAGCTCCCTCACAATGCTCATCACTGAGGTTGTGTTAGCTCAGTTCTTACAGTAGACATCCTGCCTGCAAGTGTAGTGATTCCTGCTGGGCCTCTCCTTGCAACATCTGATGTTCTTCATTGTCCTCTCCTGCTCTTGCAACAGGTCCATCAAAGTGAGGCATGCTCTAAAAGCAATTCACTAACTCTGTTTTCTATCTCCTGCTCTACTCCCTGCGTGACCTCAGCTGCTCCCTCTACAGCTAAAATGCCAGGTTTTTAATTGAGCAACAATGACATGATGTGCATATGGACTGAAGCCTGAATAATTCAGTGTGTACCCCGTTAAGTGGCCTTTGTAGTGAGAGGGTTTGAGTACAGGAACAATGATGTCTTGCTGCAGTTGTACAGGGCTTTGTTGAGACCACATCTTGAGTATTGTGTGCAGTTTTGGTCGCCTTATCTGAGGAAGGATGTTCTTGCCATGGAAGGAGTGCAGCGAAGATTCACCAGGCTGATACCTGGGATGGCAGGAATGACGTATAAGGAGAGATTGGGTCGATTGGGCTTGTACTCGCTGGAGTTTAGAAGAATGAGAGGGGATCTCATTGAAACTTATAAAATTCTAACAGGACTAGACAGGCTAGATGCAGGAAGGATGTTCCCAATGGTCGGGGAGTCCAGAACCAGGGGTCACAGTCAAAGGATAAGGGGTAAGCCATTTAGGACAGAGATGAGGAGGAATTTCTTCACCCAGAGAGTGGTGATCCTGTGGAATTCTCTACCACAGAAGGCAGTAGAGGCCAATTCATTAAATATATTCAAGAAGGTGTTGGATATATTTCTTAAGGCTAAAGGGATCAAGGGATATGGGGAGAAAGCAGGAACAGGGTACTGAATTTGGATGATCAGCCATGATCGCATTGAATGGCGGAGCAGGCTCGAGGGGCCGAATGGCCTACTCCTGCTCCTATCTTCTATGTTTCTATGTTTAACAAGCCCTTAACAAGTACAATAACTGTTTACATACAGGAACAATTTGAAGAGAGTGGATAAAAGTGAACACTACATTTGTTAGTGCTAACACAAAATGACTACACCGTCATAAATAGTTGGAAAGTGCACTAAACCTAATCCACAGGGTAAATTTCTCCCTTATGTACTTTATGTAATGGATGCAGGTTAATAACATACGAACATACGAATTAGGAGCAGGAGTAGGTCACTTGGCCCCTCGAGCCTTCTCCGCCATTCAATAAGATCATGACTGATCTGATTACTCCAAATTCCCGCCTACCCCTGATAACCTTTCACCCCCTTGCTTATCAAGAATCTATCTACCTCTGCCTTAAAAATATTCAAAGACTCTGCTTCCACCACCCTCTGAGGATTAGATTTCCAAAGACTCGCGACCCTCTGTGAGAAAGATAAGCCCATAAAAAATGCAAACCAAGCACCAAGGTGATCTGATGCAGCGCTGGATGCCTTGGCGCAGGAGGTGGAAAGGAGGAAAGAGGTCCTATTTTCAGAGGGGGACAGGAGGCCCTCCAGGCAAAATCGAAAATGCCAATGGGAGTAGATAGCCATAGCTGTCAATGCCAGCAGTATCACCTTGAAGAGATGGCTGTAGTGTAGGAAAAATTTTAATGACATCATACAAGTGGTCAAGGTTAGTGAATTCATCTTCAAATGCTATATCCCTCTATCTGCACCAGCAACCTCACACATTGCTCAATGCACCACACTGCCACCACTCACCTACCACAATCTCTACCAAACATGACTCATATCTCAGATTCATAGCTTCACCTCACCCTCACACTTACCACTGCTGCAAGACTCACACCCACAGCTCACAGCTTGCACACACTGTCAGTTATTCAACCATGACAGGCGCATTATGGAAACACATTGCACCACACTCACTGGCACACTTCCCTTTCTCTTGCAGAACATGGTGGAGCAAGCAGGGACTACCCAAAAGGGCACAGGCACACCTGCAAAATCTAACCCCCTCTGGAAGAGAGAGTGCTGGCCCTTCTTAGGAGGGCAATAGCTGAGCCTGTGGCCAGTGCTGGGGCTGAATCTATCCAAGATGACGGTGCCCTCATACCTAATCCTCCTTCTCACATCCCACTTCTCCCTCAACTCACTATCTTTTCTGACTTGCAAGCTGCAGATGGTGTAAGCATGCATCCCTTGCTTTCCCCCCATCAGCACAACCTTACCCTTGTGCCTTTCTTCTTTCAGATACCCAAGAACTGCCACCTGGCCAGGAACCACAACCATCATACTTTGAGCCAGGTATGACCCCAGCCAGTGGAGAGTTTTCTCCCTAATTCCCATTGACTTCATTTTACTAGGGCTCTCTGATGCTGCCTTGATATCAAGGGCAGCCACTCTCACTTCACCTCTGGAATTCAGCTCTTTTGTCCATGTTTGGACCAAGGCTGTAATGAGGTTCGTAGCTGAGTGGTCCTGGCAGAACCCAAACTGAGCATTGGTGAGCAGGTTATTGGTGAGTAAGTGCCGCTTGACAGCTCTGTCGACAACACCTTCCGTCACTTTGCTGATGTTTGAGAGTAGACTGAGGGGGCGGTAATTGGCCGGATTGGATTTGTCCTGTTTTTTGTGGACAGGACATACCTGGGCAGTTTTCCACGTTGTCGGATAGATGCCAGTGTTGTAGTTGTACTGGAACAGCTTAGCTAGAGGCACAGCTAGTTCTGAAGCACAAGTCTTCAGCACGATAGCTGGGATGTTATCAGGGCCCATAGCCTTTGCTATATCCAGTGCGCTCAGCTGTTTCTTGATATCACGCGGATTGAATTGAATTGGCTGAAGACTGGCTTCTGTGATGGTGGGGACCTCAGGAGGAGGCCGATATGGATCATCCACTCGGCACTACCAGCTGAAGATGTTTGCAAACGCCACCAGAGCTTTTTCTACTATTTTTTTTTTGCCAATCCATTTTTCAATGTGATTGAGTAATTTCCATTAATTTCACAACCTTTAATCTTCTTAATAAGTCTCACATGGAGAAATTTATCAAATGCCATATTAAAAACCAAGTAGATTACATCGATTGGTTAGCCATCATTTCCTAGTGACCTCCCCAAAGGGTTCCTGCAGATCCAGCAAGCATAACCCATTGGTTCTACACCATTGTGTCTACTCCCTATTGCCGCTGCATTCTTCAGACAAACATTGATTGATCTCATACAGTATTCTTGAAAATGTACCTCACTCGATGTTAGTCTAACTGGCCTATAATTCCATGCTTTACATCTTGCTGCTTTTTTCAATAGAATAGAATGATAAGATTTACTCCCGTGCTCATCTAAAGCTCTTCTATTAATAGAGTTACTGCGAAATTCGCAGGCAATCCACAAGATATCCATGCTGTTACACTGGAAGCTTTAGTCTGGATATCTGACTTAGATATTAACATTTGATTTGCTTTGCTACTGCCATACGAAAGAAGAAGAATGGAGTTCCTGATTATATTAACGATATTTGTTGTTTACTTGTGAAATCAGAATGTATCCCATCTGGTAGGGCATTTACAACAACTTACATTTATATAGCGCATTTAACGTAGCAAAATGTCCCAAGGCACGTCACAGGAGTAATCAAACAAATTAAAATTGACACCGAGCAAAAGAAGAAGGCATTATGATGGGTCACCAAAAGCCCGGTCAAAGAGGTAGGATTTAAGGAGCATTTTAAAGGAGAAGACAGAGGTAAAGAGGTGGAGAAGTTTAAGGAGGGAATTCCAGAGCTTAGGGCCAGCTAAAAGCATGGCCATCAATGGCAGATATTCACTGTGTCAGCACTTTTCCTGATGAATATAAGAACATAAGAACATAAGAAGTAGGAGCAGGAGTAGGCCATACGGCCCCTCAGGCCTGCTCCGCCATTCAATAGGATCATGGCTGATCCGAACCTAGACTCACGCCCACTTCCCTGCCCGCTCCCCATAACCCCTAATTCCCTTATCAGCTAGGAAACTGTCTATCTCCTTTTTAAATTTATTTAATGTCGCAGCTTCCACAGCTCTCTGAGGTAGCAAATTCCATAGATTTACTACTCTCTGAGTGAAGAAATTTCTCCTCATCTCAGTTTTGAAACGGCAGCCCCTTATTCTAAGATTATGCCCCCTAGTTCTAGTCTCACCCATCAGTGGAAACATCCTCCCTGCATCCACCCGATCAAGCCCCCTCACAATCTTATATGTTTCGATAAGATTGCCTCTCATTCTTCTGAATTCCAATGAGTAGAGGCCCAACTTACTCAACCTTTCCTCATAAGTCAACCCCCTCATCTCCGGAATCAACCGAGTGAACCTTCTCTGAACTGCCTCGAGAGCAAGTATATCTTTTCTTAAATATGGAAACCAAAACTGTACGCAATATTCCAGGTGTGGCCTCACCAGTACCCTGTATAACTGAAGCAAGACTTCCCTGCTTTTATTCTCCATCCCCTTGCAATAAAAGCCAAGATTCCATTGGCCTTCCTGATCACCTGCTGTACCTGCATACCAACCTCCTGTGTTTCATGCACCAGGACCCCCAGATCCCTTTGTACTGCAGCACTTTGCAGTTTCTCTCCATTTAGATAATAACTTGCTCTTTGATTTTTTCTGCCAAAGTGCATAACCTCACACTTTCCAACATTATATTCCAGCTGCCAAATTTCTGCCCACTCACTTAGCCTGTCTATGTCCTTTTGCAGGTTTTTTATGTCCTCCTCACTCACTGCTTTCCCTCGCATCTTTGTATCGTCGGTAAACTTGGATATGTTGCACCTGGTCCCCTCCTCCAAATCGTTAATATAGATTGTAAAGAGTTGGGGTCCCAGCACTGACCCCTGCGGAACACCACTAGTTATTGATTGCCAACCCGAGAATGAACCATTTATCCCAACTCTCTGTTTTCTGTTAGATAGCCAATCTTCCACCCATGCCAGTATATTACCCCCAATCCCATGATTTTTTATCTTGTGCAGTAATCTTTTGTGTGGCACCTTGTCAAATGCCTTTTGGAAGTCCAAATACACCACATCCACTGGTTCCCCTTTATCCACCCTGTTTGTTACATCCTCAAAGAATTCGAGCAAATTTGTCAAACATGACTTCCCCTTCATAAAACCATGCTGACTCTGTCCGATTAAATTATGCTTATCCAAATGTCCTGTTACTGCTTCCTTAATAATGTACTCCAACATTTTACCAACCACAGATGTTAGGCTAACTGGTCTATAGTTTCCAGCCTTTTGTCTACTTCCCTTTTTAAATAAGGGCATTACATTAGCAGTTTTCCAATCTGCTGGGACCTTTCCTGAATCCAAGGAGTTTTGGAAAATTACCACCAATGAATCTGCAATCCCTACCGCTACTTCTCTCAAGACATAGAAAACATAGAGATAGGAACAGGAGTAGGCCATTCGGCCCTTCGAGCCTGCTCCGCCATTCAATGAGATCATGGCTGATCTTCGTCTGAGATCATAGCTGATCTTACCAGTTCAGTACCCCGTCCCCGCCTTTTCTCCGTAACCCTTAATCCCCTTAGCCTTCAGAAATATATCCAATTCTCTCTTGAAAATATTTATTGAATTAGCCTTCACAGCCCTCTGTGGCAGGGAATTCCACAGGCTCACCACTCTTTGAGTGAAGAAATTCTTCCTCATCTCTGTTTTAAATGATTTGCCCGCTATTTTTAGACTGTGGCCCCTGGTTCTGTGCTCCCCGGCCATTGGAAACATTCTCTCTGAATTCAGCCTGTCCAGGCCTGCCATAATTTTATATGTTTCGATGAGATCCCCTCTCAATCTTCTAAACTCCAGTGAGTACAAGCCCAAACTATTTAATCTCTCTTCGTAGGTCATTCCCGCCATTCCAGGTATCAGCCTGGTGAATCGCCGTTGCACTCTTTCCATGGCAAGAACATCCTTCCGCAGATGGGGCGACCAAAACTGTACACAATACTCCAGATGCGGTCTCACCAGCACCTTGTACAGCTGTAGTAAGGTATCCCTATTCCTATACTCGAACCCCCTTGATATGAAGGCCAACATACCATTTGCCTTCTTAATCGCCTGTTGCACCTGCATGCTCTCCTTCAGTGACTGGTGCACAAGAACACCCAGGTCCCTCTGCACTTCCCCATCTCCCAATCTATTGCCATTTAGATAATAATCTACCCTCCTGTTTTTACCCCCAAAGTGGATAACCTCGCATTTATCCACATTATAGTGCATCTGCCACGTATCCGCCCATTCCCCCAACCTGTCCAAATCGCACTGTAGCCTCCTGACATCCTCATCAGAGCCCACCCCTCCTCCTAGTTTAGTGTCGTCAGCGAATTTGGAAATATTGCATCCAATTCCCTGATCCAGATCATTTATATATATTGTGAACAGCTGGGGTCCCAGGACAGATCCTTGCGGCACCCCGCTGGTTACTGCCTGCCACTCCGAAAACGAGCCGTTTATTCCAACTCTCTGTTTTCTATCCGCCAGCCAGTTCTCTATCCACGTTAATACTTTGCCCCCAATCCCATGAGCCTTAATTTTGCATGATAATCTTTTGTGTGGAACCTTATCGAAGGCTTTCTGGAAGTCAAGGTACACCACATCCACTGGCTCTCCCCCATCTATTTTACCAGTTACTTCCTCAAAACATTCCAGCAGATTAGTCAAACACGATTTACCCTAGGATGTAAGCCATCAGGTCCAGGGGATTTATTTGCCTTAAGTCCCATTATCTTACCGAATACCATCTCCTTAGTGATTGTAATTGTGTTTAGCTCCTCCCCCCCTATAGCCCCCTGTTTGTCCAGTGTTGGGATATTTTTAGTGTCCTCTACTGTAAAGACTGATACAAAATATTTGTTCAGCGTTTTTGCCATCTCCATGTTCCCCACCACTAATTTCCCGGTCTCGTCCTCTAAGGGACCAACATTCACTTTAGCCACCCTTTTTCTTTTTATATAACTGTAGAAACTCTTGCTATCTGTTTTTATATTTTTTGCTAGTTTACTTTCATAATCTATCTTCCCTTTCTGAATTAATCTTTTAGTTATTCTTTGCTGGCTTTTAAATGCTTCCCAATCTTCTATCCTCCCACTAGATTTGGCTACTTTATATGCCCTTGTTTTCAGTCGGATACTATCCTTTATTACTTTATTAGCCACGGATGGCTGTCTTTTCTTTTACGCCCCTTTTTCCTCAGTGGAATATATTTTTCTTGAAACATGTGAAATATCTCCTTGAATGTACACTACTGCTCATGTACCATCTTATACCTTAATCTATTTTCCCAGTCCACTTTAGTCAACTCTGCTCTCATACCTTCATAGTCTCCTTTATTTAAGCTTAGTACGCTGGTTTGAGATCCAACTCTCTCACCCTCCAACTGAATTTGGAATTCAACCATGTTATGGTCACTCATTCTAAGGGGATCCTTTACTAGGACATTTTTTATTAATCCTGTCTCATTACACAGGACCAGATCTAAGATTGCCTGCCCCCTGGTTGGTTCAGTAACATACTGCTCAAGGAACCCATCCCTAATGCACTCTATGAACTCTTCCTCAAGGCTGCCCTGCCCAATTTGATTTGTCTAGTCAATATGAAAGTTAAAATCTCCCATGATTATAGCTGTTCCCTTATTACAAGCCCCAACTATTTCCTGATTTATACTCTGACCAATAGAGTTGCAACTGTTAAGAGGCCTATAGACTACGCCCATGATGACCAAAATAACCAATACAATATTGCAACCCAGCCATTATGGTTACTTTGACTTGTGTCAACATGACTCTATGGGGTACATTTTCAACTTACCACCCAAGCATATAACTGGCATTGGGAATCGGCCACCCATTGAAATGAATGAAAATAGAAATCGAGCGGTTTCTATAATGGGCAGCCGACCCACAATGCCAGTTTTATGTCCTGACGTCAACTTGAAAATATACCCCCATATATTCTGATATGGGTTTACTACTGCAGTAGTTGATTATTGCAAAGTAAGAAAATATACAAAACCAATTATGGGATTGGATCTGACGAACTTGCACAAGTTTTAAATGGGACAAACACCAGAGCCAAACAATGCATGTTCATTTGAGCTAGTTCTGTAAAATTATTTATTGTTTCTTTTTTGAAGGGGTACATTTCGCTTTTCCTTATATTTTTACAGCATCATATCTATTAGATTTTTAGGGGCTTTATAGAAAAAATTCCTTGCAATCTAGATGCTGTATCTTTTCAATGATCTGTTCTTACAATCTTGCATTACCCAGGGATTAATGATGGCCATCCTTGCAGTAATCTCTTTATTGGATTAAATGTGGTCTCTCACAGTATGCTATCACACTCCCTTTAAAATGGTGCATAATCAACTCATACCAAATCTTATAGTCTAAATCTCCTGATATATTTATAATGAAATAGAGATAAGAAGCACAAAACCACGGGATTGATTCCCTTCCTCCTCCTAGGTTCATGGCATTATTATGGCCCCAACAGAGGCACTCCCCTTGGAAGGCGTCTGTGGCCAGATACAGGGTGGAAAGCCAATGGTTGCTGTAGGCATGAGTAGCCTCCACTAGTGGTAATGAGCACTGGCTGTAGGGTCTTCCAGCTGCTATCCAAAATCAGTGGCCAAGAGGAACCTAGGCCCAAAGATCTTTTTGATTTAAAAAAATATTTTGATTCATTCTTGGGATGTGGGCATTGCTGCCAAGGTTAGCATTTACTTCCATCTCTAGTTTCCATGAAAAGGTGGTGGTAACAGAGTGACTTGCTGGACCACTTCAGAGGGCTGTTAAGAGTCAACCACATTGGTGTGGGACTGGAGTCACATATAGACCAGACTGGGTGAGGCCTGTAGGTTTCCTTCACTAAAGAACATAATTTCCAGATTTAAAAAAAAACTGAACTCAAATTCTTAAACTGCCATGGTGGAATTTAAACGTATGTTGTTCTCAACTATTAGCTCAAGTCTTTGCATTACTACTCTAGTAACACAACCACTACACTACTATATCCTTGAGAAAACTGCAACAGACGGAAATTACCTTTTGGTCCTACTCAGATCCTCCAATCTGAGCATGGTCAGGGAGAATGGCCTGATGCTTACTTCTTTCAAGCACCCTTCCAAATGGGTGCCGACTGAGTGATGGCAGACAAAGGTGAGGTAGGACGATGAGCAGTGCCTACTCACTTGCCCTGTCCTCCGGGAAAACCCTGGGTTGGTTAGGTAGAGACCCAGTGTGATGGGTTTCCACCTCTTTATCCTCTCCATTGTGCCTGGGAATTGGACACTGTACAGCTCCACGGGAGAGAACAATTAATAATTATAGGTACATTGGAAAAAAATCTATAATGATCAATTACCTTTTATAATAACTTCTTCTAAAGAAAGATAATAGTTTCTTTTTAGTTTTGAAGACCATGGCCTAGAAATTTGATTAGGCTGGGATACAGCTGGTGCCACTGTGGGCCGAGGGTAAAGGCCGCCCGTAAAAAGAGCGCAGGCAGCACCTGCTGATTTAAATTAGCGCAGCGCAAACATGCTGTGTAATGCGCTGTTTCAGGCAGTAGTCTCAGCAGGAGGCCCAATGTAGTGTGGTCACAGCGTCCCTGGAGCAATGCAGTGTGCTCTAAAAGCTAGCCTGTCATTTTAGAAAGCAGTGTCAAGCCCTTTAAGGGGAACTGCCTTCTAAATGAAAAAATTAAAAATAATTTCAAAATAGGCAGTGTTTAGCCCTTAGAGCTCAACTGCCTTCTGAGAAAAAAATAAATGGTAAAAATAATTCCGAAATGGGAGTCTTCAGCTCTTAAAGCTGAACTGCATTCTGCACCTACAAAAATGGGAAAAGTGCTTCAGCACTAACACAAATGGCTCACCAAGCCAGGGAAGGGTCTCCCAGGGTCTCGCATGCAGCACTCCAGCTTTGTGCAGGGGGTCAACACTGCAAGAGAGATCCTCTACCCATAGGGGCCAGGAGGCCCTCCAGAAAGAAGGATGTGGGACCAGATCACCAATGCCATCACTGCCAGCAGTGTCGCCCCCACGACCTGGCTCTAGTGCCCAAAGAAGTTTCATGGCCCCTCGGCAACATCATCCAAAAACACAGCATCAGTTTCCACATGTACACTGACGACACCCAGCTCTACCTCACCATCACTTCTCTCGATCCCTCCACGGTCTCTAAATTGTCAGACTGCTTGTCCGACATCCAGCACTGGATGAGCAGAAATTTCCTCCAACTAAATATTGGGCAGACCGAAGCCATTGCCTTCGGTCCCTGCCACAAACTCCGTTCACTAGCCACCGTCTCCATCCCTCTCCCTAGCATCTGTCTGAGGCTGAACCACACTGTTCACAACCTTGGTGCCATATTTGACCCTGAAATGAGCTTCCGACCACATGTCCGCAGCATAACATAGACCACCTATTTCCACCTCCGTAACATCGCCCGACTCCGCCCCGTCTCAGCTCATCCACTACTGAAACCCTCATCCATGAATTTGTTACCACTAGATTTGACTATTCCAATGCACTCCTGGCTGGCCTCCCACGTTCTACCCTACGTAAACTTGAGGTCATCCAAAACTCGGCTGCCCGTGTCCTAAATCGCACCAAGTCCCGTTCACCCATCTCCCCTGTGATCGCTGCCCTACATTGGCTCCCGGTTAAGCAATGCCTCGATTTCAAAACTCTCATCCTTGTTTTCAAATTCCTCCAAGGCCTCGCCCCTCCCTAACCCTGTAATTTCCTTTAGCCCCACAACCCCCCAAAGATATCTGCACTCCTCTAATTCTGGCCTCTTGAGCATCCCCGATTTTAATCGCCCAACCATTGGTGGCTGTGCCTTCAGTTGCCAAGGCCCGAATCTCTGGAATTCCCTCCCTAAACCTCTCTGTCTTTCTACCTCTTTTTTCTCCTTTAAGACGCTCCTTAAAAGCTACCTCTTTGACCAAGCTTTTGGTCAGCTGCCCTAATTTCTCCTTATGTGGCTCAGTGTCCAATTTTGTTTTATAACACTCCTGTGAAGTGCCTCAGGACGTTTTACTATGTTAAAGGCACAGGCCTAGAAATTCATTGACGCCACTTTTGGGGCGCTAAAGTGGGGCGTCCGCTAAAGTTTGCGGCCGCCGCCAAATCTAGGTCACTTCTCTGATATTCATTAGCTTCGCCCTATTAGTTCGGGCGAGCGCTAAAACTGCTGCTGGACGCCTCTCTTTGGGCGCTAAGCCGGAGGTGGTGATCGATAGCGCCAGATCATGGCGACACACTGGCCAGGCTATTCCACCATGGGAGGCAGTGCACACAAGATCACGGCGACACACTGTACTTTGAGGCCGTCCTTTCTCTTGCAGGCCAAGCTGGTGAATAATCGCAAGAGCCGGACTGCGACCGGGGGAGGACGACCCCATATCCAGCCACTCACCGACCTGCAACATCACGTGGAGTGCCTCATGGGTGGCCGAGTGATTGGGCCCATTGCATGTGGAGATGCCGACCCTGTTCTGGGCAGCAATGGTAAGGACATCACCTTTTGCACCTCTCTCGTCCCACTTGCGCATCAGATCTACATCCTTTGCCACTGTCCGACCAATGCGCTGAATGCCACCACTCATGCATCCCGCACTGACGCCCTCTCCTCACTCTAAAGCTACTCTTGTGCCTTCCTGCTTTCAGATGGTCAAGAGGAGGTCCCTCAACTTGCCAGTGACAGACCCTCCGAGGAGGAGCAGGAGGAGGAGCAAGAGGAAGGCGGCCCATCAGGGGAACCCTCAGCCGCGGCCACCCAGGCCAATGTAGGGGACACGTCTTCCCTGGAGGGCAGCGTGGCGGAAGTGTCGAAGGGGAGGGGAGCTCCTGGGACCTGCGTGCTGCAGAAAGGTGGGAGGGGGGTGGAAGCTCGGCGGCCTTCTCCCCAGAGGGGGGATGCGTCGGAGGGGAGTCCAATTGCTGAGCCCAGCGGCCTCCAGCAACGCAGGAAGGGTCGGCCAGCTCGGCGGCCTTCTCCCCAGAGGGAGAGTCCGGCCTCCAGTCAGGAGATGCTCTTCGCCGAGGAGATGGAACGCCTCGAAGACTTGTCCGCGGACTCGGAGCGCCGGCACACGGAGCTCATGGCGGCAGTGGCACGGTTGCCTGAGTCCATCGATTCCCTCTCTCGGAGTGTGGCCGAGTTTGGGCCCTTAGAGGCCACCAGTCGGGTGGAATGCCGGGCAGATCTGTCAGCGACTGGCCAGGTGATTAGTGGTGCTGTCCAGTCACTGGCTGCTCTGCTGCTGTCAGTGAACAGGTCAACACGGGCACTCACTGCTGCCACACTCGCTGTGTCAGCCAGGCATCGCCAGGGCACCCGGCGCGCTGCAGCAGCACATCGGTCTGTCCCTCGGCAGATTGGTGCGCATGCTGCAGTGCTGGCCCGGGCGAGTGCCAGTGTCTCAGGCGACCAGCGAGCGCCTGCCATCCGCCAGCTTGCCGCCATTCCTCCAGCCGCCACTGCCACTCCCCCAGTGGAGCTGCCAGGAGCTGCTGCAGCGACTGATGCTGGCCAGCCACAGCTGCAGCAATCAACAGCCGGCCGCTCGACGGCCAGACCTCGACTAGGCCGACCCCCAAGGGCATCTGCCGTCACGACATGTGCCCCTCAGGAGCCTGCCCCCAGCCTTGCAGCAGCCAATGGCCTTACTTTGAGGCAGAGCAGCAGGGCGGGCAGGGGCCACCCAAAGATGGCCAAGGCATCGCCCTAGCGGGCCAAATAGTCGAATGTGTGGCCATTTGTGTTTGTTTCTTGAGGCCAAGAATTGGATGTTTGTTTTTTGAAGGCCGATGATGTGATGTTTGTTTTGGACGAAGGCCGAGAATGACGGCCATTTTAGTTGCCCTATTTTGTTAATCCTCCCCAGGTTGTGGGAGCGAGTAATGTGTTTGAGTGTTTTTTGGGGGTTTCATCTGTTTTTGGTTTTCATGTGGGAAGGGCCCAGAGTTTGTACAATAAAGCATTTTATTTATTCACATTGTCCATGTTTGATCTTTGAAGTGTTTGTTGCCTTAAACGGCTGAGGGCTTGCGGAGCAGCTGCAATCATGTTCTATCATTGGCACAAGCCATTCCCTGACAGGGGGCCTAGAAGTGACGTTCAATAAGCTGACGACGGGCGGCCCTTGGACCTTGTGCGTCCCTCCTGGGCTGGTACTCCTCGTCCTCGTCGTCCTCATGCTCCTCCTGCTCCTCCTCCTGAGGTGGTGGTCCAACGTGAGGTGGCAGTGCCTGAGTCCTGCGGATAGCCAGGTTGTGCAGCATGCAGCAAACGACGACGAATTGGGAGACTCGATCCTGCGAATACTGGAGGGCTCCCCCGGAGCGGTCGAGACAGCGGAACCATTGCTTGAGCACGCCGATTGTTTGTTCTATGAGGTTCCTCGTCGCTTGATGGCTCTCGTTGTATGCCTCTTCAGCAGGGGTCATGGGCGCGCGGAGCGGGGTCATGAGCCAGGTACACAAAGGATAGCCTTTGTCCCCGATAAGCCATCCCCTTGGGGGAGGCTGTGCCTGGAACATGTCAGCCACAGTTGTCTGTCGCAGGATAAAGGCATCGTGGCTGCTGCCTGGAAAGCGGGCATTGACAGCTAGGATGCGCTGCCTGTGGTCACACACCAGCTGTACATTGAGGGAATGGTAGCCCTTCCGGTTGCGGTACTCCTCGGCATGCTCAAGAGGTGCCCGCAAAGCCACATGCGTGCAGTCAATGGCGCCCTGCACCATGGGGAGGCCCGCTATTCTTGCAAACCCCACTGCACGCTGCTGCTACTTGTCCAGGGTCATGGGGAAGGAGATGAATTGATGTCTCCTTCTGAAAAGGGCTTCGTTCACCTGGCGGATGCAGCAATGCACGGCGAACTGGGAGATGTTAGCGATGTCCCCAGTAGCGGATTGGAAGGAGCCGGAGGCATAGAAGTTGAGAGCCACCGTCACCTTCACTGCCACCGACAGAGACGTCCTGCGCATCAGCTGTGGCTGCAGATCTCTCTGAAGCAGCTGGCAGATGTCTGCAACCACCTCCCTTCGGAATCGCAGCCTCCTAACACACATCGCGGCAGACATGGTCAGATAGGAGGTCTGCTGGCGGTATACCCTGCGTGGGTAAGGCCTCAGTTGGCGACGCCTGTTGCCCCCTCTGCGTCTAGCCAGGGCTGCCACTCTCTCACGGCGTCTGTAAGCCCTTCTGGCATAAGGCTGAAATTCAGCGTTGCCACCCAATGCAGCCCCCATTATATGCTGGCAAACACTGAGCTCTGAATGAAGGCAAAGATAATTGGTAAGCTCTGGCCTGAGCCAAAAATACCTGTCCAAGTGTTGGTCCAAACCAGTAAACTCTCCTCCTTGGTCTCTGTCCAAAAAACTGTTGCACAAGAGTGAATGCTGCAAAATGGCTGGCCTTTATACTGCTGGGTAAGTGCCCTTTAATTAGCGCTCCCCCCGGCCCGGCTGGCCTGTGTACCGTTCCGCTTCACAGTCGCTCGGGACGCCCGGCGCACAATGGGCCGGCGCGAGTGAAGTTCCGGTTTGGGGCGCACAAAGGGCGTTGCACTATTAAATGACGTCATGATCTGCACGCGCAGCAGGGCGCGCGCTAAGACTTTGCGCCGGCGCTAAATGTGTCCTGAAGTTGGGGAGAGGCGCAGATCGCGCTGCGCCCGGGCGATAAGTGCCTAGCGCTCGAGATCTACTCCCCCTAAGGCGCTAACGGCTGGCGCGCCCAACTGAATTTCTAGGCCACAGTATATACAAGTTGTTGTTGTTGTTGGTTAGGACACAGCCTAATTGAGAGCGAGAATGTCCAAATTAGCAGTCGTGGCGTCAACTCAGGCGTTGCATGCTGATTGGCCTCACGTTCTGCTTATTTAAATTTGAGAGGCCAGCGCTGTCAACGACACGTTATGGCCGTTACCAAAGTGGTGGCTGCTGTGTCCCGTGTCAGAAACAGGCGGAAGTGAGGCGGCCACCTATCTTTCTACAAAACCAGCCTTAATGGCCGGCATTAAAGCATTGAATTTTTAGGCCTATGTTCTGACTGTTGATGAGGTGTATTCAACAGGACTCATCTTCTCATTCCACTTTCAATACTGTATTATAACTCTTTTTTTCAGGCAAAATTAAAAAGACTGCATTCATGAATGTAATTCACAATGACACGCACAAAGATATCTGATAAAAATAAGAAGGCTGTCACATAGGTCATGAATACAGTAACATAGTAATTATGGTATACAACTAGTAACCAACATGTTGTGAGTACAAATGTCACAATAGCAAAATATGAAACTGAATTTAATAAAGCTGGTAATTTGTGGGCTATCCCCAGAAAAATTAATGATAGCAGCTGTAGCATTGTTGTAAAAATCCAACTGATTCATTAATGTTCTTCAGCGAAAGGAGCCCACTAGTCTTGCTTGTGACTCTCATCCACACTTTGGGACTGAGTCTTAAAAATGGCCTACATTTACACAGCTGTGAAAGCAATTGCAGCCGTAGGAGAAAGCCTACCACCAGCTTTTCAGGGCAACTAGGAATGAGAAAAAAATGTGACACTTCTAATATTACCCATATCCTGAGAACATATAAAAAAAAAACACAGGTTGTTAAAGGTAGACAAAGTCATAGAGGCAAAGAGAATCCTTGATTTTGTATCTACGCCCTTAGAATACAAAAGCAAGAAGACAATGTTGAACTTGTACAATACATTAGACAGGCCACATTTGGGGTACCATGTGCAGTTTTCATACCCTGTTGTAGGAAGGATAGAAAAACAACGGGAAAGGTGCAGTGTAAATTCATTTAGATGTTAACAGGGATGAGGGTCTACAGTTATGAAGAGAGATTTGAGAAGGGAGGGTTTGCTTACTAGGGCAGAGGTGACTTGATAGAGATCTTCAAGATTATGAAGGGTTACGGTTAGGTAAAGAGTGAGCTATTGTTTCCACTGATTGTTGAGACAATGAAAGGGTACAAATTTAAGATAATCTCAAAAATAATTAATTTTGGAGATTTAAAACAAAATCCTTTTTTAGGTGGTTAGAATGTGGGATTCTCTGCCACAAACTGTTGTTGCAGCAGAATCTGCAAATTAATTTAAAAGGGAATTAGCTAGCTACTTGAAAAAGAGGAAAATTAAAGAATATGGAGAGTGATAGGGCTCGATTTTGCCAGTGTGGGCAGGCTGGGGCGTGTCAGGTGGGATTCGTGTCAGGACCCCGACTCCGAAGTGAAGTGTTGAAAAATTGCGATTTTCCCCGAATTAGGCAATTGATTTCCAGCGTGTGGGACCCCCTGGCCCAATGAGTCTTTTCATACAGAAAGTCGCCTCCGATGACGTCATCAATGCTGCTGGATTTAAGACCTGCAAGTAGCCTTGCTTCTTCTGGAGACTGGAAACGCTTTGGAAATTGTATGAAGGACTGCATTTACCGAACATGCCCACCAGCAAGCAAAAGTGTGCACCGCGCTTTGATGAGGCCTCCCTCCAAGCTCTGGTGCAGGGAGCAAAATCTAATAAGGAGGTGCTCTTCCCTTCCTCAGGGAGAAAAAAGCCACCCCAGCAGACTAAAGCTGTGTGGCTGCAAGTGGCCGAGGAGGTCAACTCCATATCAATGAGCCGCAGAACCTGGCTGCAATGCAAGAAAGAGGTTTCATGACCTTCTCCGCACAGGAAAAGTGAGTATGACTTTCCCATCACCCTCAATCTCATCCCCAGCGCCTCTCCTCACCAGCACTCTGCTTTGCCAACCTCTTCCTCCACATCCCACTTGACACATCCATCCTTACACCCTTACCCATGGCCTCTCTCCCTATGGTCACATTCACTTAACTAGTCGACCATGTAGCCCTCACACTCCCTATCACCGTGATGCAACAACAACAACTTACAACACACAGGGAGGACCCTTTGTCTCCTTCTAAGCATCTATGCTATGCATTCTCTATACTCCTTCATTCTCACTCAAACTCCACTTGTGTCCCTCATTGCAGGAAAAGAGAGCCCACAATAAGAGGGAAAGAGCCATGACAGGAGGAGGGCCACCCTCCATAGCCCAGCTCACTGCCTGGGAGGAGGCGGCCAGGGAAATCGCCGGGATCGAGGAGGATTCCCAAGTGAGGGATGGGCAGATGGGTGCGTCACAGCAAGCTGGTGACAGAATAGTTTGGCATCTCTCTCGTTGACATTGCATGAGTCACTGATAATGAATCTGATGCTATAAAAGATTGACTTATGATCATCTTGTAAGTTTTGCAAAATTACACATTTTCCCCCAAAGCAAGAAAGAAGAGATTAGGACTGTTTGAAGGAAATATTGGGCCAAAGGGATTTAAAAATCAAAACCCCAGGAAGATTTGGCTGGTTTAAAAGGCATGTCCAGACTTGCGAAAAGCTGTGACACAGGGAAGGTGGGGTGGGCCCCCGAGTTTGGATATTGGGCCATCTGGGAATGTCCTGGGCCACCTCAGCCTTTACATAAAGACAAGAAAACCTGTTCCCGCCGAAAATCGCAGAGCCACAAAGTACATGAATAAAATAGTACATGCCCACAGCAACACAAAGGAAAGAACATGGCCCAACAGGAAACAACAATCAAACAGCAGTCCAAAACCAATCAAAGAGATTTACAAAACGTTTTACATTTTTAAACTGGTTTCAAGGCAATCCCGAAACCAGTTAAAGGCCAATTAAGAGTAGATGGGCCATCCCCGAAGCTCATTAATGTTAGATGAACCATCCCCGAAGCTCGTTAAAATTTTAAAACATATTAAGAATAACGGGCCCACCAAATTTAACAAAGAAACCAGAGATTTGGCGGTCAGATAAGCCAGGCCTCAAACTAGTATAATTGAAGCCTGCTTTTTCAGAGTTCAGTACAGTAAGCAGTTCAGTCAACGAGAGCACAGTACAGCTCAACGGATCATCATCAGAATCGGAGACTTGAAGAAACAGAAGAAAAAGGAAAGTCGTGGCAACCAAAGGCCTAGAGAAACCAACAACAACTACCAATATTACCACCAACCAGGTAATACTGGGCCACCGCGACCAACAAGAAACCAACCACCGAAAACTCAAAAACAAAGACTTGTTTCCACTCTACAGGCTAGTCTGACTTACCCCTGGGTAAGATTTCAACACAAAAGACTCTAAAACTTAGCCTAACCAAAGAAAATTGGGTATTCACCCGATACATCCAACTACGCAGCCAACCGCATCAGTGGACAAACCCAAACTGAAGACCCAACGCAGGTGCAGTCTTCTACCATGTCTGGGGTACGGCAGGCCCCAACCACCACAACTAAGGAGAACCCCGAAATCGCGAACCTCTACAAACTGTCAAGAAAGTCGTTTGGTGAGCATTTCCTGGTCCTCTGGATTTCAACCTAGTTAGGATAGTGGGGTTGGGAGGGTAAGTGATTTTGTCTATTTTAATTCTCCCTCACATATTCCAAGTGTTCCCCACCCTTTTAGAGTATAAGTTTTATTGTATTGTATATTTTCCTGTCTCAAAATAAAGATCTCAGTTCTTTTGACCAACCCAGGTGTCTGTTGCAACCCCCAAATAAGTCCAAAGTCTAGAACAAAGAGGGCGTGGGAGTGATGCAATCCGCTCAAGGGAGTCAGAGGTGAAGCTGGCCAAAGCACCACGCACCACCCCTTACAGCATGGCAACCGTGGCAGGACTTTGGCAAAAGGGAAGTAATGCAATAGACCGTGTGTTTGATGAAAGAACGAAGATGGAAGAGAGGATTTCCTCTTACGTTTTTGAGAAGGTGAATATCACAAAGAAGTGGGTGACCAGTCTGTTGTGTGCTTGGCGTCCCATGGATGCTGTAGCCAAATGGACTGAGAGCAAGGATCATAAGAAGTCGGTAGAGAAGGCCATCTGGTTGGTCTGTGACCTACGACAAATCCAGCTTTTAGATCAGCAGGTTAAAGCTTTGACAGCAGAGCTGCAGGAGGCAGCCAACCTGTCTCAGGCAAGAGCTATGGCAGGGGAGGAACTATTGCAGGAATTACAAGCCCAAAATCAAGAGAAATTACAGCTAGTAGAGAAACACAGATACAGGCATGAGTATTTTCGGTGTCAAATCACCGAGGCAAAAGGAAATGAGCTGGTACTGAAAGAAGAGAACGCTCGCCTAACCAGACAGTTAAGGGAACAGGAGGAGCAGTACAGAAATATAATGGGGACAGGATAGGACAGAGTCAACATGGATTTACAAAGGGTAAATCGTGCTTGACTAATCTATTGGAATTTTTTGAGGGAGTAACTGGTAGAATAGATGGGGGAGAGCCAGTAGATGTGGTGTACCTGGACTTCCAAAAGGCCTTCGATAAGGTCCCACATAAAAGATTAGCATGGAAAATTGAGGCTCATGGGATAAAGGGGAAAGTTTTGGCGTGGATAGGGAACTGGCTGTCAGATAGAAAACAGAGAGTTGGAATAAACGGCTCATTTTCTGAATGGCAGGCAGTAACAAGTGGGGTACCACAGGGATCTGTCCTGGGCCCCCAGCTGTTCACAATTTACATTAATGACCTGGATCAGGGAGTCGGATGCAGCATTTCCAAATTTGCAGACGACACTAAACTAGGAGGGGGGGTGGGCTCAGAGGAAGAGACCAGGAAGCTCCAGAGCGATTTGGACAGACTGGGCGATTGGGCGGATAAATGGCAGATGCACTATAATGTGGACAAGTGCGAAGTTATCCACCTTGGGTGCAGGAACGGGAGGGCAAATTATTATTTAAATGGCAATAGATTGGGAGAGGGGGAAGTACAGAGAGACCTGGGTGTTCTTGTACACCAGTCACTGAAGGCGAGCATGCAGGTGCAACAGGCGGTCAAGAAGGCAAACGGTATGCTGGCCTTCATAGCAAAAGGGTTAGAATACAGGAACAGGGATACCTTGCTGCAGCTGTACAGGGCACTGGTGAGACCACACCTCGAGTACTGTGTACAGTTTTGGTCGCCTCATCTGAGGAAGGATGTTCTTGCCATGGAGGGGGTGCAGCGGCGATTCACCAGGCTGATACCAGGAATGGCGGGAATGACCTATGAGGAGAGACTATGTAGTTTAGGGATGTACACACTGGAGTTTAGAAGATTGAGAGGGGACCTCATAGAAGTGTATAAAATTCTGACAGGTCTAGACAGACTGGATGCAGAAGGAATGTTTCCCTTGGCGGGTGAGAACAGAACTAGAGGACATAATTTAAGGATAAGGGCTAAACCATTTAGGACAGAGATGAGGGGGAATTTCTTCACTCAGAGAGTGGTGAACCTGTGGAACTCATTGCCACAGAGGGCAGTGTATGCCAGCTCATTAAATATATTTAAGAGGGAATTAGATATATTTCTACGGGCAAAAGGGGTTAAGGGTTACGGAGAGAAGGCGGGGACGGGATACTGAATTAAAGGATCAGCCATGATCTCATTAAATGGCGGAGCAGGCACGAAGGGCCGAATGGCCTACTCCTGCTCCTATCTTCTATGTATCTATGTATCTATGTATAAAGGCAGCTTATCAAGTAGCAAGCACTAGGGATTTTGAAGCGGGAGATCATGGCCCCTGTCAAAAGCAGATAGACAGTTTAAAACTTGCTCTTTCCAGGGCAAAAGGAATGGTATGCCTAGTGAGCCTGGGTGCGGCCTGTGTAAACCTGGAAGTAGAAGTAGAAACTGTGCAGATGTCACCTGTGGTGCCGGGGAGCAACTCGGTTGGGCAGCAGGAGGGACAAGTAATCTGTAAGGAAGACAGGGAGGAGTGCACACCACCGTCACTTGTGGCGCCGGATTTTGACTCGGTTTGGCAGCAGGCAGAAGTGGGCAAACAAATGCAGGAAAGGTCGGAGCCGGGGCCGATGTGCCCGGCTCGACAGCAAACGTTTGGCCCACCTGGGGTAGGTGGGGGCCAGGGACCCCTTGAAAGCCAGTTTGTGATTCCCCATGGGACCCAACAGCTTAGGGCTATGTCAGCCACTTGAGTAAGCTCACCCACAAGGGAGACCCGTCAATCCACTTTATGGAAGTGGAGCAAGCAGCAGGCATTAATGAGTGTGACGACTCAGAAATGGCCAAGATGCTCCTGTTCACCTTGGATGGCAAGCTGTACCAGGTCCCTCTCTGCTGAGTGCAAGAAGGGACAGGGAGGGTACGCTGCCATCCGGGATCAAGTTCTGGAGGCGATGGGGATGAATGATGGTAGTCCGTTCTCCCGGGTGGAGAAGACTACCCAGTTAGCAGGGGAGACCCCACAGGCTTTCGCAGACAAGCTGTGGCCTGTGTACAGGAGTGCATGTAATGGGGATCTCGACCAGGCTAACTTGAACCAGGATGAGCTGGCTCACTGGCTCCGAAGTCTGGTGGCAAACAGCTTGCCACGGATCAGAGCCAAGGCCGAGCTGTGGTTCGACCCAAAGGGCCCCCAGGTCACCGAGGAGGCAGTGGTCAGACAACTGACCCTGGCTTACCGTAATGAACCACAAGCTAAAGGGAAGGTTCACGAGATAAAACCCAGCCAGGGTAAGAAGGAATGGCACCAGTAAGGGGGTATCCCTTTCGATACGAGGCATAACTGCTTCGGGTCCGGGAAGAGTGGGCATTGGAGAAGGGACTGTAAAAAACCTTGGAAGGATAGTGCAGGAAAGAATGCCCCAGCTCCCGCCCCAAAGGCAGAAGCACCGACCTCTCCCCCCACAGTAGATTCATTAGTAGCTGCACTTCAAATTTTCTTGGCTGGCCCAGGGAGGGTAGCCACAGCCACAGGTGCTTTAACTCCATCTGTCCCCCCCCAGTTAACACAGACTTATGACTAGAGCCAGCACAGCCTGTCTATCTATGTCCCCTTGAGTACGATGTATGGAAAAGACCACTTGTTAAGATGGAGGTGGAAAAGGTAAAAGGGACCTATCTGTTGGACACGGGAGCTTCAAGCACCATAGTCTACTCAGATAACCCTGCTACCTCGCCTCTGTCTAACGGGGTCCCATACAGCTTAGTGGGGTTCACAGGTAACGAGCAGGTTGGCTCGATCTCTATCCCGCTGTCCATTCATTTAGGAGCACTCCACACCAAGTGGACTTGTGTTCTAATGAAGTGGGAGCAGGAAGGGAAGGGAATCTTGTGGGTTGATTTTATTATAGGCCACAGGATCCTAGTGGATCTCAGGAACCACTGTCTGTGGGGAGCATGCACCGGCAAAGAGGATGAAGTGGCAGTTATCCCAGGGAAACAGGGCAAGGGGACCTTGTGTACCCTAAAACCCAAGGAGGGTTACGACCTCGAGCAAATGGTCAGTAACACTCCAGTGGAGTACCAAGCATTTGTGCGGGCACATCTCGGCACATTTGCCACTCACAAGCATGATTGTGGGAGGGTGAACGGGGTCGAAGTAAGTGTAGATGGGGACCCCATGACCCGACCACAAAAGCAGTATAATTTCCCCAAAGAGGCGGAGAAGGACATGTAAACGGCCATGACCTCTCTGGTCAAACAGGGGGTATTGAGACCAATAGCCACCCATGTAAACTCTCCGCTGTGGCCGGTTAGGAAACCGGACAACTCCTGGAGAGCCACGGTGGACTATCGGGTGCTCAATAGGAACATCCCCGCCTGTGCACCCACGGTCGCAGCTGTCGCCGACCTCATAGGAATTATTCCAGCCTCCGCGACTATTGTGTATTTTGAATGTTGTATTTGAATTGTCCCAGATAGCTTACCATAGTTGTGATGTGCAATGCACTATGGGAAATAGAGTGCATTGAGTTCAGAAGATGCTCTGTAAAGTGATGGCTGTTAACTGAACTCTGTCTCCTGCGTACTCTTTTAATTGTTATACAAGCAAGGTTATTAAACTCTTGAGATTTAACAGTGACCACCCTCACGGTGCTGGATATTTCCAATGGGTTTTGGTCCATCCCTCTATGGAGAGAGGACCAGTACAAGTTCGCCTTTACATTTAAGGGCCAACAATACACCTGGAACTGCCTACCACAGGGGTTCCACAATAGCCCCAACATCTTCCACCAGTGTACGGCAGATTGCTTAAAAGGCTTCAGCCGACCCCGACAGTTAGTCCAGTATGTGGATGACCTGCTCCTATTCACTGATGAAGGAGAGGAACACGGTCCACTACGGGCTGAACTGCTGGAGTTGCTCAAGCAGGAAGGTTTTAAGGTAAACCCCAAAAAGGTACAGATCGGCCAAAAGGAAGTAAAGTTCCTAGGGCTGGCTGTACGAGCAGGGGAAAGGGCCATAGATAAAGCCAGAAGGGAAGCAGTACAGGAGTTACCAGCCCCCAGTACAGTGACAGGAGTGAGATCCTTTCTAGGGCTGACAGGGTAGTGCAGGGATTTTATTGAAGATTACGCCGCCACAGCAACTCCTCTGCTCTGACTCCTACACAAGGGAGTGGAGTGGGTTTGGGATGAGGGTTGCGAGGCAGTGTTTGTAAGCCTCAAGCAAAACCTGCAGACCGCCCCAGCTCTAGGGGCCATTGATGGGGAGAAAGAGGTTTTCTTGGAGGTAGCAGCCAGCGGGAACAGTCTGAGTGCAGTGCTGCTCCAGGAGTGGCACAGTCAGCTGAGACCGGTGGTTTACTCCTCCAGGATACTCACAGAGGTGGAAAAGGGCTATTCCAACTGTGAGAGGCATCTCCTCGCCACTCACTGGGCTGTGAAAAGATCATTGATCTTCACAGGCACCTCGCCCATCACCCTCCTCACCCATCACACGCCCACCCAGATGCTCCTAGATGGGAGAATTAAAGATGGGACAGTGAGCAGTGCCCACATTGCTTGCTGGACCCTGCTTCTCTCCCAGATGGACCTAAGGGTGGAAGGTCTCTGCGAGCCCAAGCTTGCAGCCAATATGATTTATCCAGGGACGGTGTTCTATTGAAGGAGTATGGGAAGTCAACATAGGTTTTCGGGCCGGGATACACCCCACAGGCCACGAAATCTATGTGGATGGTTCCAGCACAGTATCTGCTGGGAGACAACTCACAGGGTGTGGAATTTATGACCCAGGGGCAGACATTGCCCTGGCAATTAAACTCCCCAGCACCATGAGCGCCCAGCAGGCTGAACTGTCCGTGGTAGTGTACGTGGTTACACACCCAGAGAAATTCCCTACCCCGTACACGATTTGCTCGGACAGTATGTTCACGTGCAACTCGTGTACGGAATACCTGCCCACCTGGTCCCGTCGGGGATACACCTCCGCCGACGGGAGACCTCTGGCCATCAAGCCTCTGCTGGAGAAAATCATGACAGCTGTGGGGAAAGAGGGGAAGGTCTTTATCCATAAGGTTAAGGCCCATTCGAAGACAGAACCCATGAGGGAGGGAAATCAAAGGGCAGATGATTTGGCCAAGCAGGGAGCTAGGGAAGGAGAGTTTTGGGACCCCAACCAGACAGGTTCGGTAGCCGCAATCCGGGACAAAGGAGGCACACAAGGGGTAGCCTTGGTCCCGGACCTAAAGCAGGCCCAGGTACGGGATCCCATCCTCAGAGCCGTCTTGAACGCGCTCACAAAAGGGGAGAAGGTAGAGGGCCCATACGGTACAGCAGCCATCACCGTCAAGGAAGGCATGCTGTTCAGGGGGGATCAATGGGTAGTGCCGCAACAGCACCGAAGGGAATTCCTCCAACTGGCCCATGAGGGTCCAGGAGCGGGGCATCCCGGGCCTGAGGCCACCTGGCAGAGGGTTGAACAGGCAGGATGGTGGCCAGGACAGAGGGAACAGGTCCGCAAGTTCTGTGCCGGCTGTCTGGTGTGTGCTGCCAATAACCCTGACCCCCAGAAAAGGAAGGTATCTTTGGGACACATCAGGAGGGTAGAGCGACCATGGCAGTCGATCCAGATCAATTAAATCGGGCCCCTACCCACCGCCCAGGGAGGCTACAAGTATTGCCTAGTCCTGGTGGATGTGTTCTCAAAGTGGGTAGAAGCTTTTCCCCGCTGTACAGCTCCCACATTGGGTACAGCTAAGAGCCTGGTCAGGGAAGTGTTCTCACGATGGGGACTCCCACAGTATGTGGAGTCTGACCAAGGGAGTCACTTTACCGGACAGGTCATGCAGGAGACCCTCATGGTACTCGGCATTGAGGGGAAGTGGCACGTCGCCTACAACCCACAGTCATCGGGTCCTGTAGAGCGTTTAAACTGCACCATCAAAGAAAGGCTGCGCAAGGAGACGGGTGACTCACCGAAGAAGTGGGTGGAAGTCTTACCGTTGGTCTTAATAGGGATCTGAGCCAGCCAGTCAAAAAGCACAGGGTATTCCCCACACGAGCTGATGACTGGCAGGGTTATGTGGACCCCCACCCATGTGTTAGCCCCGCTGCTCACGGAAGGCCAGCTCAGAGAGGTGAACTGGGACAGTTCTGTCAGGAATCTGTTTGAACACCTCAAACAGATTCACTGGCAGGCTGCTAGTAACCTGGAAAAGCAGCATCGGAGTAACCGATTGCTGCTAGAACCCAACAGGCACCATGAGTGGGAGATAGAGGATCAGGTCATGGTGAGGAACTTTGCCCGGTTGGGAAGTTTTGAACCATTGTACATGGGGCCATACAGTGTTGTGGACAAGGCAAGCCCCATGGTGTATGCCATCAAGATGCCCCGCCGCACAAAGTGGTTCCAAATTAATCAGTGCAAGCTGTTTAAGACTGAGAGTGGAGAACGGCCAGCAAGGGTTAACCGCACTAAGGCTGGAGAGCAGCAGCCTGCAGCTGTGACAGACTCACAGACCGCAAAGGTGGGGGCAGTGAATTGTGTGACTGGAGTGGCCCTCCCACCAATTAAGTGGGATTCAGGTACACCCCCAGTAGCCGGAGCCTTGAGAAGGTCTCCTCGCATACCACAGCCTAAACTACCATGGTCACTCGAGTATTATTTTAAACAGTCCAGCCCCAGGAGAACCCGTCACAGAAAGGGAAAAACCAAGGTCAGGGACCAGTCTAAGGACACAGATCCCCAGCCTACAGCCTCCAAAGGTGAGGGACTCACAGGAGAGGTAGCGTTGTGCAGAGAGAAAGAGACGGGTCCCCAGCCTGCGGCATCAGGCTGCGGGGAACCCACAGGGCAGGATAGGGACTCAGCAGCCACCCAGAAAGGGGTAGTGTGTTGCAGCTCAGGAAGACACCCTCCCCTGGTTAACTGGGAAACAGGGAAACTCCCAGTTGTTTTAAAAAGGACTCTCCGGGTCTGGTGGCACAGGTCACCTTACACCCAGACGTACAAGCTGCCCAGATTCCACAAAAGGTACAGGCCAATCAGGAATTAGCCTGGCTGTCTGGAGATGGGCGGCGGATGTATATAGCTTTTAGTTTAAGTGTGTTTTTACAGTTGGTAAGTTTGGGATTTAGTAGTTTAATTTTAGTTTAGTATAAGTTTAAGTTTTGAATTTTGGTAACTGTGTCAGGCCAGAGAACCTTCTCGGGACATGACTATTTTGTTTGTGTGTCCCTACAGAAAGGAAATCGGGATGAGAAAGGTTCTGCTCCTGCTCGCCCAGGTAGGGGTGAGCATCGGTGACCGAGGAGACGTGGAGGACTCCCATATCTATGGGTGCTTGGGAGAGAGAGCACCGATCGTTACCACAGGGGGTGGCGAACGAGGTGTGGAGGAGCTCGCCATCTACTTCCACGAGGGAAGGTGGCCAGGGTGGCTGGGGTCTAACTCGACTCAGTACTCCAGCCAGACCGGGTTCACGTACGGGGAGGCATCCATCCCGTGCCCCCGGGTACAGGTCGTTGCTACAAGGGTCAGTGTCACCGAGGGGAAACGTGTGTGTTTGACATGTAAGGGACAGATTCCTTTGGATAGGTGGTGGTGGCTCAGAAAGCTGAGCAAGGATATAGGAAACCCCGCAGTCGATTGGGAACGATTGGGACACAATGCCCATCGGACGATTACAGGGACCCAAGGGGGATTGTGTGTGTGCTGGGACAAGTGGTGGGAACCGGATCAGGGGATTTATGTCTGTATGTGGGGGTCAGAGAAGGTCTGCCCCACAGACATATCCATCATTTTCCACCGGCAATGGCAGGATGCCAGGGAGGGGGTGGAGTGGGATTCCAGCCTGAAGGTGTGCGCGGTCCCATACTCCCCGATCCCAGTCAATGCCACCAACTTGTGACCTGCCCCCGAAAGCCCCTGCCCACGACCATGACATCACGGACTATAGTTAAGAGGTGTCCTACCACCACCAAGGGACCAGGGAATGGGTTAGTCCTTGTACCAACAGATAAGCTGCTGTACCAGGGGGTACACTATGCAGTGGCCTCAGTGATCCTGAACCTGACCGAGGTGCACTTACCTGAGTGCTGCCCTAAAGAGACAGAATGATTGTACCAAGCCCTGTTGAAGGAAATGTTTAGAAAGTTTTATGAGTTCGACTTTGCCAACATGGACAAAGCGAAACTGTACAGTTTACATCCTGAACATAATATGGGCGCAGGGAGGCAAAGAAGGGGAACCTGGAATGATATTTTCACAGCCTATAGTACAGGGTCCTCAGTGATAAACAGCCTAGATGATATAGAGTTACAAACTCAGATAAATGGTTGAAAGACCCAGTTAAGAAAAATCCTAACAGAGGAGAACACAGTGGTGGGCTCAGAGCTACATGAGGACCAGGCTATGATGGTCCATTTAAAGGAGATAATAGCTGAGCTAGAGAGACATGCCAAAACAGTAAATGCACTTATACGGGAAGACAGGAATGCTTCGGATTAAGCTGTACAGAATGAGGTGTGCGTGCTATATGGGGCATGGTTGCTGGGCGAGGGCCGCAGCAACCTGGAGGATTTAAAACAAGGTTTAGTCCCCTCCTGGATTAGCAACAAGCACCTCGCAGCCCTCCACCCATTTAGTAATTTGCTGAGCCTGTGTCAACTCTGCCTAGCCTCTGAAGCCTACCCTGTCCCAGTGGATTGTGGACGTTCCAATCACACTATCATGGGGATAGTAGTGAGGATGCCGGTCATGGGTGAGACAGCCCGACCCACACCAGTATACAGGGTGGAGAACATTGGGATCATTCAAGGGAGTGCACACATTCGTTTTGCAGAGGTCACACCTTATGTCATAAAGTGGGAGCACGCTATGACAGGTACAGACCTCTCCGGGTGTCGGAGCCAGGGAGCACACATAATACTGTGTCCCCAGCACTTGAATGCCTATTCAAGACCACAGTGCGGGTTTAAAGCTGCTGGTGCATGACCTGTGAACTGTACCATGGAGGTAATGGCACAAGGCCATGTTTTCCCACAGGTAGCATTCATAGGGGGTGGGACATATTGTGTCACCACAAGTGCGCCCCACTACCAGCATGGACAGCACATCTGGTGTCCGGTGAGTGACAGCAGTTTTTGTTTTAACCCGAGGCAGAAGTTCAAGTGGCCCAGGAACGGATTGTACCCATCCCTGAACCCTCAACTGTTCACCTCACTCTCAGGGAAAACATCACCAACCTGCAAAGTTACGTAACACATTTCAGCTATGAGATTCCCCCTCTACCAGAACATCATACCACCCTATTAAAAGCAGTGGTCATTTCACAGAAACATTTCTATACATTAGAGCAGAAAACAGTCAAGATAGGGGCCAAGATATTGGATATTGTAGTTCCACCCTGGTGGGACACTTTTGAAAATATAGAAGTCCCCTCTTGGATTAGGCTGGCTTCACACATTTTAGTGGTTTGCCAGCTGGGCATAGTTTTCTACCTGTTGTGTACAAAGTGCAAAGGAAGGGACCAGATGCTCCGCTCTTAACATGAGGGCGCATGGGACAAAAATAAAGTCTATGACCAGGCATAAAACCAATCTTGACAGTTATTAAAAATAAAGTTGGATGAATGTGTGTGTCTTTATTTTTCCTATGTGTGATTTTTTTCCAAGTGGTGCAGGGGGGTTGGACCCCCTCCGTGCTTGGATGTGAATGTAATAAAAGTTTTGTACCTTGTGTATTTTGATAAACACTACACCTAAAGGGAACGGGAGAGAGTGTTTTGTTTTGGGTAATAGTTAGATAATACAGGGGAAGGTTGGCTCCCGAGGATCAGAAAATTTTGCTCACACTTGTATGATACTATAGTGTTATAAAGTATCACAGGGGGGGTGTAACATTCGCAAAATTACACCTTTTCCCCCAAAGCAAGAAAGAAGAGATATTGGACTGGTTGAAGGAAATATTGGGCCAAAGGGATTTAAAAATCAAAACCCCAGGAAGATTTGGCTGGTTTAAAAGGCATGTTCAGACTTGCGAAAAGCTGTGACACAGGGAAGGTGGGGTGGGCCGCCGAGTTTGGATATTGGGCCGTCTGGGAATGTCCTGGGCCATCTCAGCCTTTACATAAAGACAATGGCCCAGAAATTCGGGTCGGGGGCTTCCCGCGGGTTGTAATGATCAGTAACATGTCATTCTAGAATGGTACACTAGGTGGAGCTGCAGAGCTATATGTATATAAGAGTAGGCTACCCACAAGGCAGTGGTCAAAATGGATGCTGTAGAAGTCCACATGGCATGAATAAAGTGACTAGCTAGAAGCTAGCTGTTCATAATGAAAATGATTAGTTATTAATGAACATAACATGTTACCAGGATTGGTAAAATCAGCTGAATATTGTGAAATGCGACATGGAGACTTTGAAGCCACCGAAGGGTTTGAAACTCACAGGGAATGTCGACTGCAATTGGCGGACTTGCAAACAACAATTCGAACTCTACATTGCTGCCATCAGATTCGGTACGAAGCCAGACGCAAGGAAAATAGCATTGCTGCTTACGGTTGCAGGCCCACAGGCGATAGAGGTATTTAATACATTTGTATTTAATCAAGAGGAGGACAGAGAAAAACTGGATGATGTGCTAAAGAAATGTTGATACACATTGTTCTCCCAAAAAGAATTAAACCTATGAGAGATACGTGTTCTGTTCACGGACACAGCAGCAAAATGAGACTTTTGATAGCTTTGTGACCAATCTGAAACTGAAAGCACAGACATGTAATTTCTCTGAGCTGAAATCATGCATGATTCGTGACCAGATTGTGTTTGGTATTCATGATAAAAAGGTCAGGGAACGTCTGTTGAGAGAAACCGAACTAACATTGGAAAATGCTGTGAAAATATGCCAAACCAGTCAGCTAGCTCAAAAGCACGCGAAGACTTTCAGTGAAATTAGTAATAATGCAATTGTAGTAAGTAACTGTGCTGCTGTCGGTGCTGTGTCCTACAAGGGGAAGAAACGTGGGCAGAACAGAAATGAAAAGCAATCGGAGGAAGGAATTTTTAATTGTAAACGCTGTGGTTACAAACACCAGTCACGACAATGCCCAGCGTTTGGAAAAATGTGCACAAAATGTAATGGAAAGAATCACTTTGCCAAACAATACTTTTCAAAAGTAAAAACAAAGAAAGGGCAACAAGTCCAAGTCAATGTGATTAAGGACACTGATTTAAGTGAGACATTTTCTGTAGGAATGGTGTCATGTGACAATATCAAAAAGGATACAAAAAATGTGCAGCCCTCAGGAATGGACAATGCTGAACATAAAGTTAATGCAGTAAAAGAGGACAAATGGATGATCCCATTGCAGGTAAATGGAGCATTAGTTACATTGAAACTAGACACTGGGGCAAAAGCAAACTTAATCAGTATGAGTGACATTAAAAACATGAAAGAAAAGCCCAAAATTCAGAAAAAGTCAATACTACTGAAGGACTATAATGGAGAGAAAATAGATAGCTTAGGTGTATGCAGACTTAAAGTGACAGTCAAAGACAAAGTGCATCATCTCATGTTTTCTGTTGTGGCTGAAGGACTTGATTCACTACTAGGTGACAAAGCTTGTGAGGACTTAGAACTGGCCAAGAGAGTCTACCGTATAAACTGTGCCATAAGCAGACCAGATGACTCAGTGGATTCTGTAGTGAGTAATTTCCAGGATGTGTTCAAAAGATTTGGAGTTCTACCATTCACTTACAAGATCCAGCTAAAGGAGGATGCTCAGCCAGTGGTACATGCTCCACGGAGAGTTCCAGCACCCCTGCGTGACCGGCTCAAGAAAGAACTGGACAGAATGACCACACTAGGAGTCATCAGGAAAGTCGAAGAGCCAACAGACTGGGTTAACTCCATGGTATGTGTAAAGAGAAAGAACAATGATCTAAGAATATGCATGGATCAAAAGGACTTAAATGCAAACATAAAACGTGAACACTACCAGATTCCCAAGTGAGAAGAAATCACCAGTGAAATGTCAGGTGCCAGATACTTCACAAAGCTCGATGCCTCACAAGGATTTTGGCAACTAAAACTGGATGAAGAGAGCACCAAATACTGTACCTTCAACACACCATTTGGCAGGTATTGTTTCCTCAGAATGCCTTTCGGGATAATATCTGCATCTGAAATCTTTCATAGAGCGATGGAACACATAATTGAAGGTCTGGAAGGAGTTCGGGTCTATGTTGATGACATCATCATCTGGGGCTCCACACTGAAAGAACACAATGAGAGACTGACTAAAGTGCTACAGAGCATACGCCGGAATGGACTGAAGCTCAACAAAGCCAAGTGTCAGTTTGGCATCCAGGAAGTCACTTTCCTAGGAGATAATCTATCTGGTAAAGGAATAGAGCCAGATATGGAAAAAGTAAACGCCATACTCAACATGCCCCGACCCACTGACAAAAAAGGAGTGCTATGCATCATGGGGATGATAAACTTCATTGGAAAGTTCATTCCTAACTTGTCAGCCAAGACAGCCTGTCTGCGAGAACTGCTACATAAAACAAATGAGTTCGCATGGACAGAAAGACATGAACAAGAGTGGATGAACCTTAAAAGAGTGCTGACAACCACACCTGTACTCACCTTCTTTGACCCAACAAAGAGAATCAAAGTGTCAACGGATGCATCAAAAGATGGCCTAGTCTTGCTACAAGCAGAGGGTGAAGATTGGAAGCCTGTGGCCTATGCCTCCAGGTCTATGACTGATTCTGAGTGTCGATACGCCCAGATTGAAAAGGAATGTCTAGGCTTGGTAGTTGGACTAGAAAAGTTCCATGGCTACATATATGGACTTCCCACCTTCACAGCTGAGACAGACCACTGCCCACTGGTTGCCATCATAAAAAAAATCTGAATCAGATGTCTCCAAGGATTCAACGACTCATGATGAAGCTGCAAAGATATGACTTTGAACTGATCTACACACCAGGCAAACATATAGGGTTAGCAGATGCACTATCCCGAGCACCCCCAATGAGTCATGTGAGCTCTACTGAGGAAGACGTGGATGCTCATGTGAGTATGGTCACTGCTGTGCTGCCCGTGTCAGACACAAAATCAAAGCAAATAGCAGAAGAAACAGTAAAAGATACAGGCCTAGAAATTCACTGGCCTTAGCGCCGCTTTTGAGGCGCTAGAGGGCCTAGCGGCGAAGTTATGGCCAGTTTTGAAATTGACAGGGGCCCTAAATCGGCGTTAGGCCGGTAGCGCTGCGCCGGCACCGATGACGTCATCGGTGTGCGCAACGTCCCGGTTGCCATGGTAACCCGCCCGAACTCGGAAATTGAGTTGCGGCCGCCTCGCCCGTGGCAGCCGCAAGCAACGTTCTGGCAGAGGTGCCTTACAGAACGTTGCGCCGGCGCATTAAAGGCCCCGCGGCGGCCGGCCGCTTTTCCGCCGCCCGCCTGGCCGCAGCTCCCTCCCCGGACTTCCCCCCCCCCCCCCCCCCGGAACAGAAGCAAGCCCGGCACTTGTCCGAGGTGCCGGGCTCATTTTTAAAAAGATTATCGCGGGCCGCGGCCGGGTGCAGGCAGCTCCTCCTTAAGGGAAGGAGGAGGCCTGCACTTCCCGAACCTGCCGCACCGCAGCGGGCGCCGCAGCGCCGGAATAGCGCCGAAATTCAGCGCATAGCGCCAGTTTTCAGGCGCTAACAGCTTTCAGCAGCGCCGGCAGCCGTTTGGGCGCAGAAGTAGTGAATTTCTGGCCCGCCCAGCGCGACTTAGCTCCGGCACTAACTTCCGGCGCTAAAGCCGTCGCTGCGCCAAAACCCAATTTCTAGGCCACAGTGTTACAAACAGTAATAGAGAACATTCACAATGGCTGGCCAAAAGGTTCCTGTCCAAAGTACTATCACATAAGGTCAGAGTTGAGTGTCGCAAGTGGACTATTACTAAAACAGAACAGAATAGTCATTCCACAGGCTTTACGTCGAGACATGCTCAAAAGGATTCATGAGGGACACCTCGGAATTGAAAAATGCAAAAGGAGAGCAAGAGACACTGGCCTAGAAATTGAGTTTTGGCTTAGCCAGGGCTTTAGCGCCGGAAGTTAGTGCCGGCGCTAAGTCCCCCTGCGCGCGCCAAAAATTCAGCAGGGCCGCGCCCAAACGGCTGCCGGCGCTACTGAAGGGTCTTTGCGGCGGTAAATCGGCGCTAACTGCCGTTTCGCGCCGCAATTCCGGCGCTGCGGCACCCGATGCGGTGCGGCAGGCTCGGGAAGTGCAGGCCTCCTCCTTCCCTTAAGGAGGAGCTGCCTGCACCCGATCGCGGCCCGCGAAAATCTTTTAAAAAATGAGCCCGGCACCTCGGACAAGTGCCGGGCTTGCTTCTGTTCCGGGGGGGGGGGGGGGAAGGAAGTCCGGGGAGGGAGCTGCGGCCAGGCGGCCGGCGGGAAAGCGGCCGGCCGCCGCGGGGCCTTTAATGCGCCGGCGCAAAGACTCGTAAGACTCTGTTGCCAGAGTCTTAGTTGCGGCTGTCACGGGCGAGGCGGCCGCAACTGAATTTCGGCGCTGGGGCCCGTCGGCATGGCAACCGGGACGCTGCGCACACCGATGACGTCATCGGTGCCGGCGCAGCGCTACCGGTCTACCGCGGCGTAAGGGCCCCAGGCAATTTCGGCGCCGGCGCCAAATGCAGCGCTAGGCCCTCTAGCGCCGCAAAATCGGCGCTAAGGGCACTCAATTTCTAGGCCACTGTTTATTGGCCTGGCATAAATAAGGACATTGAGAACATGATAGGCAAATGTGAGACATGTCAGAAACACCAAAACAAACAAACAAAGGAACCAATGATAGTAGATGACTTACCAACAGCACCATGGCAAAAGGTTGGTATGGACCTTTTTCATTTGCATGGTAAAGACTATCTATTAGTGATTGACTACTATTCTAACTATCCTGAGATGGCGCTGCTCTGAAGCACCACAGCAAGCAGTGTCATAATGCATGTGAAATCCATCTTCGCCAGACATGGAATCCCCAGGATTGCCGTTAGCGACAATGGTCCATGCTTCGACTGTAAGGAGTGGCAACAGTTTGCAGCACGGTATGACTTTCAGCACATCACATCCAGTCCTTTGTATGCTCAGTCGAATGGTAAGGCAGAAAAAGGTGTTCAAGTTCTCAAACATCTACTGAAGAAAGCGACAGGAAGCAAGTCTGATCCTTATCTCGCCCTGCTGAGCTACCGAGCCTCATCTTTAGACTCTGGTTCTTCACCTGCTGAACTCCTAATGGGTCGCAAGTTGCGTACCACGCTACCCTGCTGTGCAAAAGAAAAGCAGAGTAAGGAACTGAGACAGAGATTTCAACTGTTAAAGCTGAAACAGAAATCATACTATGACAAGTCATCCAAAGCTCTGAAACCATTGACAAGGGATGATGTTGTCAGGATTGAGGATCCAGATGCATGGAACAGGAAAGCTACAGTTCTTGAGGAAGTAGGACCAAGGTCATACACTGTTAGAACTGAGGAAGGACAGATTCTCAGGAGGAACCGCCGTTCCCTCCTGAAAACACAAGAAACTATCCAAGAGCAAATCGATGACAATGCTGCAACTGAATCTTGTCAATCACCACCAGAACAATCTAACACAAACACACATACAGGCTCTCATGAAAACACATCAGACTTACCTGAGAAGATCCACACATGAAGTAACAAAGCCTGATAGACTTAATCTTTGAGTATAAAGTAAAGCTTTGAAAATGTGTTGACTGTTGTGAAAATGTTTATGTTTTTAGAGCACTAACAAAAGTGTTACTGATATCAGCTTTATCGTTTTTCTTGAAAGTTGATTGATATTGATTTTGTTTAACCTCAAAGAAAGGGGGATGTAATGATCAGTAACATGTCATTCTAGAATCGTACACTAGGTGGAGCTGTATGTATATAAGAGTAGGCTACCCACAAGACAGTAGCCAAGATGGATGCTGTAGAAGTCCACATGGCATGAATAAAGTGACTAGCTAGAAGCCAGCTGTTCATAAAGAAAACAACTAGTTATTAATGAACATAACACGGGTGTAAGCCCCCGACCTGCACTTACCTTGCACGCCGGCCATTGAGCTGTGGGCTCCCGTGGAATTCCGATCTGGGGCCTGGTCCAGCTGCCGGCGCGCTGTGCTTGCGTGTCCCAGGGGCATAGTTAGTGCGATGCATCTCCTGGGATCACGTGAGCCATGGGCAGCCAATCGGAGGAGGGAAAAGCCCATTCATAAGATTGACAGGTAGATCTGTCAAAACTTATAAATACTACGGGCCCAAAATAGCAGTAAACCTTCAAATAATTTTTTTTAAAAATCACACTTTTAAAATCTATCTTCTATCTATATATATTAAACTAGCTGGGGGAGCCTGGCTTTGCCAGGGCTGTTTTGGGCCGGGCGGTTTAAATCGAGTGCCAGGCTTTGGGGCCTCTCTGTGTCCCTCTGTGAATCTGGTGCCGGGCAACATTTTAAATGGAGTCCCAGGCTTTTGGGCCCTGTCTCTGTGTCCCTCTCTCAATCTGCTGCCGGGCAACATTTTAAATCGAGTACCAGGCTTTCAGGCCGTGTCTGTCTGTTCCTCTGTGAATCTGCTGCCGGGCAACATTTCTACCTTTTAATACCTTTAAAGATGAAAGTGAAAGTACTTATAAAAGGTTTTTGGTAAATCTTTAAAAAATAACATAAGAGATACTGGCCTAGAAATTGAGTGGGCTTTGCGCCCATTTTGCGGCGCTAGAGGTCATTGCGCTGGACTTACAGCCGGTTCAGAAATTCCCTGGGGCCCTACCATCGGCGGTAGACCGGTTGCGCTGCGCCTGCACCGATGACGTCATCGGTGTGCGCAGCGTCCCGGTTGCCGTGGTGACGGGCCCCAGCGCCGAAATTGAGTTGCAGCCGCCTCGCCCGTGGCAGCCGCAACTAAGACTCTGGCAACCGAGTCTCACAGGAGTTTGCGCCAGCGCATTAAGGTCGCGCGGCGGCCGGCCGCTTTCCCGCCGGCCGCCTGCCCGCACCTCCCTCCCCGGACTCCTCCACACCCCCCCGCGGAACAGATGCTTCTGGGCTGTGAGCCCGGCACTTCCCCGAGGTGCCGGGCTCATTTTTGTGAAGATTTTACCGGCCAGCGGGTGGGTGCAGGCAGCTCCTCCTTAACTGAAGGAGGAGGCCTGCACTTCCCGAGCCTGCCGCACCGCATCGGGCGCCGCAGCGCCGGAATAGCGCCGCAATGCGGCAGGTAGCGCCCATTTTCAGGCGCAAACACCCTTCAGTAGCGCCGGCAGCCGTTTGGGCGTGGCGCTACTGAATTTTTGGCGCGCGCAGGGGGACTTAGCGCCGGCGCTAACTTTCCGGCGCTAAAGCCCTGGCGCGGCGCCAACTGAATTTCTAGGCCACTAACTTTTTCGAAGCCGGATGAGCAGATTTTGACCTGGAAGGAGTTGAAGCAGCAATGGGGTTTTTAGCTTGAGGCAATGGATGCCACATCCCTGAGATGAAAACGATTAGTCCCGCCCACACACACACACCGATTGGCCAACCATCAGGGGACTGTACTGTAGGATTGGTCAATCGTGACGGCACAGGATTGGTCGAACCTTGACTTCAGTCAATCAATGCTAAGTAGCAGATAATGAGTTTAATTTTGAAGGTTATTTGCATAAGGCGCGAACAATTTTCATCCGACCGAAAAGTAAATACGCTTACGACCGTCCCGGAACCGTAAGCTTTCTTTGGAGGTAACGCACACGCAGGTACGCTCTATAACCTTCGAGTGCATAGCCGGACAGACGCACACCGGAGGACAGACAGACTGACAGATAGACAGACAGACAGACAGACAGAGAGAACGATCCATTTATTATATACTAGCTGGAGTGCCTGGCGGTGCCGAGGCTATTTCTAGGGCATGTTGTTGTTGGAAGAGAGAGAGAGAGCGACTGGGGGGAAGAGAGAGAGCGACAGGGGGGAAGAGAGAGAGGCGACTGGGGGGAAGAGAGAGAGCGACTGGGGGGGAAGAGAAAGAGCGATTGGGGGGGAAGAGAGAGAGCGACTGGGGGGGAAGAGAGAGAGCGACTGGGGGGGAAGAGAGAGAGCGACTGGGGGGGGAAGAGAGAGCGACTGGGGGGGAAGAGAGAGAGCGACTGGGGGGGAAGAGAGAGAGCGACTGGGGGGGAAGAGAGAGAGCGACTGGGGGGGAAGAGAGAGAGCGACTGGGGGGGAAGAGAGAGAGCGACTGGGGGGGAAGAGAGAGAGCGACTGGGGGGGAAGAGAGAGAGCGACTGGGGGGGGAAGAGAGAGAGCGACTGGGGGGGAAGAGAGAGAGCGACTGGGGGGGAAGAGAGAGAGCGACTGGGGGGGAAGAGAGAGAGCGACTGGGGGGGAAGAGAGAGAGCGACTGGGGGGGAAGAGAGAGAGCGACTGGGGGGGAAGAGGGAGAGCGACTGGGGGGGGAAGAGGGAGAGCGACTGGGGGGGAAGAGAGAGAGCGACTGCGGGGGAAGAGAGAGAGCGACTGCGGGGGAAGAGAGAGAGCGACTGGGGGGAAGAGAGAGAGCGACTGGGGGGGAAGAGAGAAAGCGGCTGGGGGGGAAGAGAGAAAGCGACTGGGAGGAAGAGAGAGAGCGACTGGGGGGGAAGAGAGAGAGCGACTGTGGGGGAAGAGAGAGAGCAACTGTGGGGGAAGAGAGAGAGCGACTGGGGGGGAAGAGAGCGAGCGACTGGGGGGGAAGAGAGAGAGCGACTGGGGGGGAAGAGAGAGAGCGACTGGGGGGGAAAGAGAGCGACTGGGGGGAAGAGAGCGACTGGGGGGAAGAGAGAGAGCGACTGGGGGGGAAGAGAGAGAGTGACTGGGGGGGAAGAGAGAGCGACTGGGGGGAAGAGAGCGCGACTGGGGGGGAAGAGAGAGAGCGATGGGGGGAAGAGAGAGAGCGACTGGGGGGGGAAGAGAGAGAGCGACTGGGGGGGGAAGAGAGAGAGCGACTGTGGGGGGGAAGAGAGAGAGCGACTGGGGGGGAAGAGAGAGAGCAACTGGGGGGGGAAGAGAGAGCGCGACTGGGGGGGAAAGAGACAGAGCGACTGGCGGGGGGAAGAGAGAGAGCGAATTGGTGGGGGGAAGAGAGAGAGCGACTGGGGGGAAGAGAGCGACTGGGGGGAAGAGAGCGACGGGGGGAAGAGAGAGAGCGACTGGGGGGGAAGAGAGAGAGTGACTGGGGGGGAAGAGAGAGCGACTGGGGGGAAGAGAGCGCGACTGGGGGGGAAGAGAGAGAGCGACTGGGGGGGAAGAGAGAGAGCGACTGGGGGGGAAGTGAGAGAGCGACTGGGGGGAAGAGAGAGAGCGACTGGGGGGGAAGAGAGAGAGCGACTGGGGGGGAAGAGAGAGAGCGACTGGGGGGGAAGAGTGAGTGACGGGGGGAAGAGAGATAGCAAATGCGGGGGAAGAGAGAGAGCGACTGGGGGGGAAGAGAGAGAGCGACTGGGGGGGAAGAGAGAGAGCGACTGGGGGGGAAGAGGGAGAGCGACTGGGGGGGAAGAGGGAGAGCGACTGGGGGGGAAGAGAGAACGCGACTGTGGGGGAAGAGAGAGAGCGACTGTGGGGGAAGAGAGAGAGCGACTGGGGGGAAGAGAGAGAGCGACTGGGGGGGAAGAGGAAGAGCGACTGCGGGGTAAAGAGAGAGAGCGACTGGCGGGACGAGAGAGAGCGACTGGGGGGAAGAGAGAGAGCGACTGGGGGGAAGAGAGAGAGCGACTGGGGGGAAGAGAGAGAGCGACGGGGGGAAGAGAGAGAGCGACTGGGGGGAAGAGAGAGAGCGACTGGGGGGAAGAGAGAGAGCGACTGGGGGGAAGAGAGAGAGCGACTGGGGGGAAGAGAGAGAGCGACTGGGGGGAAGAGAGAGAGCGACTGGGGGGAAGAGAGAGAGCGACTGGGGGGAAGAGAGAGAGCGACTGGGGGGAAGAGAGAGAGCGACTGGGGGGAAGAGAGAGAGCGACTGGGGGGAAGAGAGAGAGCGACTGGGGGGAAGAGAGAGAGCGACTGGGGGGAAGAGAGAGAGCGACTGGCGGGAAGAGAGAGAGCGACTGGCGGGAAGAGAGAGAGCGACTGGGGGGAAGAGAGAGCGACTGGGGGGAAGAGAGAGAGCGACTGGGGGGGAAGAGAGAGAGCGACTGGGGGAAAGAGAGAGAGCGACTGGGGGGAAGAGAGAGAGCGGCTGGGGGGAAGAGAGAGAGCGACTGGGGGTGAAGAGAGAGAGCGACTGAGGGGAAGAGAGAGAGCGACTGGGGGGAAGAGAGAGCGACTGGAGGGAAGAGAGAGCGACTGGGGGGAAGAGAGAGCGACTGGGGGGAAGAGAGAGCGACTGGGGGGAAGAGAGAGCGACTGGGGGGAAGAGAGAGCGACTGGGGGGAAGAGACAGAGCGACTGGGGGGAAGAGAGAGCGACTGGGGGGAAGAGAGAGAGCGACTGGGGGTAAGAGAGAGACCAATAGGGGGGAAGAGAGAGACCGACGGGGGGGTAGAGAGGGAGCGACTGTGGGGGGGGAAGAGAGAGAGCGACTGGGGGGGAAGAGAGAGAGCGACTGGGGGGGAAGAGAGAGAGCGACTGGGGGGGAAGAGAGAGCGCGACTGGGGGGGAAGAGAGAGAGCGACTGGGGTAAAGAGAGAGAGCGACTGGGGGGAAGAGAGAGAGCGACTGGGGGGAAGAGACAGAGCGACTGGGGGGGAAGAGAGAGAGCGACTGGGGGGGAAGAGAGAGAGCGACAGGGGGGGGAAGAGAGAGAGCGACTGGGGGGGGAAGAGAGAGAGCGACTGGGGGGGAAGAGAGAGAGCGACTGGGGGGGAAGAGTGAGCGACTGGGGGGGAAGAGAGAGAGCGACTGGGGGGAAGAGAGAGAGCGACTGGGGGAAGTGAGAGAGCGACTGCGGGGGGACGAGAGAGAGCGACTGGGGGGAAGAGAGAGCGACTGGGGGGGAAGAGAGAGAGCGACTGGGGGGAAGAGAGAGACCGACGGGGGGGAAGAGAGAGAGCGACGGGGGGGGAAGAGAGAGCGCGACTGGGGGGGAAGAGAGAGCGCGATTGTGGGGGAAGAGAGAGAGCGACTGGGGGGGAAGAGAGAGAGCGACTGGGGGGGAAGAGAGAGAGCGACTGGGGGGGATGAGAGAGAGCGACTGGGGGGGAAGAAAGAGAGCGACTGGGGGGGAAGAGACAGAGCGACTGCGGGGGAAGAGAGAGAGCGACTGGGGGGGAAGAGAGAGAGCGACTGGGGGGAAGAGAGAGAGCGACTGGGGGGGAAGAGAGAGAGCGACGGGGGGAAGAGAGAGAGCGACTGGGGGGGGAAGAGTGAGCGACTGGGGGGGAAGAGAGAGAGCAAATGCGGGGGAAGAGAGAGAGTGACTGGGGGGAAGAGAGAACGCGACTGTGGGGGAAGAGAGAGAGCGACTGTGGGGGAAGAGAGACAGCAACTGGGGGGAAGAGAGAGAGCGACTGGGGGGGAAGAGGGAGAGCGACTGCGGGGGAAAGAGAGAGAGCGACTGGCGGGACGAGAGAGAGCGACTGGGGGGAAGAGAGAGAGCGACTGGGGGGAAGAGAGAGAGCGACTGGGGGGAAGAGAGAGAGCGACTGGGGGGAAGAGAGAGCGACTGGGGGGAAGAGAGAGAGCGACTGGGGGGGAAGAGAGAGAGCGACTGGGGGGAAGAGAGAGAGCGACTGGGGGGAAGAGAGAGAGCGACTGGGGGGAAGAGAGAGAGCGACTGGGGGGAAGAGAGAGAGCGACTGGGGGGAAGAGAGAGAGCGACTGGGGGAAGAGAGAGAGCGACTGGGGGAAGAGAGAGAGCGACTGGGGGAAAGAGAGAGAGCGACTGGGGGGAAGAGAGAGAGCGGCTGGGGGGAAGAGAGAGAGCGGCTGGGGGTGAAGAGAGAGAGCGACTGGGGGGGAAGAGACAGAGCGACTGGGGGGGAAGAGACAGAGCGACTGGGGGGGAAGAGAGAGAGCGACTGGGGGGGAAGAGAGAGAGCGACTGGGGGGGAAGAGAGAGAGCGACTGGGGGGGAAGAGAGAGAGCGACGGGGGGGAAGAGAGAGAGCGACTGGGGGGGAAGAGAGAGAGCGACTGGGGGGGAAGAGTGAGCGACTGGGGGGGAAGAGAGAGAGCGACTGCGGGGGAAGAGAGAGAGCGACTGGGGGGGAAGAGAGAGAGCGACTGGGGGGGAAGAGAGAGAGCGACTGGGGGGGAAGAGGGAGAGCGACTGGGGGGGAAAGAGAGAGACGACTGGGGGGACGAGAGAGCGCGACTGGGGGGAAGAGAGAGAGCGACTGGCGGGAAGAGAGACAGCGACTGGGGGGAAGAGAGAGAGTGACTGGGGGGGGAAGAGAGAACGCGACTGTGGGGGAAGAGAGAGAGCGACTGTGGGGGAAGAGAGACAGCAACTGGGGGGAAGAGAGAGAGCGACTGGGGGGGAAGAGGGAGAGCGACTGCGGGGGAAGAGAGTGAGCGACTGGGGGGAAGAGAGAGAGCGACTGGGGGGGAAGAGAGAGAGCGACGGGGGGAAGAGAGAGAGCGACGGGGGGAAGAGAGAGAGCGACTGGGGGGGGAAGAGTGAGCGACTGGGGGGGAAGAGAGAGAGCAAATGCGGGGGAAGAGAGAGAGTGACTGGGGGGGAAGAGAGAACGCGACTGTGGGGGAAGAGAGAGAGCGACTGTGGGGGAAGAGAGACAGCAACTGGGGGGAAGAGAGAGAGCGACTGGGGGGAAGAGAGAGAGCGACTGTGGGGGAAGAGAGAGAGCGACTGGGGGGAAGAGAGAGAGCGACTGGGGGGCAGAGAGAGAGCGACTGGGGGGAAGAGAGAGAGCGACTGTGGGGGAAGAAAGAGAGCGACTGGGGGGGAAGAGACAGAGCGACTGGGGGGGAAGAGAGAGAGCGACTGGGGGGGAAGAGAGAGAGCGACTGGGGGTGAAGAGAGAGAGCGACTGGGGGGGGAAGAGAGAGAGCGACTGGGGGTGGAAGAGTGAGCGACTGGGGGGGAAGAGAGAGAGCAACTGCGGGGGAAGAGAGAGAGCGACTGGGGGGGAAGAGAGAGAGCGACTGGGGGGGAAGAGAGAGAGCGACTGGGGGTAAGAGAGAGACCAATAGGGGGGAAGAGAGAGACCGACGGGGGGGTAGAGAGGGAGCGACTGTGGGGGGGAAGAGAGAGAGCGACTGGGGGGGAAGAGAGAGAGCGACTGGGGGGGAAGAGAGAGAGCGACTGGGGGGGAAGAGAGAGCGCGACTGGGGGGGAAGAGAGAGAGCGACTGGGGTAAAGAGAGAGAGCGACTGGGGGGAAGAGAGAGAGCGACTGGGGGGAAGAGACAGAGCGACTGGGGGGGAAGAGAGAGAGCGACTGGGGGGGGAAGAGAGAGAGCGACAGGGGGGGGAAGAGAGAGAGCGACTGGGGGGGGAAGGGAGAGAGCGACTGGGGGGTAAGAGAGAGAGCGACTGGGGGGGAAGAGTGAGCGACTGGGGGGGAAGAGAGAGAGCGACTGGGGGGAAGAGAGAGAGCGACTGGGGGAAGTGAGAGAGCGACTGCGGGGGGACGAGAGAGAGCGACTGGGGGGAAGAGAGAGCGACTGGGGGGGAAGAGAGAGAGCGACTGGGGGGAAGAGAGAGACCGACGGGGGGGAAGAGAGAGAGCGACGGGGGGGGAAGAGAGAGCGCGACTGGGGGGGAAGAGAGAGCGCGATTGTGGGGGAAGAGAGAGAGCGACTGGGGGGGAAGAGAGAGAGCGACTGGGGGGGAAGAGAGAGAGCGACTGGGGGGGATGAGAGAGAGCGACTGGGGGGGAAGAAAGAGAGCGACTGGGGGGGAAGAGACAGAGCGACTGCGGGGGAAGAGAGAGAGCGACTGGGGGGGAAGAGAGAGAGCGACTGGGGGGAAGAGAGAGAGCGACTGGGGGGAAGAGAGAGAGCGACTGGGGGGGAAGAGAGAGAGCGACGGGGGGAAGAGAGAGAGCGACTGGGGGGGGAAGAGTGAGCGACTGGGGGGGAAGAGAGAGAGCAAATGCGGGGGAAGAGAGAGAGTGACTGGGGGGAAGAGAGAACGCGACTGTGGGGGAAGAGAGAGAGCGACTGTGGGGGAAGAGAGACAGCAACTGGGGGGAAGAGAGAGAGCGACTGGGGGGGGAAGAGGGAGAGCGACTGCGGGGGAAAGAGAGAGAGCGACTGGCGGGACGAGAGAGAGCGACTGGGGGGAAGAGAGAGAGCGACTGGGGGGAAGAGAGAGAGCGACTGGGGGGAAGAGAGAGAGCGACTGGGGGGAAGAGAGAGAGCGACTGGGGGGAAGAGAGAGCGACTGGGGGGAAGAGAGAGAGCGACTGGGGGGGAAGAGAGAGAGCGACTGGGGGGAAGAGAGAGAGCGACTGGGGGGAAGAGAGAGAGCGACTGGGGGGAAGAGAGAGAGCGACTGGGGGGAAGAGAGAGAGCGACTGGGGGGAAGAGAGAGAGCGACTGGGGGAAGAGAGAGAGCGACTGGGGGAAGAGAGAGAGCGACTGGGGGAAGAGAGAGAGCGACTGGGGGAAAGAGAGAGAGCGACTGGGGGGAAGAGAGAGAGCGGCTGGGGGGAAGAGAGAGAGCGGCTGGGGGTGAAGAGAGAGAGCGACTGGGGGGGAAGAGACAGAGCGACTGGGGGGGAAGAGACAGAGCGACTGGGGGGGAAGAGAGAGAGCGACTGGGGGGGGAAGAGAGAGAGCGACTGGGGGGGAAGAGAGAGAGCGACTGGGGGGGAAGAGAGAGAGCGACGGGGGGGAAGAGAGAGAGCGACTGGGGGGGAAGAGAGAGAGCGACTGGGGGGGAAGAGTGAGCGACTGGGGGGGAAGAGAGAGAGCGACTGCGGGGGAAGAGAGAGAGCGACTGGGGGGGAAGAGAGAGAGCGACTGGGGGGGAAGAGAGAGAGCGACTGGGGGGGAAGAGGGAGAGCGACTGGGGGGGAAAGAGAGAGAGCGACTGGGGGGACGAGAGAGCGCGACTGGGGGGAAGAGAGAGAGCGACTGGCGGGAAGAGAGACAGCGACTGGGGGGAAGAGAGAGAGTGACTGGGGGGGGAAGAGAGAACGCGACTGTGGGGGAAGAGAGAGAGCGACTGTGGGGGAAGAGAGACAGCAACTGGGGGGAAGAGAGAGAGCGACTGGGGGGGGAAGAGGGAGAGCGACTGCGGGGGAAGAGAGTGAGCAACTGGGGGGAAGAGAGAGAGCGACTGGGGGGGAAGAGAGAGAGCGACGGGGGGAAGAGAGAGAGCGACGGGGGGAAGAGAGAGAGCGACTGGGGGGGGAAGAGTGAGCGACTGGGGGGGAAGAGAGAGAGCAAATGCGGGGGAAGAGAGAGAGTGACTGGGGGGGAAGAGAGAACGCGACTGTGGGGGAAGAGAGAGAGCGACTGTGGGGGAAGAGAGACAGCAACTGGGGGGAAGAGAGAGAGCGACTGGGGGGAAGAGAGAGAGCGACTGTGGGGGAAGAGAGAGAGCGACTGGGGGGAAGAGAGAGAGCGACTGGGGGGAAGAGAGAGAGCGACTGGGGGGAAGAGAGAGAGCGACTGTGGGGGAAGAAAGAGAGCGACTGTGGGGGAAGAGACAGAGCGACTGGGGGGGAAGAGAGAGAGCGACTGGGGGGGAAGAGAGAGAGCGACTGGGGGTGAAGAGAGAGAGCGACTGGGGGTGAAGAGAGAGAGCGACTGGGGGGGGAAGAGAGAGAGCGACTGGGGGGGGAAGAGTGAGCGACTGGGGGGGAAGAGAGAGAGCAACTGCGGGGGAAGAGAGAGAGCGACTGGGGGGGAAGAGAGAGAGCGACTGGGGGGGAAGAGAGAGAGCGATTGGGGGGGAAGAGGGAGAGCGACTGGGGGGGAAAGAGAGAGAGCGACTGGGGGGACGAGAGAGAGCGACTGGGGGGAAGAGAGAGAGCGACTGGGGGGAAGAGAGAGAGCGACTGGGGGGAAGAGAGAGAGCGACTGGGGGGAAGAGAGAGAGCGACTGGGGGGAAGAGAGAGAGCGACTGGGGGGAAGAAAGAGAGCGACTGGGGGGAAGAAAGAGAGCGACTGGGGGGAAGAGAGAGAGCGACTGGGGGAAGAGAGAGAGCGACTGGGGGGAAGAGAGAGAGCGACTGGGGGGGAAGAGAGAGAGCGAGTGGGGGGGAAGAGAGAGAGCGAGTGGGGGGGAAGAGAGAGAGCGACTGGGGGGGAAGAGTGAGCGACTGGGGGGGAAGAGAGAGAGCAACTGCGGGGGAAGAGAGAGAGCGACTGGGGGGAAGAGAGAGAGCGACTGGGGGGGAAGAGAGAGAGAGCGACTGGGGGGGAAGAGAGAGAGCGACTGGGGGGGAAGAGGGAGAGCGACTGGGGGGGGAAGAGGGAGAGCGACTGGGGGGGAAAGAGAGAGAGCGACTTGGGGGACGAGAGAGAGCGACTGGGGGGAAGAGAGAGAGCGACTGGGGGAAAGAGAGAGAGCGACTGGGGGGAAGAGTGAGAGCGACTGGGGGGGAAGAGAGAGAGCGACTGGGGGGGAAGAGAGAGAGCGACTGGGAGCGAAGTGAGAGAACGACTGCGGGGGAAGAGAGAGAGCGACTGGGGGGGAAGAGAGAGAGTGACTGGGGGGGGGAAGAGAGAGAGCGACGGGGGGAAGAGAGAGAGCGACTGGGGGGGGAAGAGAGAGAGCGACTGGGGGGGAAGAGAGAGAGCGACTGGGGGAAGTGAGAGAGCGACTGCGGGGGACGAGAGAGAGCGACTGGGGGGAAGTGAGAGCGACTGGGGGAAGAGAGAGAGCGACTGGGGGAAGAGAGAGAGCGTCTGGGGGGAAGAGAGAGAGCGACTGGGGGGGAAGAGAGAGAGCGACGGGGGGGAAGAGAGAGAGCGACGGGGGGGAAGAGAGAGAGCGCGACTGGGGGGGAAGAGAGAGCGCGACTGGGGGGGAAGAGAGCGCGCGACTGGGGGGGAAGAGAGAGAGCGACTGGGGGGGAAGAGAGAGAGCGACTGGGGGGGGAAGAGAGAGAGCGACTGGGGGGGATGAGAGAGAGCGACTGGGGGGGAAGAAAGAGAGCGACTGGGGGGGAAGAGACAGAGCGACTGGGGGGGAACAGAGAGAGCGACTGGGGGGGAAGAGAGAGAGCGACTGGGGGGAAGAGAGAGAGCGACTGGGGGGAAGAGAGAGAGCGACGGGGGGGGAAGAGAGAGAGCGACTGGGGGGGGAAGAGTGAGCGACTGGGGGGGAAGAGAGATAGCAAATGCGGGGGAAGAGAGAGAGCGACTGGGGGGGAAGAGAGAGAGCGACTGGGGGGGAAGAGAGAGAGCGACTGGGGGGGAAGAGGGAGAGCGACTGGGGGGGAAAGAGAGAGAGCGACTGGGGGGACGAGAGAGAGCGACTGGGGGGAAGAGAGAGAGCGACTGGCGGGAAGAGAGAGAGCGACTGGCGGGAAGAGAGAGAGCGACTGGGGGGGAAGAGAGAACGCGACTTTGGGGGAAGAGAGAGAGCGACTGTGGGGGAAGAGAGAGAGCGACTGGGGGGAAGAGAGAGAGCGACTGGGGGGGAAGAGGAAGAGCGACTGCGGGGTAAAGAGAGAGAGCGACTGGCGGGACGAGAGAGAGCGACTGGGGGGAAGAGAGAGAGCGACTGGGGGGAAGAGAGAGAGCGACTGGGGGAAGAGAGAGAGCGACTGGGGGGAAGAGAGAGAGCGACTGGGGGGAAGAGAGAGAGCGACTGGGGGGAAGAGAGAGAGCGACTGGGGGGAAGAGAGAGAGCGACTGGGGGGAAGAGAGAGAGCGACTGGGGGGAAGAGAGAGAGCGACTGGGGGGAAGAGAGAGAGCGACTGGGGGGAAGAGAGAGCGACTGGGGGGAAGAGAGAGAGCGACTGGGGGGAAGAGAGAGAGCGACTGGGGGGAAGAGAGAGAGCGACTGGGGGAAGAGAGAGAGCGACTGGGGGGAAGAGAGAGCGACTGGGGGGAAGAGAGAGAGCGACTGGGGGGGAAGAGAGAGAGCGACTGGGGGAAAGAGAGAGAGCGACTGGGGGGAAGAGAGAGAGGGAAGAGAGAGAGCGACTGGGGGTGAAGAGAGAGAGCGACTGAGGGGAAGAGAGAGAGCGACTGGGGGGAAGAGAGAGCGACTGGAGGGAAGAGAGAGCGACTGGGGGAAGAGAGAGCGACTGGGGGGAAGAGAGAGCGACTGGGGAAGAGACAGAGCGACTGGGGGGAAGAGACAGAGCGACTGGGGGGAAGAGAGAGCGACTGGGGGGAAGAGAGAGCGACTGGGGGGAAGAGAGAGAGCGACTGGGGGTAAGAGAGAGACCAATAGGGGGGAAGAGAGAGACCGACGGGGGGGTAGAGAGGGAGCGACTGTGGGGGGGAAGAGAGAGAGCGACTGGGGCGGAAGAGAGAGAGCGACTGGGGGGGAAGAGAGAGAGCGACTGGGGGGGAAGAGAGAGAGCGACTGGGGTAAAGAGAGAGAGCGACTGGGGGGAAGAGAGAGAGCGACTGGGGGGAAGAGACAGAGCGACTGTGGGGGAAGAGAGAGAGCGACTGGGGGGGAAGAGAGAGAGCGACTGGGGGGGAAGAGAGAGAGCGACTGGGGGTGGAAGAGAGAGAGCGACTGGGGGGGAAGAGAGAGAGCGACTGGGGGGGAAGAGTGAGCGACTGGGGGGGAAGAGAGAGAGCGACTGGGGGGAAGAGAGAGAGCGACTGGGGGAAGTGAGAGAGCGACTGCGGGGGGACGAGAGAGGGCGACTGGGGGGAAGAGAGAGCGACTGGGGGGGAAGAGAGAGAGCGACTGGGGGGAAGAGAGAGACCGACGGGGGGGAAGAGAGAGAGCGACGGGGGGGGGAAGAGAGAGCGCGACTGGGGGGGAAGAGAGAGCGCGACTGTGGGGGAAGAGAGGGAGCGCACTGGGGGGGAAGAGAGAGAGCGACTGGGGGGGAAGAGAGAGAGCGACTGGGGGGGATGAGAGAGAGCGACTGGGGGGGATGAGAGAGAGCGACTGGGGGGGATGAGAGAGAGCGACTGGGGGGGAAGAGACAGAGCGACTGCGGGGGAAGAGAGAGAGCGACTGGGGGGGAAGAGAGAGAGCGACTGGGGGGGAAGAGAGAGAGCGACTGGGGGGGAAGAGAGAGAGCGACGGGGGGAAGAGAGAGAGCGACTGGGGGGGGAAGAGTGAGCGACTGGGGGGGAAGAGAGAGAGCAAATGCGGGGGAAGAGAGAGAGTGACTGGGGGGTAAGAGAGAACGCGACTGTGGGGGAAGAGAGAGAGCGACTGTGGGGGAAGAGAGACAGCAACTGGGGGGAAGAGAGAGAGCGACTGGGGGGGAAGAGGGAGAGCGACTGCGGGGGAAAGAGAGAGAGCGACTGGCGGGACGAGAGAGAGCGACTGGGGGGAAGAGAGAGAGCGACTGGGGGGAAGAGAGAGAGCGACTGGGGGGAAGAGAGAGAGCGACTGGGGGGAAGAGAGAGAGCGACTGGGGGGAAGAGAGAGAGCGACTGGGGGGAAGAGAGAGAGCGACTGGGGGGAAGAGAGAGAGCGACTGGGGGGAAGAGAGAGAGCGACTGGGGGGAAGAGAGAGAGCGACTGGGGGGAAGAGAGAGAGCGACGGGGGAAGAGAGAGAGCGACTGGGGGAAGAGAGAGAGCGACTGGGGGAAAGAGAGAGAGCGACTGGGGGAAAGAGAGAGAGCGACTGGGGGGAAGAGAGAGAGCGGTTGGGGGGAAGAGAGAGAGCAGCTGGGGGTGAAGAGAGAGAGCGACTGGGGGGGAAGAGACAGAGCGACTGGGGGGGAAGAGAGAGAGCGACTGGGGTGGAAGAGAGAGAGCGACTGGGGGGGAAGAGAGAGAGCGACTGGGGGGGAAGAGAGAGAGCGACGGGGGGGAAGAGAGAGAGCGACTGGGGGGGAAGAGAGAGAGCGACTGGGGGGGAAGAGTGAGCGACTGGGGGGGAAGAGAGAGAGCAACTGCGGGGGAAGAGAGAGAGCGACTGGGGGGAAGAGAGAGAGCGACTGGGGGGGAAGAGAGAGAGCGACTGGGGGGGAAGAGGGAGAGCGACTGGGGGGGAAAGAGAGAGAGCGACTGGGGGGACGAGAGAGCGCGACTGGGGGGAAGAGAGAGAGCGACTGGCGGGAAGAGAGAGAGTGACTGGGGGGGAAGAGAGAACGCGACTGTGGGGGAAGAGAGAGAGCGACTGGGGGGGAAGAAGGAGAGCGACTGCGGGGGAAAGAGAGAGAGCGACTGGGGGGACGAGAGAGACCGACTGGGGGGAAGAGAGAGAGCGACTGGGGGGAAGAGAGACAGCTACTGGGGGGAAGAGAGAGAGCGACTGGGGGGGGAAGAGGGAGAGCGACTGCGGGGGAAAGAGAGAGAGCGACTGGGGGGACGAGAGAGAGCGACTGGGGGGAAGAGAGAGAGCAACTGGGTGGAAGAGAGAGAGCGACTGGGGGGAAGAGAGAGAGCGAATGGGGGGAAGAGAGAGAGCAAATGGGGGGAAGAGAGAGAGCGACTGGGGGGAAGAGAGAGAGCGACTGGGGGGGAAGAAAGAGAGCGACTGGGGGGGAAGAGACAGAGCGACTGGGGGGGAAGAGAGAGAGCGACTGGAGGGGAAGAGAGAGAGCGACTGGGGGGGAAGAGAGAGAGCGACTGGGGGGGAAGAGTGAGCGACTGGGGGGGGAAGAGAGAGAGCAACTGCGGGGGAAGAGAGAGAGTGACTGGGGGGGAAGAGAGAGAGCGACTGGGGGGGAAGAGAGAGAGCGACTGGGGGGGAAGAGGGAGAGCGACTGGGGGGGAAGAGGGAGAGCGACTGGGGGGGAAAGAGAGAGAGCAACTGGGGGGACGAGATAGAGCGACTGGGGGGAAGAGAGAGCGACTGGGGGGAAGAGAGAGAGCGACTGGGGGGGAATAGAGAGACCGACGGGGGGGAAGAGAGAGAGCGACGGGGGGGGAAGAGAGAGCGCGACTGGGGGGGAAGAGAGAGCGACTGGGGGGGAAGAAAGAGAGCGACTGGGGGGGAAGAGACAGAGCGACTGGGGGGGAAGAGAGAGAGCGACTGGGGGGGAAGAGAGAGAGAGCGACTGGGGGGGAAGAGAGAGAGCGACTGGGGGGGAAGAGAGAGAGCGACTGGGGGGGAAGAGTGAGCGACTGGGGGGGAAGAGAGAGAGCAAATGCGGGGGAAGAGAGAGAGCGACTGGCGGGAAGAGAGAGAGCGACTGGGGGGAAGAGAGAGAGTGACTGGGGGGGAAGAGAGAACGCAACTTTGGGGGAAGAGAGAGAGCAAAAGTGGGGGAAGAGAGAGAGCGACTGGGGGGAAGAGAGAGAGCGACTGGGGGGGAAGAGGGAGAGCGACTGCGGGGGAAAGAGAGAGAGCGACTGGCGGGACGAGAGAGAGCGACTGGGGGGAAGAGAGAGAGCGACTGGGGGGAAGAGAGAGAGCGACTGGGGGGAAGAGAGAGAGCGACTGGGGGGAAGAGAGAGAGCGACGGGGGGGAAGAGAGAGAGCGACTGGGGGAAGAGAGAGAGCGACTGGGGGGAAGAGAGAGAGCGACTGGGGGGAAGAGAGAGAGCGACTGGCGGGAAGAGAGAGAGCGACTGGGGGGAAGAGAGAGAGCGACTGGGGGGAAGAGAGAGAGCGACTGGGGGGAAGAGAGAGAGCGACTGGGGGAAAGAGAGAGAGCGACTGGGGGAAAGAGAGAGAGCGGCTGGGGGGAAGAGAGAGAGCGACTGGGGGTGAAGAGAGAGAGCGACTGAGGGGAAGAGAGAGAGCGACTGGGGGGAAGAGAGAGCGACTGGGGGGAAGAGAGAGCGACTGGGGGGAAGAGAGAGCGACTGGGGGGAAGAGAGAGCGACTGGGGGGAAGAGAGAGCGAATGGGGGGAAGAGAGAGCGACTGGGGGGAAGAGAGAGCGACTGGGGGGAAGAGAGAGCGACTGGGGGGAAGAGAGAGCGACTGGGGGGAAGAGAGGGCGACTGGGGGGAAGAGACAGAGCGACTGGGGGGAAGAGACAGAGAGACTGGGGGGGAAGAGAGAGTGACTGGGGGGAAGAGAGAGAGCGACTGGGGGGAAGAGAGAGACCAATAGGGGGGAAAAGAGAGACCGACAGGGGGGAAGAGAGGGAGCGACTGTGGGGGGGAAGAGAGAGAGCGACTGGGGGGGAAGAGAGAGAGCGACTGGGGGGGAAGAGAGAGAGCGACTGGGGGGGAAGAGAGAGAGCGACTGGGGGGGAAGAGAGAGAGCGACTGGGGGGGAAGAGAGAGAGCAACTGGGGGGGAAGAGAGAGAGCGACTGGGGGGGAAGAGAGAGAGCGACTGGGGGGGACGAGAGAGAGCAACTGCGGGGGAAGAGAGAGAGCGACTGGGGGGAAGAGAGAGAGCGACTGGGGGGGGAAGAGAGAAGAACGACTGGGGGGGAAGAGAGAGAGCGACTGGGGGGGAAGAGGGAGAGTACTGGGGGGAAAGAGAGAGAGCGACTTGGGGGACGAGAGAGAGCGACTGGGGGAAGAGAGAGAGCGACTGGGGGGAAGAGTGAGAGCGACTGGGGGGGAAGAGAGAGAGCGACTGGGGGGAAGAGACAGAGCGACTGGGGGGGAAGAGAGAGAGCGACTGGGGGGGAAGAGAGAGAGCAACTGGGGGGGAAGAGAGAGAGCGACTGGGGGGGAAGAGTGAGCGACTGGGGGGGACGAGAGAGAGCAACTGCGGGGGAAGAGAGAGAGCGACTGGGGGAAGAGAGAGAGCGACTGGGGGGGAAGAGAGAGAGCGACTGGGGGGGGGAAGAGAGAGAGCGACTGGGGGGGAAGAGGGAGAGTACTGGGGGGGAAAGAGAGAGAGCGACTTGGGGGACGAGAGAGAGCGACTGGGGGGAAGAGAGAGAGCGACTGGGGGAAAGAGAGAGAGCGACTGGGGGGAAGAGTGAGAGCGACTGCGGGGGGAAGAGAGAGAGCGACTGGGGGGGAAGAGAGAGAGCGACTGGGGGCGAAGTGAGAGAACGACTGCGGGGGAAGAGAGAGAGCGACTGGGGGGGAAGAGAGAGAGCGACTGGGGGGGGAAGAGAGAGAGCGACGGGGGGAAGAGAGAGAGCGACTGGGGGGAAGAGAGAGAGCGACTGGGGGGGAAGAGAGAGAGCGACTGGGGGTAAGAGAGAGACCAATAGGGGGGAAGAGAGAGACCGACGGGGGGGTAGAGAGGGAGCGACTGTGGGGGGGAAGAGAGAGAGCGACTGGGGGGGAAGAGAGAGAGCGACTGGGGGGGAAGAGAGAGAGCGACTGGGGGGGAAGAGAGAGCGCGACTGGGGGGGAAGAGAGAGCGCGACTGGGGGGGAAGAGAGAGAGCGACTGGGGTAAAGAGAGAGAGCGACTGGGGTAAAGAGAGAGAGCGACTGGGGGGAAGAGAGAGAGCGACTGGGGGGAAGAGACAGAGCGACTGGGGGGGAAGAGAGAGAGCGACTGGGGGGGAAGAGAGAGAGCGACAGGGGGGGGAAGAGAGAGAGCGACTGGGGGGGGAAGAGAGAGAGCGACTGGGGGGGAAGAGAGAGAGCGACTGGGGGGGAAGAGTGAGCGACTGGGGGGGAAGAGAGAGAGCGACTGGGGGGAAGAGAGAGAGCGACTGGGGGAAGTGAGAGAGCGACTGCGGGGGGACGAGAGAGAGCGACTGGGGGGGAAGAGAGAGAGCGACTGGGGGGAAGAGAGAGACCGACGGGGGGGAAGAGAGAGAGCGACGGGGGGGGAAGAGAGAGCGCGACTGGGGGGGAAGAGAGAGCGCGATTGTGGGGGAAGAGAGAGAGCGACTGGGGGGGAAGAGAGAGAGCGACTGGGGGGGAAGAGAGAGAGCGACTGGGGGGGATGAGAGAGAGCGACTGGGGGGGAAGAAAGAGAGCGACTGGGGGGGAAGAGACAGAGCGACTGCGGGGGAAGAGAGAGAGCGACTGGGGGGGAAGAGAGAGAGCGACTGGGGGGAAGAGAGAGAGCGACTGGGGGGGAAGAGAGAGAGCGACGGGGGGAAGAGAGAGAGCGACTGGGGGGGGAAGAGTGAGCGACTGGGGGGGAAGAGAGAGAGCAAATGCGGGGGAAGAGAGAGAGTGACTGGGGGGAAGAGAGAACGCGACTGTGGGGGAAGAGAGAGAGCGACTGTGGGGGAAGAGAGACAGCAACTGGGGGGAAGAGAGAGAGCGACTGGGGGGGAAGAGGGAGAGCGACTGCGGGGGAAAGAGAGAGAGCGACTGGCGGGACGAGAGAGAGCGACTGGGGGGAAGAGAGAGAGCGACTGGGGGGAAGAGAGAGAGCGACTGGGGGGAAGAGAGAGAGCGACTGGGGGGAAGAGAGAGCGACTGGGGGGAAGAGAGAGAGCGACTGGGGGGGAAGAGAGAGAGCGACTGGGGGGAAGAGAGAGAGCGACTGGGGGAAGAGAGAGAGCGACTGGGGGGAAGAGAGAGAGCGACTGGGGGGAAGAGAGAGAGCGACTGGGGGGAAGAGAGAGAGCGACTGGGGGAAGAGAGAGAGCGACTGGAGGAAGAGAGAGAGCGACTGGGGGAAAGAGAGAGAGCGACTGGGGGGAAGAGAGAGAGCGGCTGGGGGGAAGAGAGAGAGCGGCTGGGGGTGAAGAGAGAGAGCGACTGGGGGGGAAGAGACAGAGCGACTGGGGGGGAAGAGACAGAGCGACTGGGGGGGAAGAGAGAGAGCGACTGGGGGGGAAGAGAGAGAGCGACTGGGGGGGAAGAGAGAGAGCGACTGGGGGGGAAGAGAGAGAGCGACGGGGGGGAAGAGAGAGAGCGACTGGGGGGGAAGAGAGAGAGCGACTGGGGGGGAAGAGTGAGCGACTGGGGGGGAAGAGAGAGAGCGACTGCGGGGGAAGAGAGAGAGCGACTGGGGGGGAAGAGAGAGAGCGACTGGGGGGGAAGAGAGAGAGCGACTGGGGGGGAAGAGGGAGAGCGACTGGGGGGGAAAGAGAGAGAGCGACTGGGGGGACGAGAGAGCGCGACTGGGGGAAGAGAGAGAGCGACTAGCGGGAAGAGAGACAGCGACTGGGGGGAAGAGAGAGAGTGACTGGGGGGGGAAGAGAGAACGCGACTGTGGGGGAAGAGAGAGAGCGACTGTGGGGGAAGAGAGACAGCAACTGGGGGGAAGAGAGAGAGCGACTGGGGGGGAAGAGGGAGAGCGACTGCGGGGGAAGAGAATGAGCGACTGGGGGGAAGAGAGAGAGCGACTGGGGGGGAAGAGAGAGAGCGACGGGGGGAAGAGAGAGAGCGACGGGGGGAAGAGAGAGAGCGACTGGGGGGGGAAGAGTGAGCGACTGGGGGGGAAGAGAGAGAGCAAATGCGGGGGAAGAGAGAGAGTGACTGGGGGGGAAGAGAGAACGCGACTGTGGGGGAAGAGAGAGAGCGACTGTGGGGGAAGAGAGACAGCAACTGGGGGGAAGAGAGAGAGCGACTGGGGGGAAGAGAGAGAGCGACTGTGGGGGAAGAGAGAGAGCGACTGGGGGGAAGAGAGAGAGCGACTGGGGGGAAGAGAGAGAGCGACTGGGGGGAAGAGAGAGAGCGACTGTGGGGGAAGAAAGAGAGCGACTGGGGGGGAAGAGACAGAGCGACTGGGGGGGAAGAGAGAGAGCGACTGGGGGGGAAGAGAGAGAGCGACTGGGGGTGAAGAGAGAGAGCGACTGGGGGGGGAAGAGAGAGAGCGACTGGGGGGGGAAGAGTGAGCGACTGGGGGGGAAGAGAGAGAGCAACTGCGGGGGAAGAGAGAGAGCGACTGGGGGGGAAGAGAGAGAGCGACTGGGGGGGAAGAGAGAGAGCGATTGGGGGGGAAGAGGGAGAGCGACTGGGGGGGAAAGAGAGAGAGCGACTGGGGGGACGAGAGAGAGCGACTGGGGGGGAAGAGAGAGAGCGACTGGGGGGAAGAGAGAGAGCGACTGGGGGGAAGAGAGAGAGCGACTGGGGGGAAGAGAGAGAGCGACTGGGGGGAAGAGAGAGAGCGACTGGGGGAAGAGAGAGAGCGACTGGGGGGAAGAAAGAGAGCGACTGGGGGGAAGAAAGAGAGCGACTGGGGGGAAGAGAGAGAGCGACTGGGGGAAGAGAGAGAGCGACTGGGGGAAGAGAGAGAGCGACTGGGGGGAAGAGAGAGAGCGACTGGGGGGAAGAGAGAGAGCGACTGGGGGGAAGAGAGAGAGCGACTGGGGGGGAAGAGAGAGAGCGAGTGGGGGGGAAGAGAGAGAGCGAGTGGGGGGGAAGAGAGAGAGCGACTGGGGGGGAAGAGTGAGCGACTGGGGGGGAAGAGAGAGAGCAACTGCGGGGGAAGAGAGAGAGCGACTGGGGGGAAGAGAGAGAGCGACTGGGGGGGAAGAGAGAGAGCGACTGGGGGGAAGAGAGAGAGCGACTGGGGGGGAAGAGGGAGAGCGACTGGGGGGGAAGAGGGAGAGCGACTGGGGGGGAAAGAGAGAGAGCGACTTGGGGGACGAGAGAGAGCGACTAAGAGAGAGACGAGCGACTGGGGGGGAAGAGGGAGAGCGACTGCGGGGGAAACGAGAGAGAGCGACTGGCGGGACGAGAGAGAGCGACTGGGGGGAAGAGAGAGAGCGACTGGGGGGAAGAGAGAGAGCGACTGGGGGGAAGAGAGAGAGCGACTGGGGGGGAAGAGAGAGAGCGACTGGGGGAAGAGAGAGAGCGACTGGGGGGAAGAGAGAGAGCGACTGGGGGGAAGAGAGAGAGCGACTGGGGGAGAGAGAGCGACTGGGAAGAGCCTGGGGGGAAGAGAGAGAGCGACTGGGGGAAGAGAGAGAGCGACTGGGGGAAGAGAGAGAGCGACTGGGGAAGAGAGAGAGCGACTGGGGGAAAGAGAGAGAGCGACTGGGGGGAAGAGAGAGAGCGGCTGGGGGGAAGAGAGAGAGCGGCTGGGGGGTGAAGAGAGAGAGCGACTGGGGGGGAAGAGACAGAGCGACTGGGGGGAAGAGACAGAGCGACTGGGGGGGAAGAGAGAGAGCGACTGGGGGGGAAGAGAGAGAGCGACTGGGGGGGAAGAGAGAGAGCGACTGGGGGGGAAGAGAGAGAGCGACGGGGGGGAAGAGAGAGAGCGACTGGGGGGGAAGAGAAGAGAGCGACTGGGGGGGAAGAGTGAGCGACTGGGGGGGAAGAGAGAGAGCGACTGCGGGGGAAGAGAGAGAGCGACTGGGGGGGAAGAGAGAGAGCGACTGGGGGGGAAGAGAGAGAGCGACTGGGGGGAAGAGGGAGAGCGACTGGGGGGGAAAGAGAGAGAGCGACTGGGGGGACGAGAGAGCGCGACTGGGGGGAAGAGAGAGAGCGACTGGCGGGAAGAGAGACAGCGACTGGGGGAAGAGAGAGAGTGACTGGGGGGGGAAGAGAGAACGCGACTGTGGGGGAAGAGAGAGAGCGACTGTGGGGGAAGAGAGACAGCAACTGGGGGGAAGAGAGAGAGCGACTGGGGGGAAGAGGGAGAGCGACTGCGGGGGAAGAGAGTGAGCGACTGGGGGGAAGAGAGAGAGCGACTGGGGGGGAAGAGAGAGAGCGACGGGGGGAAGAGAGAGAGCGACGGGGGGAAGAGAGAGAGCGACTGGGGGGGGAAGAGTGAGCGACTGGGGGGGAAGAGAGAGAGCAAATGCGGGGGAAGAGAGAGAGTGACTGGGGGGGAAGAGAGAACGCGACTGTGGGGGAAGAGAGAGAGCGACTGTGGGGGAAGAGAGACAGCAACTGGGGGGAAGAGAGAGAGCGACTGGGGGGAAGAGAGAGAGCGACTGTGGGGGAAGAGAGAGAGCGACTGGGGGGAAGAGAGAGAGCGACTGGGGGGAAGAGAGAGAGCGACTGGGGGGAAGAGAGAGAGCGACTGTGGGGGAAGAAAGAGAGCGACTGGGGGGGAAGAGACAGAGCGACTGGGGGGGAAGAGAGAGAGCGACTGGGGGGGAAGAGAGAGAGCGACTGGGGGTGAAGAGAGAGAGCGACTGGGGGGGGAAGAGAGAGAGCGACTGGGGGGGGAAGAGTGAGCGACTGGGGGGGAAGAGAGAGAGCAACTGCGGGGGAAGAGAGAGAGCGACTGGGGGGGAAGAGAGAGAGCGACTGGGGGGGAAGAGAGAGAGCGATTGGGGGGGAAGAGGGAGAGCGACTGGGGGGGAAAGAGAGAGAGCGACTGGGGGGACGAGAGAGAGCGACTGGGGGGGAAGAGAGAGAGCGACTGGGGGGAAGAGAGAGAGCGACTGGGGGGAAGAGAGAGAGCGACTGGGGGGAAGAGAGAGAGCGACTGGGGGGAAGAGAGAGAGCGACTGGGGGGAAGAGAGAGAGCGACTGGGGGGAAGAAAGAGAGCGACTGGGGGGAAGAAAGAGAGCGACTGGGGGGAAGAGAGAGAGCGACTGGGGGAAGAGAGAGAGCGACTGGGGGGAAGAGAGAGAGCGACTGGGGGGAAGAGAGAGAGCGACTGGGGGGAAGAGAGAGAGCGACTGGGGGGAAGAGAGAGAGCGACTGGGGGGGAAGAGAGAGAGCGAGTGGGGGGGAAGAGAGAGAGCGAGTGGGGGGGAAGAGAGAGAGCGACTGGGGGGGAAGAGTGAGCGACTGGGGGGGAAGAGAGAGAGCAACTGCGGGGGAAGAGAGAGAGCGACTGGGGGGAAGAGAGAGAGCGACTGGGGGGGAAGAGAGAGAGCGACTGGGGGGGAAGAGAGAGAGCGACTGGGGGGGAAGAGGGAGAGCGACTGGGGGGGAAGAGGGAGAGCGACTGGGGGGGAAAGAGAGAGAGCGACTTGGGGGACGAGAGAGAGCGACTGGGGGGAAGAGAGAGAGCGACTGGGGGAAAGAGAGAGAGCGACTGGGGGGAAGAGTGAGAGCGACTGGGGGGGAAGAGAGAGAGCGACTGGGGGGGAAGAGAGAGAGCGACTGGGAGCGAAGTGAGAGAACGACTGCGGGGGAAGAGAGAGAGCGACTGGGGGGGAAGAGAGAGAGCGACTGGGGGGGGGAAGAGAGAGAGCGACGGGGGGAAGAGAGAGAGCGACTGGGGGGGAAGAGAGAGAGCGACTGGGGGGGAAGAGAGAGAGCGACTGGGGGAAGTGAGAGAGCGACTGCGGGGGACGAGAGAGAGCGACTGGGGGGAAGTGAGAGCGACTGGGGGAAGAGAGAGAGCGACTGGGGGAAGAGAGAGAGCGACTGGGGGGAAGAGAGAGAGCGACTGGGGGGGAAGAGAGAGAGCGACGGGGGGGAAGAGAGAGAGCGACGGGGGGAAGAGAGAGAGCGCGACTGGGGGGGAAGAGAGAGCGCGACTGGGGGGGAAGAGAGCGCGCGACTGGGGGGGAAGAGAGAGAGCGACTGGGGGGGAAGAGAGAGAGCGACTGGGGGGGGAAGAGAGAGAGCGACTGGGGGGGATGAGAGAGAGCGACTGGGGGGGAAGAAAGAGAGCGACTGGGGGGGAAGAGACAGAGCGACTGGGGGGGAACAGAGAGAGCGACTGGGGGGGAAGAGAGAGAGCGACTGGGGGGAAGAGAGAGAGCGACTGGGGGGAAGAGAGAGAGCGACGGGGGGGAAGAGAGAGAGCGACTGGGGGGGGAAGAGTGAGCGACTGGGGGGGAAGAGAGATAGCAAATGCGGGGGAAGAGAGAGAGCGACTGGGGGGGAAGAGAGAGAGCGACTGGGGGGGAAGAGAGAGAGCGACTGGGGGGGAAGAGGGAGAGCGACTGGGGGGGAAAGAGAGAGAGCGACTGGGGGGACGAGAGAGAGCGACTGGGGGGAAGAGAGAGAGCGACTGGCGGGAAGAGAGAGAGCGACTGGCGGGAAGAGAGAGAGCGACTGGGGGGGAAGAGAGAACGCGACTTTGGGGGAAGAGAGAGAGCGACTGTGGGGGAAGAGAGAGAGCGACTGGGGGGAAGAGAGAGAGCGACTGGGGGGGAAGAGGAAGAGCGACTGCGGGGTAAAGAGAGAGAGCGACTGGCGGGACGAGAGAGAGCGACTGGGGGGAAGAGAGAGAGCGACTGGGGGGAAGAGAGAGAGCGACTGGGGGGAAGAGAGAGAGCGACTGGGGGGAAGAGAGAGAGCGACTGGGGGGAAGAGAGAGAGCGACTGGGGGGAAGAGAGAGAGCGACTGGGGGGAAGAGAGAGAGCGACTGGGGGGAAGAGAGAGAGCGACTGGGGGGAAGAGAGAGAGCGACTGGGGGGAAGAGAGAGAGCGACTGGGGGGAAGAGAGAGCGACTGGGGGGAAGAGAGAGAGCGACTGGGGGGAAGAGAGAGAGCGACTGGGGGGAAGAGAGAGAGCGACTGGGGGGAAGAGAGAGAGCGACTGGGGGGAAGAGAGAGCGACTGGGGGGAAGAGAGAGAGCGACTGGGGGGGAAGAGAGAGAGCGACTGGGGGAAAGAGAGAGAGCGACTGGGGGGAAGAGAGAGAGGGAAGAGAGAGAGCGACTGGGGGTGAAGAGAGAGAGCGACTGAGGGGAAGAGAGAGAGCGACTGGGGGGAAGAGAGAGCGACTGGAGGGAAGAGAGAGCGACTGGGGGGAAGAGAGAGCGACTGGGGGGAAGAGAGAGCGACTGGGGGGAAGAGAGAGCGACTGGGGGGAAGAGACAGAGCGACTGGGGGGAAGAGACAGAGCGACTGGGGGGAAGAGAGAGCGACTGGGGGGAAGAGAGAGAGCGACTGGGGGTAAGAGAGAGACCAATAGGGGGGAAGAGAGAGACCGACGGGGGGGTAGAGAGGGAGCGACTGTGGGGGGGAAGAGAGAGAGCGACTGGGGCGGAAGAGAGAGAGCGACTGGGGGGGAAGAGAGAGAGCGACTGGGGGGGAAGAGAGAGAGCGACTGGGGTAAAGAGAGAGAGCGACTGGGGGGAAGAGAGAGAGCGACTGGGGGGAAGAGACAGAGCGACTGTGGGGGAAGAGAGAGAGCGACTGGGGGGGAAGAGAGAGAGCGACTGGGGGGGAAGAGAGAGAGCGACTGGGGGTGGAAGAGAGAGAGCGACTGGGGGGGAAGAGAGAGAGCGACTGGGGGGGAAGAGTGAGCGACTGGGGGGGAAGAGAGAGAGCGACTGGGGGGAAGAGAGAGAGCGACTGGGGGAAGTGAGAGAGCGACTGCGGGGGGACGAGAGAGGGCGACTGGGGGGAAGAGAGAGCGACTGGGGGGGAAGAGAGAGAGCGACTGGGGGGAAGAGAGAGACCGACGGGGGGGAAGAGAGAGAGCGACGGGGGGGGGAAGAGAGAGCGCGACTGGGGGGGAAGAGAGAGCGCGACTGTGGGGGAAGAGAGGGAGCGACTGGGGGGGAAGAGAGAGAGCGACTGGGGGGGAAGAGAGAGAGCGACTGGGGGGGATGAGAGAGAGCGACTGGGGGGGATGAGAGAGAGCGACTGGGGGGGATGAGAGAGAGCGACTGGGGGGGAAGAGACAGAGCGACTGCGGGGGAAGAGAGAGAGCGACTGGGGGGGAAGAGAGAGAGCGACTGGGGGGGAAGAGAGAGAGCGACTGGGGGGGAAGAGAGAGAGCGACGGGGGGAAGAGAGAGAGCGACTGGGGGGGGGAAGAGTGAGCGACTGGGGGGGAAGAGAGAGAGCAAATGCGGGGGAAGAGAGAGAGTGACTGGGGGGTAAGAGAGAACGCGACTGTGGGGGAAGAGAGAGAGCGACTGTGGGGGAAGAGAGACAGCAACTGGGGGGAAGAGAGAGAGCGACTGGGGGGGAAGAGGGAGAGCGACTGCGGGGGAAAGAGAGAGAGCGACTGGCGGGACGAGAGAGAGCGACTGGGGGGAAGAGAGAGAGCGACTGGGGGGAAGAGAGAGAGCGACTGGGGGGAAGAGAGAGAGCGACTGGGGGGAAGAGAGAGAGCGACTGGGGGGAAGAGAGAGAGCGACTGGGGGGAAGAGAGAGAGCGACTGGGGGGAAGAGAGAGAGCGACTGGGGGGAAGAGAGAGAGCGACTGGGGGGAAGAGAGAGAGCGACGGGGGAAGAGAGAGAGCGACTGGGGGAAGAGAGAGAGCGACTGGGGAAAGAGAGAGAGCGACTGGGGGGAAGAGAGAGAGCGGCTGGGGGGAAGAGAGAGAGCAGCTGGGGGTGAAGAGAGAGAGCGACTGGGGGGAAAGAGACAGAGCGACTGGGGGGGAAGAGAGAGAGCGACTGGGGTGGAAGAGAGAGAGCGACTGGGGGGGAAGAGAGAGAGCGACTGGGGGGAAGAGAGAGAGCGACGGGGGGGAAGAGAGAGAGCGACTGGGGGGGAAGAGAGAGAGCGACTGGGGGGGAAGAGTGAGCGACTGGGGGGGAAGAGAGAGAGCAACTGCGGGGAAGAGAGAGAGCGACTGGGGGGAAGAGAGAGAGCGACTGGGGGGGAAGAGAGAGAGCGACTGGGGGGGAAGAGGGAGAGCGACTGGGGGGGAAAGAGAGAGAGCGACTGGGGGACGAGAGAGCGCGACTGGGGGGAAGAGAGAGAGCGACTGGCGGGAAGAGAGAGAGTGACTGGGGGGGAAGAGAGAACGCGACTGGGGGGGAAGAGGGAGAGCGACTGCGGGGGAAAGAGAGAGAGCGACTGGGGGACGAGAGAGACCGACTGGGGGGAAGAGAGAGAGCGACTGGGGGGAAGAGAGACAGCTACTGGGGGGAAGAGAGAGAGGCGACTGGGGGGGAAGAGGGAGAGCGACTGCGGGGGGAAAGAGAGAGAGCGACTGGGGGGACGAGAGAGAGCGACTGGGGGGAAGAGAGAGAGCAACTGGGGGGAAGAGAGAGAGCGACTGGGGGGAAGAGAGAGAGCGAATGGGGGGAAGAGAGAGAGCAAATGGGGGGAAGAGAGAGAGCGACTGGGGGGAAGAGAGAGAGCGACTGGGGGGGAAGAAAGAGAGCGACTGGGGGGGAAGAGACAGAGCGACTGGGGGGGAAGAGAGAGAGCGACTGGAGGGGAAGAGAGAGAGCGACTGGGGGGAAGAGAGAGAGCGACTGGGGGGGAAGAGTGAGCGACTGGGGGGGGAAGAGAGAGAGCAACTGCGGGGGAAGAGAGAGAGTGACTGGGGGGGGGGAAGAGAGAGAGCGACTGGGGGGGGAAGAGAGAGAGCGACTGGGGGGGAAGAGGGAGAGCGACTGGGGGGGAAGAGGAGAGCGACTGGGGGGAAGAGAGAGAGCAACTGGGGGACGAGATTAGAGCGACTGGGGGGAAGAGAGAGCGACTGGGGGGAAGAGAGAGAGCGACTGGGGGGGAATAGAGAGACCGACGGGGGGGGAAGAGAGAGAGCGACGGGGGGGGAAGAGAGAGCGCGACTGGGGGGGAAGAGAGAGCGACTGGGGGGGAAGAAAGAGAGCGACTGGGGGGGAAGAGACAGAGCGACTGGGGGGGAAGAGAGAGAGCGACTGGGGGGGAAGAGAGAGAGAGCGACTGGGGGGGAAGAGAGAGAGCGACTGGGGGGGAAGAGAGAGAGCGCGGACTGGGGGGAAGAGTGAGCGACTGGGGGGGAAGAGAGAGAGCAAATGCGGGGGAAGAGAGAGAGCGACTGGCGGGAAGAGAGAGAGCGACTGGGGGAAGAGAGAGAGTGACTGGGGGGGGAAGAGAGAACGCAACTTTGGGGGAAGAGAGAGAGCAAAAGTGGGGGAAGAGAGAGAGCGACTGGGGGGAAGAGAGAGAGCGACTGGGGGGGAAGAGGGAGAGCGACTGCGGGGGAAAGAGAGAGAGCGACTGGGCGGACGAGAGAGAGCGACTGGGGGGAAGAGAGAGAGAGCGACTGGGGGGAAGAGAGAGAGCGACTGGGGGGAAGAGAGAGAGCGACTGGGGGGAAGAGAGAGAGCGACGGGGGGAAGAGAGAGAGCGACTGGGGGAAGAGAGAGAGCGACTGGGGGGAAGAGAGAGAGCGACTGGGGGGAAGAGAGAGAGCGACTGGCGGGAAGAGAGAGAGCGACTGGGGGGAAGAGAGAGAGCGACTGGGGGGAAGAGAGAGAGCGACTGGGGGGAAGAGAGGAGAGCGACTGGGGGAAAGAGAGAGAGCGACTGGGGGGAAAGAGAGAGAGCGGCTGGGGGAAGAGAGAGAGCGACTGGGGGTGAAGAGAGAGAGCGACTGAGGGGAAGAGAGAGAGCGACTGGGGGGAAGAGAGAGCGACTGGGGGGAAGAGAGAGCGACTGGGGAAGATGAGCGACTGGGGGAAGAGAGAGCGAATGGGGGGAAGAGAGAGCGACTGGGGGGAAGAGAGAGCGACTGGGGGGAAGAGAGAGCGACTGGGGGGAAGAGAGGGCGACTGGGGGGAAGAGACAGAGCGACTGGGGGGAAGAGACAGAGAGACTGGGGGGGAAGAGAGAGTGACTGGGGGGAAGAGAGAGAGCGACTGGGGGAAGAGAGAGACCAATAGGGGGGAAAAGAGGAGACCGACAGGGGGGAAGAGAGGGAGCGACTGTGGGGGGGAAGAGAGAGAGCGACTGGGGGGGGAAGAGAGAGAGCGACTGGGGGGGAAGAGAGAGAGCGACTGGGGGGGAAGAGAGAGAGCGACTGGGGGGAAGAGAGAGAGCGACTGGGGGGAAGAGAGAGAGCGACTGGGGGGGAAGAGAGAGAGCGACTGGGGGGGACGAGAGAGAGCGACTGCGGGGGAAGAGAGAGAGCGACTGGGGGGAAGAGAGAGAGCGACTG
>NC_140996.1:77163559-77411399 GCF_052327205.1 Somniosus microcephalus | reverse complement strand
CGGGCCATCCTAGAGTCGAGCGACAGACCATTGACCAATCCTACACTTCAGTGACCTGACAGTTGACCATCGGTGCATGTGTGGACGGGCCCTTATCATTCTGAAATGAGGTGAGTGGCCGGCATCTTGATTCCAAACTCTTCATTTCTTTTTCCCACTTTCTGCGTGTTCTTTTCAAATCTACATTTCCAGCAAAAAAATAAGTTGCTTTTAAACACAAATTGTTTTTTAAAAAAGTTAATTAATTTGTAAATCTTTTCTCTAACCTCTATAATATTCCTACCTTTCACCGTTTTTCCAGGCTTTAAAGCCTGGGCCTCTGTTGCCCAGCCATGCCCGAGCTAGGCACCTCCCGTCGTGATCAATAAAAGGCCCGCGATCGCCGCCATCTTTGTGAAGGCTGGAGGGGGCGGGCCTGAGCCGAGCGTCGCCACCGCCGCCATGTTAGTAAAGGCGGGTGGGGCAGGAGTCAGCGCACGCGTCAACTTCTGCCCGAAAGGCGCGACTTGAGTCTGGCCGGGCCGCACGCGATAGGGTGCGCGGCGGCCGTCTCTCTCTCTGGTCTTGAAGCCGGCTCGGGCGGGGGGCGGGGCTCGGGAGGGCGGAGCTCGGGAGCGCGGGGCACGGGGGGGGGGGCGGGGGCTTGGGAGAGCGGGAGCGGCCACTCGCCCCCTATCTCTCCTTCCCCTCTGTCTCTCTCCCCTCACCCCCTCCCTCCTCCCTCCCCCCTCCTCCCTCCCCCCTCCTCCCTCCCCCCTCTCTCCCTCCCCTCTCCCCCCTCTCCCCACCCCCTCCCCTCCCACTCCTCCCTCCCTTCCCCTCCTCCCTCCTTCCCCTCCCCCCTCCCCCCTACCCCTACCCCTCCCCCCTCCACCCTACCCCTCACCCCCTCCCCCTCCCCCCGTCCCCCTACCCCACCGCCTTCCCCTTCCCCCCTGCCCCTACCCCCTACCCCTCCCCCTCCCCCTCCCCACTACCCCCCTCCCCCACACCCCCTCCTTCCCCTACTCCCTCCCCCCAACCCCCCTTCCCCTACCCCCCTTCCCCGAGCCCCCTTCCCCATACCCCCCTTCCCCCCAGTCGCTCTCACTCTTCCCCCCAGTTGCTCTCTCTCTTCCCCCCCAGTCGCTCTCTCTCTTCCCCCCCAGTCGCTCTCTCTCTTCCCCCCAGTCGCTCTGTCTCTTCCCCCAGTTGCTCTCTCTCTCTCTTCCAACAACAACATGCCCTCAAAAAAGCCTTGGCACCGCCGGGCACCTCCAGCTAGTCTTCCTTTATATATATGAAAGCGGTTTGTCTGTCTGTGTTCCGTTTGTCTGTCTGGCTATACACTCTCAGTTATAGAGCGTACCTACACGTGCGTTACATCAAAAGGAAGCTTACAATTCCAGAACAGTCATAAGTGTATTTTACATTTTGGTGAGACAAAAATTGTGCCCACGGTATCCAAAAAACGTTCAAAATTCCGCTCATTATCCGCTCATTAGCATCAAGTGACGTGAAGGTCGACCAATCGTACAGTCGAGCGACCCGACGGTCGACCAATCGCTGCGTCACGGGGGCGGGTTCATTGCGTGTGCGGGCGGGCCATCCTAGAGTTGAGTGATGTGACGATTGACCAATCCTACAGTTCAGTGACCTGATGGTTGACCAATCGGTGCGTCACATTGCGTGTGTGGGCGGGCCTAATCGTTCTGACCCGAGCTGAGCTGCCGCCATCTTGATTCCTCCCTTGATTTTTTTTTCCCCAGTTTGTCTGTGTGTGGAGGGCATTTTATCCACCACAAATTTGGTACTTAGGAGCCCAACTAACTCATTATATAATTTGTGTGTAATAAATGAGTCCGCTATCTGTTTGATTTCTCCAGGTCTGCTGCCTGCAGGCCTCAGGCCTTGAAGCCGAGGCCTCTCCTTGCCAGCCACGCCCGAGCTACACACCGGCCGTCCCGCTGGGCCTGATTCCGAACCAACGGCCAGCCACCTTGGTAAAGGCTGGCCGGGCGCACAGCTGGGCTCACTGCAAGCTGCTCGCGCTTGATTCGTGCTCGCGCTGCACAGCGCACGCGCACCTCCACACAGGGCCCACAGAGCGTGGGCAGAGGGAAGCGAGCAGGTTAGCGGGGGGACGGGGCTCGGGAGGGGAGGGGGAGGAGGAGGGGGTAGCGGGAAGGGGGAGTGGAGAGGGTTACCTCCGCAACTGGGCTCAGCCAGCCACAATCGGCCGTCTCAAGCCGCTCAGGCCCAGACCCGGTCCCGGAGATCGGGAGGGCGGAGAGGGGAGGAGGGTTACCCCGGCAACCGGGACTGGCCAGCCTCAATTGGCAATCTCAAGCCGCCTCAGGCCCGGCCTGGGGGGGGGCGGGGCTCGGGGAGGGGAGGGCGGGGCTCGGGAGGGCGGAGGGTGGGGCTCGGGCTGACGGGGTGCTGCGCTCGGCTGGGCCATGTCAGTGCGTGGGGCGGCACGGAGCTCCGTGGAGCCATTGCCGGCGCTGGCCTCGGGTGCTTTGTGGCCTGCGGCCGAATGGCGGCTCCGGAGTGCGGGCTGACCGGGGCGCTGCGCTAGGCTGGGCCATGTCAGTGCGGGTGCCCCAGGCCCCGGGGCCTAGCCTTCTCCAACCGCCGCCGGCAGCGCAACTCTCAACAATGGCAGAGGGGAGAGGGTCTACTGGCTCCCCCTCCCTTTCTCCCCCACTCCCCTTCTCCCCCCCTCCACCTGCCCTTCTCCTTCCCCCCTTCCCCTTCCCCCTTCCCCCCTCCCCTTCCCGCCTTCCCCCCTCCCCATTCCCCCCTCCCCCCTTCCCCACTCCCCCTCCCCCTCCCCCCTCCCACTCACCCTCCCCCCCAGTCGCTCTCTCTCTTCCCCCCAGTCGCTCTCTCTCTTCCCCCCAGTCGCTCTCTCTCTCTCTTCCAACAACAACATGCCCTCAAAAAAGCCTCGGCACCGCTGGGTACTCCAGCTAGTATATATAAAACAGTCCATCCGTCTGTCTGTCTGTCTGTCCATCTGTCCACTATACACTCACAAGTTATAGAGCGTACCTACACACATACTATATCAGAAGAAAGCTGATGATCAGGGGAGTGTCATAGGTGTATTTACTGTTTGGTCAGACAAAAATTGTTCAGACAGTATACAAAGAACATTCAAAAATCCACTCATTAGCGGTTGGCCAATCCTACCACTCATTAGCGTTGAGTGACGTGATGGTTGACCAATCCTACAGTTCAGTAACCCGATGGTTGACCAATTGGTGCATCACAGGCGGGACCTAATCCTGCAGCCTTCCGAAACTTCGCCGCCATTTTTTCCCCTTCTTTTCCTCCACAGCGACCGGGGCAGCTGCATCGGTCCGCCGGAGCGGCAGGTGAGTTGGGGTCACTCGGCCCGAGACACACAGTGGGGGACCGTCAGCGGCCGGCCATCAACCCCGCGGCCCGACACACAAAGCGGGGGAGCGACAGCGGCCAGCCGTCAACTGCGCGGCCCGAGACTGCGTCGGCCCGCCAGAGTGGGGGGTGAGTTGAGTTCACTCGGGCCGGGCCTCACAACCGCTTGGCCCGAGACACAGAGCGGGGGAGCGGCAGCGGGCGGCCGTCAACCGCGCGGCCCGACACAGAGAGCGGGGGAGCGGCAGCAGCCGGCCGTCAACTGCATCGCCCTCTAAACTGCCCTGGCAATGCTGGGCCCCCCTGCTAGTAAACTATAAATTACATTAAATAGCTATTTTAAACAATAATTTAAATTTTTGAAAAAAATAATTTTATGTTATAACAGGGCTAAAAATAAACTTACCTTGCTTTAAAGTATTTAAAAATAATAAACCTGTGGAAAAAATGTTTTAATTTTAATTAATTGACCACTTACCTTGCAAAAAGCAAGCCTTACGCCCGCTTTTTAAATATGTAAATCCTGCAGGCTTACCCTCCCGGGAAAACCTGTAAAAAAAAACTAAGTTCAAAGCGCACGCGCAGCCTCCCCTGCGCATGCGTTTGACCTCTGAACCTCTTCGTTCAGAGGATCGGAAGTGCCGGTTTCCCGCGCATGCGCAGTGCATGCAGGAAACCGGCAATTCCATTCGGCCTACGGGTGAGTACCCCATGCGTACTCACCCGTGGAGACCCGAATTTCTGGGCCATTAACACCTGTTCCCGCTGAAAATCACAGAGCCACAAAGTACATGAATAAAACAGTACATGCCCACAGCAACACAAAGGAAAGCACATGGCCCAACAGGAAACAACAATCAAACAGCAGTCCAAAACCAATCAAAGAGATTTAGAAAACATTTTACATTTTTAAACTGGTTTCAAGGCAACCCCGAAACCAGTTAAAGGCCAATTAAGAGTTGATGGGCCATCCCTGAAGCTCATTAAAGTTTTAAAACATATTAAGAATAATGAGCCTGCCAAATTTAACAAAGAAACCAGAGATTTGGTGGTCAGATAAGTCAGGCCTCAAACTATTATAATTGTGGCCTGCTTTTTCAGAGTTCAGTACAGCAAGCAGTTCAGTCAGCGAGAGCACAGTACAGCTCAACGGATCATCATCAAAATCGGAGATGTGAAGAAAAAGGAAAGTTGCGGCAACCGAAGGCCGAGAGAAACCAACAACTACCAATATTACCACCAACCAGGTAATACTGGGCCACCGCGACCAACAAGAAACCAACCACCGAAAACTTGAAAACAAATACTTGTTTCCACTCTACAGGCTAGTCTGACTTACCCCTGGGTAAGATTTCAACACAAAAGACCCTGAAACTTAGCCTAACCAAAGAAAATTGGGTATTCACCCGATACATCCAACTACACAGCCAACCGCATCAGCGGGCAAACCCAAACTGAAAACCCAACACAGGTGCAGTCTTCTACCATGTCCGGGGTATGGCAGGCCTCAACCACCACAACTAAGGAGAACCCCGAAATCGCGAACCTCTACAAACTGTCAAGAAAGTCGTTTGGTGAGCATTTCCTGGTCCTCTGGATTTCAACCTAGTTAGGATAGTAGGGTTGGGAGGGTAAATGATTTTGTTTATTGTAATTCTCCCTCGCATATTCCAAGTGTTCCCCGCCCTTTTAGAGTATACGTTTTATTGTATTGTATATTTTCCTGTCTCAAAATAAAGATCTCAGTTCTTTTGACCAACCCAGGTGTCTGTTGCAAATTCATTACAACCCCCAAATAAGTCCAAAGTCTAAAACAAAGTGGGCGTGGGAGCGCTTCGAACCACTCATGGGAGTCAGAGGTGAAATTGACCAAACCACCACACACCACCCCTTACAATCTGCACTATTCAATTTTCATGTAACCTTGACCTCACATCTCTAACTCTTTCATTTACTCCCCCACAGGATCATCAAAAGTCCCCGTCCCCACTGTCCAGGAGGAAGAGCCTGAGCTTCCAGACTCCTCAGAGGAAGCAGCCACCTCTGAGGGCGCAGCGTCAGCAGAATTCAGCGCACCCAGCACCAGCGCAGACCCTTGCACCTCGGTGGGACCTTTGCGTGATAGAGTAGTGTTGGCACCTGCTGTATCACAGCTCACAACTGAGCATCAGCAGATGGTGGGGACAGGGACAGCAGTGGAGATTCCTCGTCGGAGGGCGCAGGCCTCTGCTAGCTCGGCTCAGCTGCATGTCGACCCTGTACCTCCGGGTTCATCCAGAAGGATAGTGGTGCTGGAACTCCAGGAAGATGTGCAGGAGTCGCTGGCAGGTTTTGTCTCCAGGGTCGCTGCGAGTGTGGGGCGAATGGAGGAGTCCATTGCGAACATGAGCAGAGCCTTTGTGGAGGCATTGGTGCATGAACGCATCACCACAGAAAGGATGGCAACCTCCGTGGAAAGGATGGCTATGGTAGAGGAGAGGATGGCTACGGCCATGGAGGAGCTAAGTTGCCAGAGTGTTGAAAACATGGTCATTGTTCATAATAGACTGGCATCTCTTGAGGAGCGATGGTCAGCTATTGAGCATAGAAACCAGACCTTCATGGAAGTCCTCTGGAGCAGGACTTGTAGTGCAAAAACGGGTCCTCATGGCCCCCCTGAAGTACAGCAAGGTGCTGTCAAGCCATTTGCTAGTTCTGAAGTGGGCCTGACCCATGAGAGGGATGTTGGTGGCAGACAACAAGGAAGTAGGGGCTCCTCTCCAAGCGCTCCCACGACCATGCCACTGTAAAGCCCTCGGTCAGAGCCCCACCAGAGTCCTCACCCAACTGAGATGGGCGTCTCATCCCCTGCACAGCCGCAGGAGCAGCAGACTGTTGCCGAGCCCTCACAGGTTCGCAACCCCAGAGGACGGCCGCCAAAGGCGTCGAGACAGGAGCAGCAAGAAAGTGAGCAAGGGGCCTCCACATCTGCTGAAGTCACTGGGGAAGTACCACGTAGGAGCACGCGTAAGAGGAAGATAATGCATAAGTAGTCACAAGGGTGTTATGTTGTGTATATTTTTGAAATGCCATCAGTTGCTTGTTGTGATAAAAATTTCTGATGGCAATCTGTTGAAGTTGTGGCCTGTGTCATTTCGTAAATGGGACTTCCATATTGAGGGCTTAGAGCAATTTGCAATTGTCAGTATGGTGGTCAGAGTGATAGGAATCCACAGGTTCTTGTCCATTGTCGATGCTCTGGTAAGAAGCTGCGAGGCCAAAGTGTTTGATTGTGCAAGCTAAGCAAATCTGACCAACATGAGTGCGTCCCTTGCATCCCGGGCAGCAATGTGGTCGCACTCTTGCGCTTTCTGCCCTGTGCAGTTTCAGATGGGTGAGCAGCAGCTTGGCGCTCTTGTTGTTGCTCCTGCTATTGGTGCTGCTGTTGTTCAGGATTCTCCTGCTGCTGCGGCTGGTCTTTGTCCAAATGTGATGACAAGGAGGAAAGGAAATAAATGGTTCCCATTCTTCTGGTATATACCTCAGTTGAGGAAGCGCTCAGTCAAGGTGGGGAGAGTGGTTTCTCAGGAGGTCACACTGGAGATGGGTGTCAGGCTCCAAACTTCCACAACAATCAGTAAGCCTGCTAAAAGATCCCCCAGACCGGAGACAACAAAGTTCTGTCGCCTCCAAATGCTGATTGCTGAAAACTCCTTTTTATTGATGGAGCTGCAGCTGTTACTAAACAATCCACTTGTGAGGCCGCCAGGATTACCTGGCGTGTTCCAGAGGAGGCATGTAGGATGGAGGAAATGTCTAAAAATCAGAAAGGCCTCTCGAAATTGGATTATAGAGGCAATTAAATGGTTGCTAAGGGCTTTAAGGGCCTATCCTGCCTCTTGGAAGTGGGATGGAAATGGGGTCTGAAACCCCGATTCTCGGAAAATTGCTCGGAGGTGGGATGGAGGTGGAATCAGGCCCGCATGACATTTTTTGCGATTTTACCACCTCACATACCTCCAATCCTACCTCCTCGGGCCTGGCAAAATTGAGCCCATAAGGTGAGTGAGATTAAACAAGGCGGCTCATGTGGAGAAAAACACAGACTTGATGGGTTGAATGGCCTGTCTCTTTGCTATAACATTCTATGATTCTATTTGTAAAATTTGTAAAATTTTAGAATCACTGCATTAATTTGCATATATAATATATAATTTTAAGCTTTCTATATTAAAATATATTTTATATTGTGGTGAAGGAACATACTTCAAAAAATTTTAAAGTGGAAATCAAAGCTATGAGCGGATTAGACTTTTGTTAACATTCTTCCAAGGGTTTATTTTTCTTTAATCTAAATACATTGAAAAGTTATATGGGGTGAAATTGGTCCCAAAGACGGGTGCGGGGAGCTCGAAGCACAATCTGACCACGTCCATTCAAAGTGGTGCAGGCAGCACACAAATTTTGTGCTGCCTGCTCATTTACATGATTGGAGCACTGAGCTCAGTGTTAAACGCATTGCTGGTTGGATCAACGCTCAAGAAGGGGCAATACCGGGTGCAGTCTACTGGCCAATAAAATTTTACCTCGGCTCTCTGCATTTCTTAAAGGGGAGGTGCTTTGTTGCAGAACCATCTCATTATCACTCTGCATGCAGCCATGGCTCAACATGGAAGAGAGAGGGCAAAGAGATTATCTGATGCAGCACTGGAGGCCTTGGTCCTGGGGTGCACAGAAGAAGACAGGTCATCTACGCATAGTGGGGCAGGAGGTCATCCAAGCAGATTACTAGAAGGCAGTGGGAGGAGAAAGCAGAAGGATTATTACCACCTGTGTCTCCCCCAGGACCTGGATCCAGTGCCGCAAGAAGTTTAATGACCTCACACAAGTGATCAAGGTCAGTGAATGCATCTTCAAATGCCATATCCCACCACCAACTGCACCACAAGCCTCACACACTGCTCAATGCACCACACCCCCATTATTCACCTACCAACAATCTCTAGCAATCACGACTCATACCTCACAATCATAGCTTCACCTCACCCTCACACACTTACCACTGCTGCAAGCCTCACACCCAAATCTCACACCTGGCACACACTGCCAGCTATTCAACCATGACAGGCACATCACCCAAACTCATTACACCACACTCACTGACACACTTCCCTTTCTGTTGCAGGCCAAGATGGTTCATAACAGGCATGAGCAGCAGCAGACAGGTGGAGCAGAAGCATGTCCTCAAAACCTCACTGCGCCGGAGGCAATGATGCTGGAAATAATTGGAGGGGCCGTAACAGAGGCCGTGGTGTGTGGTGAGGTTGAAAGGATTGCTGATGACATTATGCTTATACCTAATCCTTCTTCTCACATCTTACTTTCCCCTCATGGCACTATCTCTTCTCACTGATAATCTGCTGATGGTGTAAGCATGCACATCTTGCTTTCCTTCCTCCCCTCACCACAACCCGACCCTTGTGACTTTCTCAATTCAGATACACAAGAACTGCCAACTTCCCAGCCTGATCCCAACCTATTAGAGGAGGAGAATGAAGGAGAAAAGAGGCACCATCACTTGATCTGACACTCCCAGGCACCAGCTCAGAAAATGGCACTGCGCGTACTTTAGAGGGTAGTATAGAGGCGGGATCTGCACATGGTTAGTCACTGGGCATAAGTGGGCTGCAGCCAGGGCAGGGGGAAAGGGTAGCTCGGGTGCAAGCTCCCGTAGGGCGAGTTCACGCACGAGTTCTGCCGCACAGAACTCAGATGAGGACTTCGATGGGGCGGCCTTCAGAGGAAGGGTGATGGGCATACACACGTAAATATTTGGTGTAATGGCAGGCCTGCCAGAAAGCCTCTTGTCAGTGTCAAGGAGCATGGAGGAGTCCGGCTCCAACATTGCACGAGGCTTTGCGCGGAGCTTGGAGTCCGTGATTTCCAGCCTGAAAGTGATGGGCAGCTCCATTAGAACAATTGTGGACCCAACAATGACACTGGGTGTGATGGGCAGTGTCTCAGCTTCCATTGCAGCACAAGCGGAAGTGACCCAATGTCTGATTGCTGCATTGGAAGCTCAAACTGCTCTCATGCAGTCTCAGTTTGCTGCTACACAAGCTTAGACTGATGCCATTGTGGCTGGGTTTATGAGTGTGGAAGAGGCTCGCAGGGTGTCACAGCAGTCCAGCAATCTGTGCTCCAACAGATGTCTTGGAATGCTGAGGCACTGCCCCGGGGGAGTGGCAGTGGTGGCTGGAAGATTGCTGGCACAGAGGACTGGCATAGGATGAAGGCATCATGACAGCCTTCAGGATACATGCTGTGTGTGGTCGCACACCAACTGCACATTAAGTAAGTGGCAGCCTTTGCGGTTGCGGTACATCTCAGGATTGCTATGTGGAGACTGCAAAACCACATGTGTGCAGTCGATGGCGCCCTGCACCATGGGGAAGCCCGATATCCTGGTAAAGCCGCATGTGCGCTCTTCCTGCTTCTCTCTGTTCAGATAGAAGACAAAGAAGTCCCTGCTCCTGGAATACAGAGTCTCTATAACCTCTCGGATGCACTGATGGATGGAGAAATGGGAGATGTTAGCTATGTCTCCTGCTGCAGATTGGAAGGATCTGGTGACGAGAAAGTTGAGGACCATGCTGACCATGAAGGCCACTGGCAGTGCCATCATCGCCCTGCTCTGAAGCTGCAGGTCTGGTTCCAGGAGGTGGCAGAGTTCTGTGACCACCTCCTTGGTGCAGCGAGCCTCCGAATAAGCCTGCTCCTGTTTAAAATGCAGGGAGAAGTGTTCTTGGAAGACCCTAGTTGGGTAAGGCCTCCTGTTGAGAGCCCTGCAGCCCCTCTTCCTCCTCCCTCTGCGAGCAGCTTGTCCTCTTTGCTGCCTCTGCTCCATCTCCCTGTCATGCTCCAGCATGAGGGGGACTGCAAGTAGAGCCCCCGTGACTGGGAGCAAGTGGTCTGAGCAGAACTCTTGAAATCAGAATCAAGGCCTCCTCCACTTGCAGCAATACTCGCTGTCACCTCACCAACTTTAAATAACTGAAGAAAGCTCCAAACAGTTCCACAAACATATAATAAGCCAGTAGATATCAAAAAGCAAAAAGAAAATACTGCAGATGCTGGAAATCTGAAATAAAGACAGAAAATGCTGGAGATATTCAGCAGGTCAGGCAGCATCTGTGAAGAGAGAAACAGAGTTAACATTTCAGGTCGATGACCTTTCGTCAGAACTGGAAAAAAGCAGGAAATGGAACAGATTTTTAAGCAAGTGTAGGGGCTGGGAAAGAGGGGAGGGGATGAAAGAACAAAAGGGAAGGTCTGTGATAGGATAGAAGGCAGGAGATGTTAAGAGACATGAAGGGATATTCAAGGCAAAAGGAGATGGTAATGGGACAGGTTAAGAAACAAAGGATGGCTCTAGATGACGCGAAAATTGCGCTGGCAGAATGAAAGACAGCTGCCATGTGGGAGAGAAGAACAGAAGGCACAAAGAAAAAGTGTGGATAAAAAATATATATATTGTAGGGGCCAGGTTATGATCTGAAATTGTTGAACTCTATGTTGAGTCCAGAGGGCTGTAAAGTGCCTAATCAAAAGATGAGGTGCTGTTCCTCGAGCTTACACTGAGCCTCTTGCATTGTTCCACCGAAGCGAGGCAGCCGCTATTTCTATGCCAAAACTGGCCTTTGCAGCTGATGATAAGGTGCCGAATTTCCCGGCCATGGGTTTGCTTTTGCCTTTCTTAGATTTTGAGCTAAGTGAACAATAATGATCTGGCAGCACAAAATACATAATGCCACATGGTAAAGGATGGTAGGGCAATCAGATTGTGCTAGAGTAGCTGACTCAGTATATTGGAGATAGAAGATAATTATTTCTTCAGGCTGAGCTGATAGAGTGAGTGGAGATTGTGCAGGTCATTATTCACAGTAAGGTAGCCTGACATTTAAAACACAACAATAAGGCAAGTTGATTTTGGTCACGTTAATGTTTGCCAGTCTAGCAGAGCGCATTCCTGGTTTCCTGGGACTCTTCATTAAGGTCTTGGCGATTGCCCCTACCTGGCTGTTAACAACATCCATTTGCCTCAGGTGAAACACGATGCTCGGCCAAAACAGAGAAACAAAATGTTGGTGCAGCTTAGGGTTGCCAACTTCTTTCAAGTCTAAAACCATGTGGGAAGTTAGATTTGGGGCAGAGGTAGGAATATGGCTTGAGTTCTGATGTTTGCTTCACTGCTGATGAAACTTAATTAACAAAACTTAATGGAGGACATTTTGAGACCTCCCACCTGGCAGAAAGGGGACTGTAATGCCGCAAAAATGATGGGGAATTATTTACCGCCCCATAACCACCATCGGTGTGGCTGCCACAATCTTCCTCCAGGCTTACCATTGAATGGCCGGAGTGCCCATCGGAGTCAGAAGGTAGGCTCTTTTAGTGGAGATCTATGGCATACGATCCTGTTTATCATTTTAGGACAGTACTGAGCGGAGCTGCGCGAAGCATGCTCCACCCAGTATCAGATGGTGGCCCAGCTGAAGAGGAGCCCAGCAGGTAAGCTTTACTGTATTTTCGTGGAGATTGCTCCTCCAGGCTCCACAAAACCGGCCTGGGCCAGTGCCGCTCAGGGCCTTTCCCCCTGCCCCTAAGCTGGCTCACTTACCTTCTTCTGGCCTGGAGGCTTTACAGGCCTCCTGATATTGCAGCATCCCAGAGCTGGCTGCTTGCCCCTGGGCACTTGTTTTCCGCCCACAGCTCCTCTGGTTGAACCCTGCCGAGGTCCGGCCCTCAAAATGGAACGGGCCTCCCACCAGGGCTATTGGGTGGTCAGCAGACGTATTCCTCCGGCTGGTTACTCGAAGTCTGCACCAGAGGAAAATCTAACGCAATAACTATGGTAGCCACATCAGAAGAGCATAGAATCATAGGATAATAGAATGGTACAGTACAAAGGGATGCCATTCAGCCCATCGTGCCTTTGCTGGCTCTTTGGTAGAGATATAATTGATATTACGGAGACATGGCTGCAGGATAACCAAGGCTGGGAGCTGAATATCCAAGGATATTCGATATTTAGGAAGGACAGGCGAAAAGGAAAAGAAGGTTGGGGTGGCATTGTTAGTAAAGGATGAAATCAGAGCAATAGTGAGAAAGGATATTGGCTCAGAAAATCAAGATGTAGAATCAGTCTGAGTGGAGCTAAGAAGCACCAAGGGGCAGAAAACATTGGTGGGAGTTATCTATAGGTCTCCAAACAGTAGTGGTAATGTAGGGGATGGCATCAAACAGGAAATTAGAGATGCATGTAACAAGGGTACTACAGTAAACATGGGTGACTTTTATCTACATATAAACTGGCCAAACCAAACTAGCAATAATACTGTGGAGGGTGAATTCCTGGAGTGTGTACGAGATGGTTTTTTAGACCAGTACGTTGAGGAGCCAACTAGGGAACAGGCTATCCTAGATTGGGTATTGTGCAATGAGAAGGGTTTAATTAATAATCTTGTTGTGCTGTGCCCTTTAGGGAAGAGTGAACATAACATGATAGAATTCTTCATTAAAATGGAAAGTGAAGAAGTCCAATCCGAAACTAGGGTCGTAAATCTAAACAAAGGAAACTACGATGGTATGAGGAGTGAGTTGGCTTTGATAGATTGGGAAGCTTCATTAAAAGGCATGATGGTGGACAGGCAATGGCTAACATTTAAGGAACGAATGCATGAATTGCAACAGTTATACATACCTTTCTGGCGCAAAAACACAAAAGAAAAAGCGGCCCAACCATGGCTAACAAAAGAAATTAAGGATAGTATTAGATTCAAAGAGGAGTCATATAAAGTTGCCAGATAAAGTAGCAAGCCTGAGGATTGGGAGCAATTTAGAATTCAGCAAAAAAGGACCAAGTGATTGATTAAGAGGGGGAAAATAGAGTATGAGAGTAAACTTGCAAGGAACATAAAAGTGGATTATAAAAGCTTCTACGAGTATGTGAAAAGAAAAAAGATTAGTGAAGACAAATGTAGGTCCCTTACAGTCAGAAACGGGAGAATTTATAATGGGGAACAAGGAAATGGCTGACCAATTAAACAAATACTTCGGTTCTGTCTTCATGGAAGAGGATACAAATAACTCCCCAGAAATGTGAGAAGGAGGAATTAAAGGAAATTAGTATTAGTAAAAAAATAGTGCTGGAGAAATTAATGGGACTGAAAGCTGATAAATCCCCAGGGCCTGATAATCTGCAATACCAGAGTACTAAAAGAGGTAGCCATGGAAATAGTGGATGCATTGGTTGTCATCTTCCAAAATTCTATAGATTATGGAACAGTTCCTGCAGATTGGAGGGTGGCAAATGTAACCCCACTATTTAAAAAAGGAGGGAGAGAGAAAACAGGGAACTACAGATTGGTTAGCCTAACATCAGTAGCAGGGAAAATGCTCGAGTCTATTATAAAGGATGTGATAACAGGACAGTTAGAAAATATCAACGGGATTAGACAAAGTCAACATGGATTTATGAAAGCGAAATCATGTTTGACAAACCTACTGGAGTTTTTTGAGGATGTAACTGGCAGAATAGATAAGGGAGAACCAGTGGATGTGGTGTATTTGGATTTTCAGAAGGCCTTTGATAAAGTCCCACATAAGAGGTTAGTGTGCAAAATTAAAGCACATGGGATTGGGGGTAATATACTGGCATGGATTGAAAATTGATTAACAGACAGGAAACAGGGAGTAGAAATAAATGGGGCTTTTTCGGGGTGGCAGGTGGTGACTAGTGAGGTACTGCAGGGATCAGTGCTTGGGCCCCAGCTATTCACAATATATATCAATGATTTGGATGAGGGAACCAAATGTAATATTTCCAAGTTTGCTGATGACACAAAACTAAGTGGGAATGTAAGTTGTATGGAGGATGCAAAGAGGCTTCAAGGCGATTTAGAAAAGTTGAGTGAGTTGGCAAATACATGGCAGATGCAGTATAACGTGCATAAATGTGAAGTTATCCACGTTGGTAGGAAAAACAGAAAGGCAGAGTATTACATAGAAACATAGAAACATACAAGATAGGAGCAGGAGTAGTCCATTCAGCCCCTCGAGCCTGCTCCGCCATTTAATGAGATCATGGATGATCATCCAAATTCAGTACCCTGTCCCTGCTTTCTCCCCATATCCCTTGATCCCTTTAGCCTTAAGAAATATATCTAACTCCTTCTTGAATATATTTAATGAATTGGCCTCAACTGCCTTTTGTGGTAGAGAATTCCACAGGTTCACCACTGTCTGGGTGAGGAAATTCCTCCTCATCTCTGTACTAAATGGTTTACCCATTATCTTTAGACTGTGACCCCTGCTTCTGGACTGCCCCGCCATCGGGAACATCCTTCCTGCATCTAGTCTGTCTAGTCCTGTTAGGATTTTATAAGTTTCAATGAGATCCCCCGTCATTCTTCTAAACTCCAGTGAGTATAAGCCCAATCGACCCAATCTCTCCTCATTCCTGCCATCCCAGGTATCAGTCTGGTGAATCTTTGCTGCACTCCCTCCATGGCAAGAACATCCTTCCTCAGATAAGGCAACCAAAACTGCAAACAATACTCAAGGTGTGGTCTCACCAAGGTCTTGTACAACTGCAGCAAGACATCCTTGCTCCTGTACTCGAATCCTCTCGCTATGAAGGCCAACATACCATTTGCCTTCTTAACCGCCTGCTGCACCTGCATGCTTACCTTCAGCGACTGGTGCACAAGGACACCCAGGTCTCGTTGCACTTCCCCTTCTCCCAATCTATTGCCATTCAGATAATAATCTGCCTTCCTGTTTTTGCCACCAAAGTGGATAACCTCACATTTATCCACATTATGCTGCATCTGCCAAATCACCCAACTTGTCCAAATCATACTGGAGTTTCTCGGCATCCTCCTCACAGCACACCCGCCCACCTAGCTTTGCGTCGTCTGCAAACTTGGAGATATTACATCTAGTTCCCTCATCTAGATCATTAATATATATTGTGAATAGCTGGGGTCCTAGGACCAATCCCTGCGGTACCCCACTAGTCACTGCCTGCCATTCGGAAAAAGACCCGTTTATTCCAACTCTTCGCTTCCTGTCTGCCAACCAGTTCTCTATCCAAGTCAGTACCTTACCCCCAATCCCATGTGCTTTAACTTTACATGCTAATCTCTTATGCCGGACCTTATCGAAAGCCTTCTGAAAGTCCAAATACACCACATCCACTGGTTCTCCATTATCTATTCTACCAGTTACATCCACAAAAAATTCCAGTGGCTTAGTCAAGCACGATTTACCTTTTGTAAACCCCTGTTGGCTTTGTCTGATCCTGTCACTGTTTTCCAAGTGCTCTGCTATTACATCTTTTATAATGGACTCTAGCATTTTCCCCACTACCGATGTTAGGCTTACCGGTCTATAATTCTCCGTTTTCTCTCTACCACCTTTTTAAAATAGTGATGTTACATTAGCTATCCTCCAATCCATGGGAACGATTCCAGAGTCTATAGAATTTTGGAAGATGACCAGCAATGCATCTACTATTTCTAGGGCCACTTTCTTTAGTACCCTAGGATGTAGATTATCAGGCCCTGGGGATTTATCGGCCTTCAATCCCATCAATTTCCCTAACACCATTTCCCTACAAATACTGATTTCATTCAGTTCCTCCCTCTCATTAGATCCTATGTTCCCCGACATCTCTGGGAGCTTATTTGTGTCCTCCTTTGTGTAGACAGAACCAAAGTATGTATTTAATTGGTCTGCCATTTCTTTGTTCCCCGCTATAAATTCCCCTGATTATGTCTGCAAGGGACCTACGCTTGACTTCACCAATCTTTTTCTCTTCACATATCTATAGAAGCTTTTACAGTCAGTTTTTATGTTCCTTGCAAGCTTACTCTCATACTCTATTTCCCCCCCCTTAATTAATCCCTTTGTCCTCCTTTGCTGAATCCTAAACTGCTCCCAATCCTCAGGTTTGCTGCTTTTTCTGGCCAATTTATATGTCCTCTCCTTGGATCTTATGCTATCCCTAATTTCCCTTGTTAGCCATGGTGGAGTCACCTTTTTTGTTTTATTTTTATGCCAAACAGGGATGAACAAATTCTGTAGTTCATCCATGCGATCTTTAGATGTTTGCCATTGCCTATCCACCGTCAACCCTTTAAGTAACGTTCCCCAATCCATCCTAGCCAACTCGTGCTTCATACCATCATAGTTTCCTTTATTTAAATGCAGGACCCTAGTCTCTGAGTCAAATACTTCACTCTCAATCTTAATGAAGAATTCTACCATATTATGATCACTCCGCCCCAAGGGGCCTCGCACAACAAGATTGCTAGTTATTCCTTTCTCATTACATAATACCCAGCCTAAGATGGCCTGATCTCGAGTTGGTTCCTCGACATATTGGTCCAGGAAACCATCCCATATACACTCTAGGAATTCCTCATCCACAATATTGTTACTAATTTGGTTAGCCCAATCTGTATGTAGATTAAAATCACCCATGATAACTGCTGTGCCCTTATTGCACGCATCTCTAATTTCCCACTTAATGCCATCCCCAACCTCAGCATTACTGTTTGGGGGTCTGTATACAACTCCCACTAACGTTTTCTGCCCCATGGAATTTCTCAGCTCTACCCATACAGATTCCACATCATCAGAGCAAATATCCTTCCTTCCTATTGTGTTAATCTCCTCTTTAACTAGCAATGCTACCCCACCTCCTTTTCCTTTTTGCCTATCTTTCCTGAATTGGTTGAGTCACCTTTTCTGGCATAAAAATAAAACAAAAAAAACTGACTGTAAAAGCTTTTATAGATATGTGGAGAGAAAAAGATTGGTGAAGTTAAGCGTAGGTCCCTTGCAGTCAGAATCAGGGGAATTTATAATGGGGAACAAAGACATGGCAGGCCAATTAAATACATACTTTGGTTCTGTCTTCACAAAGGAGGACACAAGTAACCTCCCAGAGATATCAGGGAACATAGGGTCTAATGAAAGGGAGGAATTAATAGAAATCAGTATTTGTAGGGAAATGGTGTTAGAGAAATTGACGGGATTGAAGGCCAATAAATCCACAGGGCCTGATAATCTACATCCTAGGGTACTTAAGGAAATGGCCCTAGAAATAATAGATGCAATGCTGGTCATCTTCCAAAATTCGATAGACACTGGAACAGTACCCATGGATTGGCAGGTAGCTAATGTTACCACACTGTTCAAAAAAGGTGGTAGAGAGAAAACGGGGAATTACAGACTGGTAAGCCTGACATCGGTAGTGGGGAAAATGCTAGAGTCCATTATAAAAGATGTAATAGCAGAGCACTTGGAAAACAGTGACCGGCTCGGACAAAGTCAACATGGATTTACAAAAGGTAAATCGTGCTTGACTAATCTACTGGAATTTTTTGAGGATGTAACTGGTAAAATAGTTAAGGGAGAACCAGTGGCTGTGGTGTATTTGGACTTTCAAAAGGCTTTCGATAAGGTCCTGCATAAGAGATTAGCGTATAAAGTTAAGGCACATGGGATTGGGGGCAAGGTATTGACTTGGATAGAGAACTGGTTGGCAGACAGAAAGCAAAGAGTTGGAATAAACGGCTCTTTTTCCGAGTGGCAGGCAGTGACTAGTGGGGTACCGCAGGGATCGGTCCTTGGACCCCAGCTATTCACAATATATATTAATGATCTGGACGAGGGAACTAGATGCAATATCTCCAAGTTTGCAGACGACACAGAGCTGGGTCGGCGTGTGTGCTGTGAGGAGGATGCTGAGAAACTCCAGTATGATTTGGACAAGTTGGGTGATTGGGCAGAAGCATGCCAGATGCAGTATAATGTGGATAAATGCGAGGTTATCCACTTTGGTGTCAAAAACAAGAAGGCAGATTATTATCTGAACGGCAATAGATTGGGAGAAGGGGAAGTGCAATGAAACCTGGGCGTCCTTGTGCACCAGTCGCTGAAGGTAAGCATGCAGGTGCAGCAGGTGGTTAAGAAGGCAAATGGTATGTTGGCCTTCGTAGCGAGACGGTTTGAGTACAGGAACAAGGATGTCTTGCTGCAATTGTACAGGGCCTTGGTGAGACCACATCTTGAGTATTGTGTGCCGTTTTGGTCGCCTTATCTGAGGAAGGATGTTCTTGCCATGGAGGGAGTGCAGCAAAGATTCACCAGACTGATACCTGGGATGGCAGGAATGCCGTATGAGGAGAGATTGGTCGATTGGGCTTATACTCACTGGAGTTTAGAAGAATGACGGGGGATCTCATTGAAGCTTATAAAATTCTAACAGGACTAGACAGATTAGATGCAGGAAGGGTGTTCCCGATGGCGGGTGAGTCCAGAACCAGGGGTCACAGTCTAAGGATAAGGGGTAAGCCATTTAGGACAGAGATGAGGAGGAATTTCTTCACCCAGACAGTGGTGAACCTGTGGAATTCTCTACCACAGAAGGCAGTGGAAGCCAATTCATTAAATATATTCAAGAAGGAGTTAGATATATTTCTTAAGGCTAAAGGGATCAAGGGATATGGGGAGAAGGCAGGGACAGGGTACTGAGTTTGGATGATCAGCCATGATCTCATTGAATGGCGGAGCAGGCTCGAGGGGCCGAATAGCCTACTCCTGCTCCTATCTTCTATGTTTCTATGTTTCTATGAATATTGAATACCCCTGGATGTGGAATTCCCAGCCTTGGTCACCCTGGAGCCATGTCTCCGTAATCCCAATTATATCATATCCGTTTACATCTATTTGCGCAGCTAATTCATCCACCTTATTACGAATGCTCCTTGCATTAAGACACAAAGCCTTCAGGCTTGTTTTTTTAACACTCTTAGACCTTTTAGAACTATTATTTACTGTGGCCATGTCTGATTTAAACCCTTGATTTCTCTGACTGCCACTTTTGCTTTTCTCCTTCCTGTCCTTTGCTTCTACCCTTTCTTTCCTTTCCGCTGTCTCCCTGCACACGTTCCCAACCCCCTGCCATTTTAGTTTAAACCCTCCCCAACAGCAGTAGCAAACACTCCCCCTAGGACATTGGTCCTGGTCCTGCCCAGGTGCAAACCATGCAGTTTGTACTGGTCCCACCTCCCCCAGAATTATTTAAATGGTGTTAGGCTGGGAAATGTTGATGTACAAAGGGACCTGGGTGTCCTTGTACACCAGTCACTGAAAGCAAACATGCAGGTGCTGCAAGTAGTTAGGAAGGCAAATGGTATGTTGGCCTTCATTGCAAGAGAATTTGAGCATAGGAGGAAGGATGTTTTCCTGCAGTTATACAGGGCCTTGGTGAGACCACACCTGGAGTACTGTGTGCAGTTTTGGTCTCCTTACCGAAGAAAGGATATACTTGCCATAGAGGGAGTGCAGGGAAGCTTCACCAGACTGATTCCTGGCATGGCAGGACTGTCATATGGGGAGAGATTGGGTCAACTAGGCCTGCATTCACTAGAGTTTAGAAGAATGAGAGGGGATCTCATTGAAACGTATAAAATTCTGACAGGACTAGACAGACTGGATGCAGGGAGGATGTTTCCCCTGGCTGGGGGATCTAGATCGAGGGGTCACAGTCTCAGGTTATGGGGTAGGACATTTAGGACTGAGATGAGGAGAAATTTCTTCACTCAGAGGGTGGTGAACCTATGGAATTCTCTACCACAGAAGGCTGTGGAGGCCAAGTCACTGAATATATTTAAGAAGGAGATAGATAGATTTCTAGACACAAAAGGCATGAAGGAGTATGGGGAGAGAGCGGGAATATGGTATTGAGATAGAGGATCAGCCATCATCATATTGAATAGTGGAGCAGTTTCGAAGGGCCGAATGGCCTACTTCAGCTCCTATTTTTCTATGTTTCTATGTTTCTATTCAATTAATCCCACTACCCTGCTCTTTCCCATAGCCCTGTAAACTTTTTCCCTTCATGTATTTATCCAATTCCCTTTCGAAAGTTATTATTGAATCTAATTCGACTACCCTTTCAGACATTCCAAACCATAACAACTCGTTGTGTAATTTATTTTCCTCATGTCGCCTATTTCTCCTCATTTTGCCTCTGCTTCTTTTGCCAATTACCTTAAATCTGTGTCCTCTGGTTACTGACCCTTCTGCCACTGGAAACAGTTTCTCCTTATTTACTCTATCAAAACCCTTCATGATTTTGAACACCTCTATTAAATCTCCCCTTAACCTTCTCTGCTCTAATGAGAACAATCACATTTTCTTTAGTCTCTCCATGTCGCTGAAGTCCCGTATCCCTGGTTCTCGCAAATATTCTCTGCAATCACTCTAAGGCCTTGACGTCTTTTCTAAAGTGTAGTCCCCAGAATTGGACACAAGGCCTTGACATTTACCCCCCACGATGGGCGGTATAGGGTCCGGTGGGGGAGTGGGGGGTTAAAAATGAAAAAAAGAGAACAGGCCCCCAACCCACCATGCATGCGCCCGTTACCGTATTTAGGATGGCAGGTTTCATATTGTGCGAGTGTCCTGCTCTCGAGAGGCAAGACGCTTTATTAACATATTTATATCAGGCTCCCACAGTGCAATTGGGAGCTATATTTAAATTTAACAGGGCTCGGGATACCCGACAGCGAAAGGGAGGCGGGAGCTGATGGCTCAAGAAGGTAAGTACCTTTTACAGAACTCTTGTGGGCCAGGAAGAGCAGGGGTAAAACTGAGATGAGGAGGAATTTTTTCACTCAGAGGGTTGTGAATCTTTGGAATTCTCTGCCCCAAAAGGCTGTGGATGTTCAGTCATTGAATATATTCAAGGCTGAGATTGATAGATCTTTGGACTCTAGGGGAATCAAGGGATATGGAGCTCGGGCGGGAAAGTGGAGTTGAGGTCGAAGATCAGCCATGATCTTATTGAATGGCGGAGCTGGCTCAAGGGGCTTTATGGCCTACTCCTGCACCTAATTCTTATGTTCTTATGCCCCCGGCCCCTCAAGGAAGCCTTCGGCCTCGTCTCTGCCGATCATGGCCTCTTTCTCCCCCTGCCACGATTACCCCACAAGCTCCCCTCTCTATCTCCCTCCCTATCGCTATCAATGACCTCCCCCCCCAGCCCTGCTCTCCCGCTCCCTCCACCCTCCCGATTGCCGGGGACCATCTAGTTTGCTTTGAGATAGCGTGCATCACCAGTTATGTAGAACTTAAGTCTTTTTTGAGTGGCGTAAATTTTCTTTCAGGACTTTGAGAAGCCAAGGCAGCAATGGATATAACTCCTTGCTATATATCCCAAAAAGGCATAAATCTTCCTGGGTAAAATGAAGATAATGGTTGGAACAAGTTGATGTAAGTTAGGATCCTTTACTGACATGGGTGACCGATAGATCCAAGCATGAGTTCTGGAGCTTGCTTTTCTGTGATGAACATGCATTACAAACCTCAAAAAGATTACTAGGTAATAGGCCTCCACATCATAAGAGACAAAACATAAAATACTTCTATTTTAAAATTAGACTTGTATCCAGTTTATGCCAGACTGCTCAGCTCAAAACCACATAAGTAACTTTTTTAATGTCAATACTGAAAAAATCCAACTTCAGCCTAAAAGGGAAATAGTGTGATCCATGATCCAGCTCTCCAAACAAAAGTGCATTTTGAGAATCTCCGGCACACAGACCAAGATTTTCCATTCTTTCAAGGTGGAAAAGCACAAGCTGTGTGACAATGATTTTTGGCAATGTGCTCTCTTTGAGTGCCATTCCATATGGGGAGCATTGGATCATAGGATCACACCTGCAATTCCAGTTATTTTCTATAACGTGCATAGTAACAGTAATGTTTTCAACATGAGACCATTCATCCATCTAGCCAACCCATCTAGTAAGAACTTGAATTTATATAGCACCACTCACATCCTCAGGATATTCCAAAGTGCTTCATAGCCAATGCATTACTATGTTATATAGGCAAACACAGAAGCCAATTTGCACACAGCAAGTTTCTCACAACAACCAGTTAAATCAGTTATGTTGGTGTTGGTTGAAGGAGGAATGTTGGCCTGGACACTGGAAGAATTCCCCTGCTCATCCATCCTATCTGACAGATAACACCTTTGACAATACAGCACTCCCTCAGTATTTTACTGAAATGTCAGCCTAGATTATCTGCTAAAGTCTCAGGAGTACGGCTTGAACCCATAACCTTCTGACTCAAATGCATGAGTGTACCAAGACTGACACTTAAGCTGTCTATGAGTGATTCTGGAACTAATAACCCTGTAGCCCTTTTATTACCAGTAATTTTTCCAGCCCTTTTTTAAACCCTGCCATGATTATATTGTTCCAGCACTCTCCCTGGTAATCTATTCAACAATTCTATCTCCCTTTTACTAAAAAAATGTTGCCTAAATATCCTATTTTGTTTTGACACTTTGGCCCAGAAATTCAGTTGATTGCGCCAGCCGGTAGCGCCTTAGGAGGAGGAGATGTTGGGCGCTAGGCGGCTAGCGTCCGGGCGCAGCGCGATCTGCGCCTCTCCCCAAGTTCACTCACGATTTAGCGGTGGCACAAAGCCTTTGCGCGCACTCAGCTGCGCGCGCAGATCCTGACATCATTTCCTCGTGCAACGCCCTTTGTGCGCCCCAAACCGGAAATTCAGTCGCTACGCCCTATTGTGCACCTGGCGCCCCTAGCGACTGGTAGGGGGGAATGGTTCTCAGTCGATGCGGGGCGCGGGGGGCGCAAATTAAAGGGCACACCTCCTGCAGTAGAAAAGGCTGCCATTTCGCAGCACACCTTTTTGAGAGACGGATCTTTGCAGAGAGACCAAGGTAGAGAGCTTTCTGCTTTGGCTCAACACTCGGACAGATACTTGTGGCTTCAGGCCACAGCTTTCCACTTGTCTTTGCCTTCAGTGACATATCATTGTTTGCTAACATATAATGGGGGCTGCAATGGGTGCAAACGCTGGCCTTCTCCATTGCATCCAAAGGGCTCACAGACACCGTGAGAGAGTGGCAGTCCTGGCTAGACGGAGAGGGGGCAACAGGCGTCGGGAACGGAGGCCTTACCCACCCAGGGTATACTGCCAGCAGTTCTCCTATCTGAACATGTCTGACGAGCAGTGTGTTCGGAGGCTACGATTCCGAAGGGAGGTGGTCACTGAGATCTGCCACCTGCTTGGCGGTGATCTGCAGCCACATCTGAGGAGCAGGATGTCTCTGTCGGTGGCAGTGAAGGTGACGGTGGCTCTCAACTTCTATGCCACCGGCTCCTTCCAATCCGCTACTGGGGACATTTCCAACATCTCCCAGTTCGCCGTGCATTGCTGCATCCACCAGGTGACCACTGCCCTTTTCAAAAGGAGACGTCAGTTCATCTCCTTCTCCATGGCCCTTGTCAAACAGCAACAGCGTGCAATGGGCTTTGCAGCATTCGCGGGCTTCCCCATGGTGCAGGGCGCCATTGACTGCACGCATGTGGCTTTGTGGGCACCTCTGGAGAATGCCGAGGATTACCGCAACCGGAAGGGCTACCATTCGCTCAACGTTAAGCTGGTGTGTGACCACAGACAGCTCATCCTAGCTGTCAATGCCCGCTTTCCAGGCAGCAGCCACGATGCCTTCATCCTTCGCTAGACTTCTGTGGCAGACATGTTCCAGGCCCAGCCTTACCCACGAGGATGGCTTCTCGGGGACAAAGGCTATCCTTTGTGTACCTGGCTGATGACCCCGCTCCGTGCGCCCAGCACCCCTGCTGAAGAGGGATACAACGACAGCCATCAAGCGACCAGGAACATCATTGAGCAAACAATCGGCGTCCTGAAGCAATGGTTCCGCTGTCTGGATCATTCCGGTGGAGCCCTACAATATTCGCCGGAGCGAGTCTCCCATTTCGTGGTCGTGTGCTGCATGCTGCACAACCTGGCTATCCGCAGGACTCAGCCACTGCCACCAGAGATTGGAGGACCACCTGAGGAGGAGGAGGAGGAGGAGGAGGAGGAGGAGGACCAGCACAGGAGGGAGGCAGAAAGTGCAAGGGCCGCCCGTCGCCGGCTTATTGAACGTCGGTTCTAGGCCCCCTCTCAGGGACTGGCTTGTGCCAATGTCACCAGATGAATGTAGCCGCTCCACAAGCCCTCAGCCGAGCAGGGCAACCAGGACTTGCAAAAAAAAACATGCACAGTGCGATTTAAGAACATTAATTTATTGCAAACCTCTGCCCTTCCCACATTACAACCTCATGTTGAGAAGGCCCCTCCAAAAACACAAAACCAATAGTCTCGGCCTTACAAAAAAAAGAAAGACACCAGTCTCGGCCTTACAAAAACAAAGAAAGGCACCAGTCTCGGCCTTACAAAAACAAAGAAAGACACCAGTCTCGGCCTTACAACAAACACAAAGCATTTGTGCAGACCTTTTACTTTTTGCCCTGCGAGGGCGATGCCTTTCGCATCTGTGACTGGCCCCTGCCCGCCCTGCAGCTCCTCCTCAATGGGACCCCAGTGGCTGCAGCAAGGCTGGGGGAAGGCTGCTGAGGGTCAGATGGCGAGACGGCAGGTGCCCTTGGGGGTCGGCCTGCACCAGCTCTGGCCCTGGAGGGTCCGGCTGCTGACTGCTCCAACTCTGCTTGGGCGGCAGCAGTCTGTCCAGCGGCTCGTCGCAGCTGCAATGGCGGAGTGGCAGTGTCGGCTGCAGGAATGGTGCCAACCTGACAGATCGCAGGTGCTCCCTGGTCGCCTGATACATTGGCACTCGCACGGGCCGGCACTGCAGCATACGCAGCAAACAGCTGAAGAACAGACTGCTGGGCTGCTGCTGCGCGGCGAGTGCCCTGGCGATGCCTGGCTGATCCAGCGAGGGTGGCAGCAGTTAGTGCCCGTGTGGCCCTGGTCTGTGTCCGCATGACAACAGCCAGTGAATGAACGGCACGACTGAGCACTTGGCTCGAAGCCGCCTGTGCTGCCGCGAAGTCCTGCAGACTCCTGGCCGGAGCTGCACTGAATTGTTCCAGACTCCTGGCCTGTGCTGCAATGAATTGTTGCAGACTCCTGGCCTGTGCTGCTCCAAATTGCTGCACACTCCTTGACAGAGACTCTATGGAGTCAGGCATCCTTGCGACTGCAGCCATGAGCTCAGTGTGCCTGCGCTCAGCCTGGACGGCCATTTCCTCCAGGAGCCGCACCTCCTCTGCGCTCACCGTCGCAGGACTGGAGGCCGCACTCACCCTCTGGGGAGAAGTCCGCCGAGCTTCCCCACCCCTCCCGCGTTGCTGCAGGCCGCTGGGCCCCGGAGCTTCACTCTCCTCCGACCCTTCCCCCCGGCTCCCCTCCAGGGAAGACATGTCCCCTTCATCGCCATGGGCTGGCGCGGCTGAGGGTGGCACTGATGGGCCGGCTTCCTCTTCCTCCTCCTCGAATTCCAAATCGCTGACAGTGGCAGCTTGAGGGCCCGCCTCCTCACCTGGCGATTCACCATCTGAAAGCAGGGAGGCACAAGAGTAGCTTTAGAGTGAGGACAGGGCGGCAGCGAGGGAGGCATGAGTGCTACCATGCACTGCATTGGTCGGACAGTGGCAAAGGATGCTGATCTGAGGCGCAAGTGGAAAGAGAGAGGTCAAAAAGGTGATGCCCTTACCATTGGTTCCCAGAACAGGGTTGGCATCTCCACTGGTGACGGGGCCAATCAGCCGGCCTGCCATAATGCGCTCCACATGCTGGTTGAGGTCAGAGAGCTCTTTGACGTCAGGACGGCCTCCCCTGGTCTCACGTAGCTTCCTCCGGTTGTGCGCCACCTTGGCCTGCAAGAGAAAGGACGGCCTCTAAGTACAGTGTGAAGCCCTGATCTTGTCTGCAATGCCTCCCATGGTCGAATAGCTTGTACAGTGTGAAGCCCTGATCTTGTCTGCAATGCCTCCCATGGTCGAATAGCTTGTACAGTGTGTAAAGGGCTGAATGTGCAAGTGATTTTCATGACAGTCCCATAGCTGCTGGATTAGTGCTGGCCATTAGGGCTTTCAGGTCCCTTTGCCCATAAACTGAGGTGCACATGCAGGGATGAGGAGGACACTGGAAAGGGTACTCACCCTGACAACCCGAGTGAGGTCGTTGAACTTTTTCCGGCATTGCACAGGAGTCCTGGCAACCACGCTGTTGGAAGTCACCCTGTTTGAGACCTCCCTCCAGGCTTTCCGGTAGGTGCTGGGCAGCGGCCTCCTGCCACCTTCTGGGAACAGAACATGGCGCCTGCGCTCCACTCCGCCAACCAGCACCCTCAGGACACCGTCGCTGAAGCGCTGCGCTCTCTCCCTGGCCTTCTCCATAGCCCTGGGCGTTGTGCAGATGAAGCAGAAGTGGTCAGGCCTAGGTTGAGGGCTGCAGTGTGCAGGGCGTGGCAGGCAAACAAATCCACCCTCCCCCTTTAAGAGCTGACCGGCACCAGAGTGTCTGCCGTCAATCAACAACTCGCCGCACCTGCGCTGCGCCCGGCCTCGGGGGTATCGCTCAGCACCGCCGGCTTAGCACCTAAAGATAGTCGTGCATCGCCTGTTTTAGCGCAGCAGCAACCTCTTGGGGCGATGCGACTGAATATCGGCGAAGGTGGCGCGACCTTGCGCCGGGCGTAAACTTTAGCGGCCGCCCGACTTTAGCGCCCCGAACGTGGCTATACTGAATTTCTAGGCCTTTAACTTTAAGTCTCCTAATCCTCAAATCCTTTGACCAACAGAGGAAACATTCCTGGCATCAAATTGTCCATACCCATGAATACCTGAAGACCTCTATCAAATCAGGGACAAAATAAACTTTCATTTGTAAAGGCATGGGTTAATCAAGGTGCATCAGCATGTATTTGTTAAAGGAAAATCGTGTCTGATTAACTTGATTGAATTCTTTGATGAAGTAACAAAGAAGGTTGATCAAGGTAATGCAGTAGATGTTGTATGTATGGACTTTCGGAAGGCATTCGACAAAGTGCCACACAGGAGGCTTATTAAGAAGATGGAAGCCTATGGAATTAAGGGGAAAGTGGTGGTATGGATTCAAAATTGGCTCAGCGACAGGAAGCAGAGGGTGGTGGTGGATGGAGGTTTTTCAGACTGGGAGGTGGTTTGCAGTGGTGTTCCCCAAGGGTTGGTTTTGGGTCCATTACTCTTTTCAATTTTTATAAACGACTTAGACTCGGATGTGGGAGCAGCATTATTAAGTTTGCAAATGATACAAAACTTGGCAACGTAGTAGATAGTGTTGAGGATAGTTGTAGATTTCAGAATGTCATTGACAGGATGGTGAAATGGGCAGAATCAATGCAGATGGAGTTCAATGCAGAGAAGTGTGAAGTGACGCACTTTGGGAGGACATAAGTGGACAGACAGTAAACTATAAATGGCACGATTTTGAAAGGTGTAGATGAGCAGAGAGACCTTGGTGTCCATATACACAAATCTTTAAAGGTGACAGGGCAAGTTGATAAGGTGGTTAAAAAAGAAAATGGGTTATTAGATTTATAAATAGAGGAATAGAATATAAAAGCAAAGAGAACATGCTAGAAATTTGTAAATCACTCGTTAGGCCTTAGCTCAAGTATTGTGAACAATTCTGGGCACCACACTTCAGGAAAGATGTAAAGGCCTTAGAAAGGGTACAGAGGAGGTGTACCAGGATGTTACCAGGGCTGAGGGACTTCGGTTATGAGGAGAGGTTGGAAAGGTTAGGACTGTTCTCCTTGGAACAGGGAAGGTTAAGAGGAGACCTAATAGAGGTTTTCGAGATTTTGATACAATAGATAGAAAAATACTATTCCCTCTGGCAAGTAGGACAATAACCAAAGGTCATAGATTTAAAATCATTGGCAAAAGATCTAAAGGGGAGATGAGGAGAAATGTTTTCACTCAGGGAGTTGTTGAGATCTAGAACACTCTACCTGAAAAGGTGGTTGAAACTGGTTCCATGAGAAATGTTAAAAGGGTGTTGGATAGGTACTTGAGGAAAAGGAAGTTACAGGATTGCAGACAAAAAACAGGGGGTGGGACCAAACAGGACTGCTCTTTCAAAGAGCCAGCACAGGCAGGACGGGCCAAATGACCTCTTTCTGTGCTGTACCTTTCTATGATCCTAAGTTTCTGCATCCCATATCTTCCTCTTCTCCAGAGAATAATGTCTCAGAATGGACAACCTTACCTCATAGGTCAGTCATTTAATTTCAGGAATCAGCCTCATCTGGGCTTTGTGCAATATTCATAGTATCATAAGGTTTAGATTAGCTATGGAAAAGGACAGAGAGCAAGCTAGACCTACACATGGAGGCAGAGAGCATGGCTGAGGTACTAAATGAATACTTTGCATCTGTCTTCACCAAGGAAGAAGATGCTGCCAAAGTCATAGTGAAAGAGGAGGTAGTGGAGATACTGGATGTGATAAAAATTGATAAAGAGGAGGTACTAGAAAGGCTGTCTGAACTTAAAGTAGATAAGTCACCAGGACCAGATGGGATGCATCCTCGGATGCTGAGGGAAGTAAAGGTGGAAATCGCGGAGGTACTGGCCATAATATTCCAATCCTCCTTAGATACAGGATTGGTGCCAGAAGACTGGAGAATTGCAAATGTTACACCCTTGTTGAAAAAAGGGTGTGAGGATAAACCCAGCAACTACAGGCCAGTCAGTTTAACCTCGGTATTTGGGAAGCTTTTGGAAACGATAACCAGGGACAAAGTTAACAGTCACTTAGACAAGTGTGAATTAATTAAGGAAAGCCAGCACAGATTTGTTAAAGGAAAATCGTGTTTAACTAACTTGATTGAGTTTTTTGATGAGGCAACAGAGAGGGTTGATGAGGGCAATGCGGTTGATGTGGTGTATATGGACTTCCAAAAGGCATTTGATAAAGTGCCACATAATAGGCTTGCCAGCAAAGTTGAAGCCCATGTAATAAAAGGGACAGTGGCAGCATGGATACGAAATTGGCTAAGTGACAGGAAACTGAGAGTAGTGGTGAACGGTTGTTTTTCGGATTGGAGGAAGGTATACAGTGGTGTTCCCCAGGGGTCAGTTCTAGGACCACAGCTTTTCTTGATATATATTAATGACTTGGACTTGGGAGTACAAGGCACGATTTCAAAATTTGCAGATAACACAAAACTTGGAAGTGTAGTGAACAGTGAGGAGGATAGTGGTTAGCACTGTTGCCTCACAGTGCCAGGGACCCGGGTTCGAATCCGGCCTCGGGCGACTGTCTGTGTGGAGTTTGCACATTCTCCCCGTGTTTGCGTGGGTTTCCTCCGGGTGCTCCGGTTTCCTCCCACAGTCCAAAGATGTGCGAGTTAGGTTGATTGGCTATGATAAATTGACCCTTAGTGTTAGGGGGATTAAATACGTGGGGTTACGGGGATAGGGTGGGATATGTGTTGGTGTAGGGGTTACGGGGATCGGGTGGGATATGTGTCGGTGCAGGCTCGATGGGCCGAAATGGCCTCTATCTGCACTGTGGGGTTTCTGTGATTTCTGTGATTTCTGTGATAGTGATAGACTTCAAGAAGACATAGGCTGGTGAGATGGGCGGACAGGTGGCAGATGAAATTTAATGCAGAAAAGTGCAAATTGATACATTTTGGTAGGAAGAACAAGGAGAGGAAATATAAACTAAAGGGTACAATCTTAAAGGGGGTGCATGAACAGAGAGACCTGGGGGTATATATGTACAAATCGTTGAAGGTGGCAGGGCAGTTTGAGAAAGCAGTTAAAAAAGGGATACTGGACTTCATAAATATAGGCATAGGGCTGGATTTTCATTCAGGTGTGGGTTGGTGTCGTGTAATCCGCATTTTGTGTTATCCACATGAATCTAATTCGATGTGGGAGATTGATGCTATTTTAACTAAATTGCCCAATTGAGTTCCAGCTTGTGGGAACCCATGGCAAATGAGTTTCTCCAGTCTGAAAGTCGCCTCCGATGACGTCATCATTACTGCTGCATTTAAGGTCTGCAACAAGCCTTGCTTCTTCTGCAGGCTGCCAAACTTTTGGCATTTGCTGATACACTGAGCTGGAAGCAGAATGGCCAGAGAAAGACCGAGGTCTGCACCCCAGTTCGTTGACGTTGCCCTGCAGGCTTTAGTGGAGGGAGCAAGAGCTCACAAGGAGGTGCTCTTCCCTTCATCAGGGAGGAAGAAGCCTCCCCAGCAGACAAAGGCTGTGTGGCTGCAAGTGGCAGAGGAGGTCAATGCCTTATCGGCTACCCACAGAACCTGGATACAGTGCAGGAAGAGATTTCATGACCTTCAGCGCACTGGAAAAGCGAGTATGAATTTCCCATCACTCTCAATCTGATCCCCATTGCCTTTCCTCACCAGCACTCAGCTTTAGCAATCTCTTCCTCCAAATCCCACTTGACACTGACATCCATGCACCCTTACCCATTCCCTCTCTCTCTATGGTCACATTCACCTAACTATTTGACTATGCAGCCCTCATACCCCCTATCACTGTGATGCTATGAAAACAACTGACAACACACAGGGAGGGCCCTTGGTCTTGCCACCTCACTCCATCTTTGTCTCCTTCTAAGCATCTATGCTTTGGATTCTCTACACTCACTCCTTCATTCTCACTCAACCTCCACTTGTCTCCCTCATTGCAGGAAAAGAGAGCTCACAATAAAAGAGAACGAGCGAGGACAGGAGGAGGGCCACCATCAGTAGCCCACTTCAACCCCTGGGGGGAGGCGGTCCTGGAGATCGCAGTAGTGGAGGACGACGCGCATGTGGGGGACGGACAGATGGGTACATCACACTAAGCTGCTGACTTAATAGTTTTCCATCTCTCTCATTGACATTGCATGAGTCGCTGATAATGTTTCGGAAGCTCTAACAGATGGACTAATGATCATCTGCAATATGCAATGTGCATGTAACCTTGGCATCACATCACTGACTCTTCCCTTTACTCCCCCACAGGACCATCGCAAGCACCCATCCCCACTAGCCAGGAGGAACAGGCTGAGCCTCCAGACTCCTCAGAGGAAGCTGCAACCTCTGAAGGCGCAGCTTCAGCAGAATTCAGCGCACCCAGCACCAGCGCAGACACTCACACCTCAGTGGGACCTTCAGGACATAGAGTAGTGTTGTCACTTGGTGTATCACAGCTCACAAGTGAGCATCAGCAGATTGTGGAGACAGGGACAGCAGTGGAGAGTCCTAGTCAGAGGGCGCAGGACTCTGCAAGCTCGGCTCAGCAGCATGTCGACCCTCTGCCCCTGGGCCCATCCACAGTATCAGCGGTGATGGCACTCCAGGAAAAGATGCAGGTGTCTCTGGCAGGTTTTGTCTCCAGGTTCGCTGCGAGTGTGGAGCGAATGGAGGAGTACCTCGCTAACATGAGCAGAGCCTTTGTGGAGTCTGTTGTATCCGTGTATTAATGGAGACACGGAATGCAGGAGTTGGTTTAACAGGTGTTTACTGAACAAAGTCTGGAGGTGAAATAAAAGATACAAGACACTATACAGGCTTATATACCCGAGTGGTCACTACCGGTATTATGGTACACAGGGGCTCTTAAAAGGTACATACACTACAATTCCTCCCCTTTTAGATAATTAGTACATAACATTTTAAGTAATCATTAATTAACATGTTTACAAGAACAATAATCTACACATTTGCTGCAGTTAATCAATTATAAGTCAGTATCTGGAGGCCTCCTGACTCGGGCCGGATAACGCCTCGGTGGTGTAGTAGTTTACGGTGGTGTAGTAGGTTCTTTTGGCAAGGTCCATTCGGCTTGAATGCCAGTGTCGGGTTCATCTGGTTCCAGTATCACCGGATCGGAGGTAGATACTATGGGTATCTCTGCTTCATCATTAGGTGTGTAGAGTTGTGGTGTAGGTTGTCCCTTTTCGGATGACTCTATGATCTGGTCAGCATGGCGCCTTATTATGCTTTCGCCAAAGTCCACAGTATGCATCAGCGGTCCTAGTCGTGTGCAAATAGTTCCAGGCTGCCATTTCTCGGTACGGTAGTCCCGGGCCAAAACTTGTTGACCTATCTGGAAGGTTCTAGTTGGCCTTTCATTCATGCCTTGAAATTGCCGGTTCTCTACGTCCCTTCTGATGTTTGGCTTGATCAAATCCAGCCGGCATCTTAGTCTTCTATTGAAAAACATCATGGCGGGAGTTTGGTTTGTAACCACATGTGTTGCATTCCTGTATGCAAACAAGAAGTTATCTACCTTATGTTGTAGATTTACGTCTTCATTACCCATGGCCTTTATGGCCTTCTTGAAGGTCTGGACAAACCTTTCAGCTAATCCATTGGTGGCGGGATGGTATGGGGCGGACGTGTAGTGCTAAACCCCATTGTTTTTTTAAGAACTTCCTGAATTCTTCGGACACAAATTGCGGTCCATTATCAGAACAGATCTGTTCAGGCAGCCCATTCCTGGCAAATATGGTCCTTAATACTGTGATGGTTTTTTCCGTGGTGGTGGAGGACATCTTTATTACCTCCGGCCACTTGGAGTGTGCATCAACCGCGATTAAGAACATTGAGTCCATAAATGGACCAGCAAAGTCGATATGTACCCTTTGCCATGGAGATGAGGGCCACTCCCATGGATGTAGAGGGGCTTGTGGTGGGGCGTTTTGGACCTTCTGGCATCCTAGACAGCTCTTGGTCATTTCTTCGATGTCTCCATCGATACCTGGCCACCACACAAATGCTCTGGCTAGGTTCTTCATTTTCACTCCACCCAGATGCCCCTCGTGAAGCTCCTTTAGCACTTTATCCTGGAGTTTGGGTGGAATCACCCCTCTGGATACAGACATCAAGGTTCCTCGGCACACTGACAGCTGTTCTCTTCTTTGCGAGAATGCTGGCAACAGTGGTTCGCAATGTGTTGGCCATCACTTCACCGTTAAATCGTAGACTCGTGAGAGAGTCGGGTCATTTCTCGTTTCCTTTTCAATGGTAGAATTTGTTACTGGTAGACATTCCACTATGGTTGAATGGAACATCACAACTGGGTCAACTGTAGGTGCCTCTTCTACCGTTGGCAACGGTAGGCGCGATAAACTGTCAGCATTCCCATGCTGTTTTGATCCTTTGTATTCTATGTCATATTGGTGTGCCCCTAGGAAAAGGGACCACCTCTGTAGCCTTTGTGCTGTCATAATGGGAACGCCCTTTTTAGGGTTGAATATGGAGACGAGGGGTTGATGGTCAGTCAACAAGGTAAATTTTGTCCGTGTAGGTAATGGTTGAATTTCTTCACTCCCCATACCAGGCTGAGTGCTTCCCTGTCGATCTGGGCATAGTTACGCTCAGCTGAGTTCAATGAGCGTGACGCAAAAGCTATCGGCCGCTCCGAGCCATCAGGGAATCTATGCGATAATATCGCTCCTACGCCGTAAGGGGATGCATCGCATGCCAGTCTGATTGGCAGTGATGGGTTGTAATGAGCCAACACTTCCTTGGATGTGATCAGGCCTTTGCATTTATGGAAGGCACGTTTACAGTCTTCGCTCCATTTCCAAATTACTCCCGTTTGTAACAGTGCGTTAAGAGGGTGCAGAACAGTTGACAAGTTCGGTAAAAATTTATGATAGTAATTTATCAATCCCAGGAACGACCTTAATTGTGAGACATTTTCAGGTGCTGGGGCTTTTATGACCGCTTCAATTTTTTCAGGTGACTTATGCAACCCTTCTTCGTTAATTATATGGCCACAATATGATATTTGTTTCTGGAAAAATTCGCACTTGGGGCGATTTGCTCATAGGCCCCGTTCTCTCAGTCTAGTGAGCACCTGCTCCAAATTGGCAAGGTGCTCGTTGTCGTTTTCTCCTGTTACAAGGATGTCGTCTAGGTAGCATCGAGTCCCCGGAATCCCTTGGAGGACTTGCTCTATAGCTCTTTGCCAGATAGCTGGAGCTGATGCTACTCCGAAAACCAGTCGATTGTACTGGTACAGGCTTTTGTGTGTGTTTATCGTGAGATACGTTTTAGAGGCCTCCTCAACCTCCATCTGTAGATATGCCTGTGCCAAGTCAATTTTGGTGAAACGTTTCCCTCCGGATAGTGAGGCGAAAATATCTTCTATCCTCGGAAGAGGATACTGTACCGTGTGAAGGACCGGGTTTACAGTCACCTTGAAGTCCCCACAGATGCAAATTTTTCTCTGTTCTTCAGATTTATCATTATTCAACATTTTCTTCATGACCGGGACGATGGGTGTTGCCCACTCGCTCCAATCTACCTTGGATAACACACCTGCCTTTTTCAAATTCTCCAGCTCTGCCTCGACTGCTGGATGAATTGCATATGGCACCGGCTTTGCCTTAAAAAACTTGGGAATTGCCGCATCTTCCGCTTTTATTGAGGCGGTGACGCCTTTCAAGGTTCCTAGTTCCTGTTGAAACACTTCTTTGGCGTTGGCCAAGATGTCTTTTAATCATTCAGGTATGACGTCATCATCATTTTTTTTCTTACTGGTCACCGTCAGTGCCTGAATGGAGTGCCAGTCTAAACGTATCTTCCTGATCCATTCACGTCCCAACAGTGGTGGACCACCATCTTGCAGAACGTATAAATACAACTTCTGTATTTCCTTGCCGTTGTATACAACAGGCACCCTTATTTTCCCTCTGGGGTATACTTTCTGCCCCGTATATGTCTTCAAGATAATGGATGTGTCTTTCAAAGGTATATGTGGAAATAGCCGCTCGTAATCCCGTCGACTTATGACCCTCAGAGCTGATCCTGTATCTAGCTCCATTGTAACTGGGGACCCCGCTATCGTGAGGGTAACCCAAATAGTCTGGTAATCTTCTTTGGCAATTACATTATGTGATTTGAGACAGCTTAGTCTCTTGTTTCCGGAGTTGCTATCGCTCTTCTGGTCTTCGGAGCTACTGTCCGTCATCATTTGTACCTTTCTGTACTTTTCCTTATTGATTTTTTTGCTGTCAGTGGATTTTTTGTTTCCAGATCGGCATACACGTGCAATGTGTCCCATCTTTCCGCATTGCCTGCATGCTTTGTCCTTGAACCAGCAGTCCCTCTGGTCATGGGTGGATCTGCCGCAGCGATAACATCTCTCGAAACCCCGTGTCATTTCATGGGTGCCGAATTCCTGTGGCTTTTGTTGTATTTCCACAGCTCCCCTTGCTGCTGCTTCATACGATACTGCCACGCTGAAAGCCTTATCTAGCGTCAGCTCTTTCTCTGAGAGTAACCTCTTCTGGGTTCCTTCACTCAGGAGTCTACAGACAAATTTGTCCCGTAGAGAATCTGCCAGTCCTGCCCCGAATTGGCAGTGCTTTGACAGCTTTCTTAATTCGGTGAGGTAATCAGCGTTACTTTCATTCTTGTGCTGATTCCTCCTGAAGAATTTGAATCGTTATGCTATCAGCAGCGGTGTTGGGTTTACGTGCTCCTGTAGGGTATCAACAATCTCCTTAAAATTCTTGTCCATCGGTTTGGCTGGAGTGATTAAGTTTCGTAACAGCCCATATGTCCTTGCGCCCATCAGATTTAGAAGTACCGATGCCTTTTTATCATCCTCTACTTCATTCGCTGTGCAATATACCTCCACTCTTTCCACATATGTGGTCCAATCCTCTATATTACTATCGAAAGCAGTAATATTGCCAGTCTTAGGCATCCTGAAAATCAAAAATGGCGCCTCCCGCGCTTTCCTTTCTTCCCTGCCGAGAAAAAATGGCGCCTCCCGCGCTTTCCCGCCGCTGCCGCTGCTGACAATGCTGTTCTCCATGGTTTTTATTTACACAGATATTTTTAATAGTTGGAGACTCGTTCCCGCCGGACTCTCTGGGATTTTTCCCTCCCTCTGCTTGGTCCGAACGCCGACCTGCTTTGCAGCGCCGGCCATCTCCCGAGTGCTCCACCCTCCATCTCTGTTTGCCTCCACCTTCCGACTCGCTGCTCGGCCCCGCTGCAGAGCCACCCGATCGAGCCCCAGCCCGCCGCCCAGGAAGGATTAGTGCAGTACCTGCCACCTGCCCGGCTAGCTGGTGAAACCACAGTTTTTTTGGTTTTTTTCTTCGACCTTCGTCTGAGGAATCGATCTCCTTGAGGTGCTGCCGAATTGCAGGTAAGTCCGTTTCCAATTCGTCGCCACTGTTTTATCCGTGTATTAATGGAGACACGGAATGCAGGAGTTGGTTTAACAGGTGTTTACTGAACAAAGTCTGGAGGTGAACTAAAAGATACAAGACAATATACAGGCTTATATATCCCGAGTGCTCACTACCGGTATTACAGTACGTAGGGGCTCTTAAAGGTACATACACTACAGAGTCACTGGCGCATGAACGCATCAACATGGAAAGGATGGCAACCTCCATGGAGGTGCTTAGTCACCAGAGTGTTGAAAACATGGTGAGTGTTCAGAATAGGCTGACATCTCTGGAGGAGCGATGGTCAGCTATTGAACAGAGAAACCAGACCTTCATGGAAGTACTTCTGAGTAGGACTGCCAGTGCAGACACAGGTCCCCATGGCCCCCCTGATGTGCAGCAAGGTGCTCTCAAGCCACTTGCAAGCGCTCAGGGGGACCTGACCCATGAGAGGGAAGTTGGTGGCAGACATCAAGGAAGTGGGGACTCCTCTACAAGCGCTCACACTTCCATGCCACTTCAGAGCCCTCGGTCAGAGCCCCACCAGAGTCCACACCCAACTGAGATCGGCGTCTCAACCCCTGCACAGCTGCAGGAGCAGCAGACTGTTGACGAGCCCTCACAGCTTCGCTACGCCAGAGGACGCCTGCCAAAGGTGTTGAGACAGGAGCAGCAACAAACTGAGCAAGGGGCCTCCACACCTGCTGAAGCCACAGGGGAAGCACCACGTAAGAGAAAGATACTGCAAAAATAGTCACAAGGGTAGTCACTTGGGTGAAATATGGGCCCAGAAATTCGGGTCGGGGGCTTCCTGCGGGTGCAAGCCCCTGACCTGCACTTACCTTGCGCGCCGGCCATTGAGCTGTGGGCCCCCGTGGAATTCCGACCCTGGGCCTGGTCCAGCTGCGGGCGCGCAGTGCTTGCGTATCCCAGGGGCACAGTTAGTTTGAAACGTCCCCTGGGATCACGTGGGCCATGGGGAGCCAATCGGAGCAGGGAATGCTCCATTCATAAGTTTGACAAGAAGAGCTGTCAAAACTTATAAATACGATGGCCCCAAAACAGCACTAAATCTTCAAATAATTTTTTTTTAAATCAAACTTTTTAAATAAACTATAGATTACATGAAATAACTATTTTAAACAATAATTTAAATTTTTGAAAAAAAGAATCTTATTTTCTAACAGGGCTTAAAATAAACTTACCTTGCTTTAAAGTATTTAAAAATAATAAACCTGTGAAAAAGATGTTTTAATTTTGAGTAATTCACCACTTACCTTGTTAAAAAGCAGGCCTTACACCTGCTTTTTAAATGTGTAACTTCTGCAGACTTACCATCCCGGGAAAACCTGGAAAAAAAAACTAAGTTTGAAGCGCACGCGCAGCCTCTCCTGCGCACGCGTTCGAACTTTGAACCCCTTCGTTCAGGGGAATGGAAGTGCCGGTTTCCCGTGCATGCGCAGTATATGCAGGAAACCTGCACTTCCATTGGGCTTACGGGTGAGTACCCTGTCCGTACTCACCCGTGGAGACACGAATTTCGGGGCCATGATGTTTTATGTGTAAAAGCCATCATATGAATCATGTACATAAAAAATCTGACGGCTACTGCTGTAGTTGTGGCATGTGTCATTTCACGAATGGGACTTTCACATTGAGGGCTTAGGATTACTTGCAATTGTCAGTATAGTGGTCAAATTGCTAGGAATCAGCTAGTTCATAGCCATTGTCGATGCTCAGGTAAGAAGATGCGAAGCAAAAGTGCTTGAGTGGCTAGGCTAAGCAAATCTGGCCAAGATGAGTGCGTTCCTTGCATCCCGGGCAGTTATGTTCTCGCGTACTGCTGCCACTGGTTGATGGGCCTCTGCAGGGTCAGGGTCAGGGTCGTCATTGTCGTCGCCATCGTCGTCGCCGTCGTCCTTGTCCTCATCGTCGTCCTCGTCGTCCTCGTCGTCATCCTCGTCCTCATCGTCGTCCTCGTCCTCGTCATCTTCCTAGTCCTTTCCTCGTCCTCGTCGTCTTCCTCGTCCTCCTCGTCCTCTTCGTCCTCATCCTCATCGTCATCCTCGTCCTCGTCCTCGTCATCATCCTCGTCATCGTCCTCGTCCTCATCATCATCATCTTCCTCGTCCTTGTCGTCCTCTTCGTCCTCGTCCTTGTCGTCCTCGTCCTCATCCTCGTCCTTGTTGTCGTCATCCTCGTGACCACCCTCATCCGCGTCCTCGTCCTCGTCCTCATCCTCATCCTCATCCTCATCCTCATCCTCGTCTTCGTCCTCGTCCTCGTCCTCGTCCTCATCCTCATCCTCATCCTCGTCTTCGTCCTCGTCCTCGTCGTCATCTTCCTCGTCCTCGTCCTCGTTGTCTTCCTCGTCCTCATCGTCTTTCTCGTCCTCGTCCTCGTCGTCCTCATCCTCGTCGTCCTCTTCGTCCTGATCCTTGTCCTCTTCCTCATCCTCGTCCTTGTCTCCATCCTCGTCCTCGTCATCATCGTCCTCTTCCTCATCGTCCTCTTCCTCGTCATCCTCATCCTCGTGCTCTTCCTCATCCTCATCCTCGTCCTCCTCCTCGTCCTCGTCATCCTCGTTCTCGTCGTCTTCCTCGCCCTTGTCCTCATCGTCTTCCTCGTCCACGTCCTCATCGTCCTCATCATCCTCGTCCTCCTCGTCCTCGTGCTCGTCCTCATCCTCATCGTCTTCCTCATCGTCCTCTTCGTCCTCGTCCTGGTCCTCATCCTCGTCGTCCTTGTCTTCGTCCTCGTTCTCGTCGTCATCCTCATCCTCGTCCTCGTCGTCGTCGTCTTCCTCGTCCTCGTCGTCTTTCTCATCCTCGTCCTCCTCGTCCTCGTCGTCATCCTCGTCTTCCTCGTCCACGTCATCATCCTCGTCCTCCTCGTCCTCGTGCTCGTCCTCATCCTCATCGTCTTCCTTGTCCTCGTCGTCCTCTTCGTCCTCGTCCTGGTCCTCATCCTCATCGTCCTCGACTTCGTCCTCGTTCTCGTCGTCATCCTCATCTTCGTCCTCGTCGTCATCCTCGTCCTCGTCCTCATCGTCTTCCTCATCCTCGTACTCGTCGTCTTCCTCGTCCTCTTTCTCGTCCTCGTCGTCGTTGTCCTCGTCCTCGTCCTCGTCGTCCTCGTCCTCATCCTCATCGTCCTCTTCGTCCTCATCCTCTTCCTCGTCCTCGTCCTTGTCTCCGTCCTCGTCGTCATCGTCCTCTTCCTCGTCGTCCTCTTCCTCGTCATCCTCGTCCTCGTCCTCCTCCTCCTCCTCCTCCTCCTCGTCCTCGTCACCCTCGTTCTCGTCGTCTTCCTCGTCCTTGTCCTCATCGTCTTCCTCATCCTCCTCATCATCCTCGTCCGCCTCGTCCTCGTGCTCTTCCTCGTCCTCGTTGTCGTCATCCTCGTCGTCCTCGTCTTTGTCCTCGTTCTCGTCGTCATCCTCATCCTCGTCATCGTCCTCGTCCTTGTCGTCTTCCTCGTCCTCGTCCTCATCGTCTTCCTCATCCTCGTCCTCATCGTCTTCCTCATCCTTGTCATCTTCCTCGTCCTCGTCCTCATACTCGTCGTCTTCCTCGTCCTCATCGTCTTTCTCATCCTTGTCCTCGTCGTCATCCTCATTGTCCTTGTCCTCGTCCTCATCCTCGTCGTCCTCTTCGTCCTCATCCTTGTCCTATTCCTCGTCCTCGTCCTTGTCTCCGTCCTCGTCCTCATCGTCCTCTTCCTTGTCGTCCTCTTCGTCGTCATCCTCGTCCTCGTCATCGTCCTCCTCCTCGTGCTCTTCCTCATCCTCATCCTCGTCCTCGTCATCCTCGTCGTCTTCCTCGTCCACGTCCTCATCCTCCTCGTCCTCATCATCCTCGTCCTCCTCGTCCTCGTGCTCGTCCTCATCCTCATCATCTTCCTCGTCCTCGTCGTCTTCTTCGTCCTCGTCCTGGTCCTCATCCTCGTCGTCCTCGTCTTCGTTCTTGTCGTCATCCTCATCCTCGTCGTCATCCTCATCATCGTCCTCACCCTCGTCCTCGTCGTTGTCATCCTCATGACCGTCCTCACCCTTGTCCTCGTCGTCCTCTTTGACCTCATCCTCATCCTCATCCTCGTCATCCTCGTCCTCATCCTCATCCTCGTCCTCTTCCACGTCTTCGTCCTCGTCTTCGTCATCTTCCTCGTCCTCATTGTCTTCCTCGTCCTCATCCTCGTCCTCATCCTCGTCGTCCTCGTCCTTGCCGTCTTCCTCATCCTTGTCCTCGTCCTCATCCTCATCGTCTTCCTCGTCCTCGTCCTCGTCGTCTTCCTCGTCCTCGTCCTTATCGACGTCCTCGTCCTCATCCTCATCTCATCCTTGTCCTCATCTTCATTGTCCTCTTCATCCTCGTCCGTGTCCTCGTCCTCGTCCTTGTCGTCCTCGTCCTCGTCTTCAGCGTCGTCGTCCTCGTGCTCATCCTCTTCATCCTCGTCCTTGTCCTCGTCCTCTTCCTCTTCCTCTTCCTCGTCCTCCTCTTCGTCCTTCTCCTCATCCTCGTCCTCTTCGTCCTTGTCCTCGTCATCCTCTTTGTCCTCGTCCTCTTCCTCGTCCTCATCCTCATCCTCGTTGTCCTCTTCCTTGTCCTCATCCTCATCCTCGTTGTCCTCTTCCTTGTCCTCATCCTCGTCATCCTCGTCCTCGTCATCCTCTTCCTCATCCTCATCCTCAGCCTCGTCATCCTCGTCCTCGTCCTCGTCTTCCTCTTCGTCCTTGTCCTCATCCTCGTCCTCGTCCTCGTCCTCGTCGTCCTCGTCATCCTCCTCATCCTTGTCCTCATCCTCTTCATCCTCTTCATCCTCGTCCTCATCCTCATTGTCCTCTTCGTCCTCGTCGTCATCCTCGTCGTCCTCGTTCTCGTCTTCTTCATCCTCGTCCTCGTCTTCGTCCTCATCATCTTCCTCGTCCTCATCCTCGTCCTCGTCCTCGTCGTCTTTCTCGTCCTTGTCCTCATCCTCGTCCTCGTCGTCTTCCTCGTCCTTGTCGTCTTCCTCGTCCTCGTCCTCATCCTCATCGTCTTCCTCATCCTCGTCCTCGTCCTCCTCATCCTCGTCCTCGTCGACATCCTCGTCTTCGTCCTCGACTCATCCTCGTCCTCATCTTCATTGTCCTCTTCGTCCTCGTCCTCGTCCTCGTCTTCAGCGTCATCGTCCTAGTCCTCTTCGTCCTCTTCGTCCTCATCCTTGTCCTCGTCCTCTTCCTCATCCTCATCCTCATCTTCGTCCTCATCATCTTCCTCATCCTCATCCTCGTCGTCTTTCTCGTCCTTGCCCTCATCCTCGTCCTCGTCGTCTTCCTCGTCCTTGTCGTCTTCCTCGTCCTCGTCCTCATCCTCGTCTTCCTCATCCTCGTCCTCCTCATCCTCGTCTTCGTCCTCGACTCATCCTCGTCCTCATCTTCATTGTCCTCTTCGTCCTCGTCCTCGTCCTCGTCTTCAGCGTCATCGTCCTGGTCCTCTTCGTCCTCTTCGTTCTCATCCTTGTCCTCGTCCTCTTCCTCATCCTCATCCTCATCCTCATCTTCGTCCTCATCATCTTCCTCATCCTCATCCTCGTCGTCTTCCTCGTCCTCGTCGTCTTCCTCGTCCTCATCCTCATCGTCTTCCTCATCCTCATCCTCGTCCTCCTCGTCGACATCCTCGTCTTCGTCCTCGACTCATCCTCATCCTCATCTTCATTGTCCTCTTCGTCCTCGTCGTCCTCATCCTTGTCCTCGTCCTCGTCTTCAGCATCGTCGTCCTCTTCGTCCTCGTCCTTGTCCGCGTCCTCTTCCTCATCCTCATCCTCGTCGTCCTCTTCGTCCTCCTCCTCATCCTCGTCCTCATCATCCTCTTTGTCCTCATCCTTGTCCTCATCCTCATCCTCGTCGTCCTCTTCGTCCTCGTCCTCGTCATCCTCTTCCTCATCCTCTTCCTCAGCCTCATCGTCCTCGTCTTCCTCTTCATCCTTGTCCTCATCCTCATCCTCATCCTCATCCTCGTCCTCTTCGTCCTCATCCTCATCATCCTCTTTATCCTCGTCCTCGTCCTCTCCGTCTTTGTCCTCGTCCTCATCCTCGTCATCCTCTTCGTCCTCGTCCTCATCCTCTTCCTCGTACTCATCGTCCTCGTCATCCTCATCCTCGTCCTCATCGTCCTCGTCCTTGTCGTCTTCATCCTCGTCCTCGTGCTCGTCCTCTTCATCCTCGTCCTCGTCATTCATCCTCGTCCTCGTCATCATCGTCATTCGTCCTCATCCTTGACCTCGTCCACTTCGTCCTCGTCCTCGTCCTCATCATTCGTCCTCGTCCTCGTCGTCCTCTTCGTCTTCATCCTCGTCCTCATCCTCGTCGTCATCTCCGTCCTCATCGTCGTCCTCGTCCTCATCGTCATCCTCATCGTCCTCGTCATCCTCATCATCATCCTTGCCCTCGTCCTCGTCCACTTCATCCTCATCGTCGTCCTCGGCCTTGTCCTCGTCCTCATCGTCATCCTCGTCCTTGTCATCGTCCTCATCGTCGTCCTCGTCCTCGTCCTCCTCGTCCTCGTCGTCCTCGTCCTCATCCTCATCGTCGTTATTGTCCTCGTCCTCGTCCTCTTCATCCTTGTCCTTATCCTCATCCTCATCCTCGTCCTCGTCCTCCTCTTCGTCATCGTCCTCGCCCTCGTTCTTGTCGTCCTCTTCATCCTCGTCCTCGTCCTCGTCCCCGTCCTCTTCGTCCTCGTCCTCATCCTTGTCCTCATCGTCATCCTCATCCTCGTCCTCGTCCTCGTCATCCTCGTCCTTATCCTTATCCTTGTCCTCGTCGTCCTTTGCTAAGTGGCAGAAAAAGTCTTTCAAGTGCATTTACTGAATTTTAGTGAGTAAATAAGTGAATTATTTGAAGTAAGTTTAATTTTTTTTAGAGTAAATTAAGCTGTTGGGGAGTTGAAACCAGAAGTAGAATCCGGGTATAAAAAGGGGAGGGCTTAGTGCGGTAGTGCTGAGTGCGGTCGCATTGAGTGTAAGTAAAGTTTGGTAAGTGGCAGAGTTTGGGCAAGTGGGAGGTGAGGGGGTGCTTGTTGCTCTGTTTTGCTTCCCTCTCTCAGGCTAATCCAACACTGTTAACATGGAGCAGTGAGACAATTCAACCGGATAGGTCCCCCAGACAGCTTCAACGAGGGAGGTTGGTGATCAACTGGTTGGTAGGTTCTCTTCCTTCTCTTCTATACCTTTAAGTTGGTAAGTCCTATTAAATAGTGGTGTAATATTATCATCTATATCGGGGCAGAGGGTCTTCATAATTAATAATAAGAAATTTAATTAATTACACAGATATGGATGAACAGGTGATGTGTCACTGTTGCAAAATGTGGGAGCTGGTGGACCCCATTGAGGCTCACGGTGATTACATTTATGATAAGTGTTTGCTGCTAGAGGAACTCAAGCTCCATGTTAAAGAGCTTGAGACCGAGCTTCAGACACTGCAACACATCAGGGAGGGGGAGAAGTTCCTGGACTCTATGTTTCAGGAGGTGGTCACACCTATGAAATTAATTACTGCAGATGTAGTCCATGGTCAGGGACAGGACGGTGTGACTATGAGTGAGGAAGGTACAGGGATCCAGGATGTAGTGTTGAAGGAGCCACAGCCCTTGCTCTTGTCAAGCAGGATTGAGGTTCTTACTCCCTGTGAGGGCAGGAGCGGGGACTGCAGGGAGGATGAGCAACCTGGCCACAGCACCGTGGTGCAGGGGGCCATTCAAGTGGAGGCAGTAAAAAGAAATGTTGTAGTGGTAGGGGATAGTATCATTAGGGGGATAGATAGGGTTCTCTGCAGTCAAGAGCGGGAGGCCCGAAGGCTGTGTTGCCTGCCCGGTGCCAGGGTTAAGGACATCTCTTCTGGGCTGGATAGAAACTTGGAGTGGGAGGGGGAGGATCCAGTTGTCATGGTCCATGTTGGTACAAACGACGTAGTTAGGACAAGGAAGAAGGTTCTGTTAAAGGAGTATGAGCAGCTAGGGGTCAAATTAAAAAACAGAACCTCAAGGGTAATAATCTCTGGGTTATTACCTGAGCCACAAACGAATTTGGCTCGGATAAATAAAAGTAAAGAGTTAAATGCGTGGCTCAAAGACTGGCGTGGGAGAAATGGGTTTTGCTTCTTGGGACACTGGCACCAGTACTGGGACAAGAGGGAGCTGTTCCGTTGGGACGGACTCCACTTGGCCAGTGCTGGGACTAGGGTCCTGGCGAATCATATAACTAGGGCTGTAGAGAGGGCTTTAAACTAATTAGTGGGGGGGGAGGTTTCTAGAGAGCAAATAACAGAAATGACAATGGAGAACGTCATAGACTTAGGTAGCAGTGGGGAAATTAAAAAACAGAATGTGTCAGGAAGGGACAGAAGGTATGGAGTAAAAGGTAAAGTAGTAAAAGGGGAAAAACAGGAACTAAGTGTCACAAAACATATTTGAAAGTTCTTTATCTGAATGCACGTAGCATTCGTAACAAAATGAATGAGTTAACGGCACAAATAACGACATATGGGTATGATCTTGTGGCCATTACAGAAACATGGCTGCAGGGTGACCATGACTGGGAATTAAACATACCAGGTTATTTAACAATCAGGAAGGACAGGCAGGAAGGGAGGGGAGGTGGGGTAGCCATGTTAATAAAGGAAGGAATCACTATAATACAGAGAAATGATATTGGGTCAAAGGAGCAGGATAGTGAAACAGTTTGGGTAGAGATAAGGAATAATAAGGGGAAAAAAACATTAGTGGGCGTAGTCTATAGGCCTCCGAACAGTTGCAACTCTGTTGGACAGAGTATTAATCAGGAAATAGTTGAGGCTTGTAATAAGGGAACAGCTATAATTATGGAGGATTTTAACTATCATATTAACTGGACAAATCAAACTGGGCAGAGCAGCCTTGAGGATGAGTTCATTGAGTGTATTAGGGATGGGTTTCTTGAGCAGTATGTAACTGAACCGACCAGGGGGCAAGCAACCTTAGATTTGGTCCTGTGTGATGAGACAGGATTAATTAAAAATGTCCTAGTAAAGGATTCCCTTGGAATGAGTGACCATAACATGGTTGAATTCCATATTCAAGTAGAGGGTGAGAAGGTTGGATCTCAAACAAGCGTGCTGAGCTTGAATAAAGGAGACTATGAAGGTATGAGAGCGGAATTGATTAGAGTGGACTGGGAAAATAGATTAAAGGATAAGACGGTACATGATTAGTGGTGTACATTTAAGGAGTTATTTTACAACTTCCAAAAAATATATATTCCACTGAGGCAAAAAGGGTGTAAAAGAAAAGATAGCCATCCGTGGCTAAGTAAAGTAATTAAGGATAGTATCCAACTAAAAACAAGGGCATATAAGGTAGCCAAATCTAGTGGGAAGATAGAAGATTGGGAAGTCTTTAAAAGACAGCAAAAAATAACTGAAAGATTGGTTAAGAAAGGGAAGATAGATTATGAAAGTAAGTTAGCAAAAAATATAAAAACGGATTGCAAATGTTTCTATAGTTTTATAAAAAGAAAAAGGGTGGCTAAAGTAAATGTTGGTCCCTTAGAGGATGAGACTGGGAAATTAATGGTGGGAAATATGGAGATGGCAATAACGCTGAACAAATATTTTGTATCAGTCTTTACAGTAGAGGACACTAAGAATATCCCAACACTGGACAAACAGGGGGCTCTAGGGGGAGAGGAGCTAAATACGATTAAAATCACTAAGGAAGTGGTACTTGGTAAAATAATGGGACTTAAGCCGGACCTGATGGCTTACATCCTAGGGTCTTGAGGGAAGTGGCAGTAGGGATTGTGGATGCATTGGTAATAATTTTCCAAAACTCCCTGGACTCAGCAAAGGTCCCGGCAGATTGGAAAACTGCTAATGTAACACCCTTATTTAAAAAGGGTAGTCGGCAGAAGGCTGGAAACTATAGACCTGTTAGCCTAACATCTGTGGTTGGTAAAATGTTAGAGTCCATTATTAAGGAGACAGTAACGGGACATTTAGATAAACAAAATTTAATAGGACAAACTCAGCATGGTTTCATGAAGGGGAAGTCATGTTTGACAAATTTGCTTGAGTTCTTTGAGGAAGTAATATACAGGGTGGATAAAGGAGAACCAGTGGACGTAGTGTATTTAGACTTCCAAAAGGCATTTGACAAGGTGCCACACAAGATTATTGCTCAAGATAAAAAATCACGGGATTGGGGGTAATATTCTGGCGTGGGTGGAGAATTGGCTCTCTAACAGAAAGCAGAGAGTTGGGATAAATGGTTCATTCTCAGACTGGCAATCAATAACTAGTGGTGTTCCGCAGGGGTCAGTGCTGGGTCCCCAACTCTTTACAATCTATATTAACGATTTGGAGGAGGGGACTGAGTGTAACATATCACAGTTTGCAGATGATACAAAGATGGGAGGGAAAGTAGTGAGTGAGGAGGACATAAGAAACCTGCAAAGTGACATAGACAGGCTAAGTAAGTGGGCAGAGATTTGGCAGATGGAATACAATACTGGAAAGTGTGAGGTTATGCACTTTGGCAGGAAAAATCGTAGAGCAAGTTATTATCTTAATGGCAAGAAACTGGAAAGTACTGTAGTACAAAGGGATCTGGGGGTCCTGGTGCACGAAACTCAAAAAGTTAGTATGCAGGTGCAGCAAGTGATCAAGAAGGCCAATGGAATGTTGGCTTTTATTGCTAGGGGGATAGAGTATAAAAACAGGGAGGTATTGCTGCAGTTATATAAGGTATTGGTGAGACCGCACCTGGAATACTGCATACAGTTTTGGTGTCCATACTTAAGAAAAGACATACTTGCTCTCGAGTCAGTACAAAGAAGGTTCACTCAGTTAATCCCAGGAATGAGGGGGTGGTCATATGAGGAGAGGTTGAGTAGATTGGGACTCTACTCATTGGAGTTCAGAAGAATGAGAGGCGATCTTATTGAAACATATAAGATTGTGAAGGGGCTGGATCGGGTGGATGCGGTGAGGATGTTCCCAATGATGGGTGAAACTAGAACTAGGGGGCATAATCTTAAAATAAGGGGCTGCTCTTTCAAAACTGAGATGAGGAGAAACTTCTTCACTCAGAGGGTGGTAGGTTTGTGGAATTTGCTGCCCCAGAAAGCTGTGGAAGCTACATCATTAAATAAATTTAAAACAGAAATAGATAGTTTCCTAGAAGTAAAGGGAATTAAGGGTTACGGGGAGAGGGCAGGAAATTGGACATGAGTTTAGGTTCAGAATGGTCATGGCCCTGTGGGTAGTGGAGCGGGCCCAGGGGCCGTGTAGCCTGGTTCTGTTCCTACTTCTTGTGTTCTAATTCTGTGTTAGATTTCAGGAGACGGTTTTATTCCTGTTCCTGGCTGAGGTGGAGATCGCCTTTACAGAAGGTAAATACTGTAGAAAATATAGGGACAGAGTGATCTCCTGGAAGAGTTTCGATCGCCTAGATGGGTCGGAGAGGAATTTCCCAGATTTTTTCTCCCAAATTGGCCATTGGGTTTTTTAATCTAGTTTTTCACCTCTCCTGGGAGATCACATGGGTTCGGGTGGGATGGAGAGTGATAGAAGATTTGAGGTTAGGATCAGATCAGCCATGGTCTTATTGAATGGTGGAGCAGGCTCGAGAGGCCGATTGGCCTACTCCTGCTCCTATTTCTTATGTTCTTATGTTCTTATATGTTCGTCCTCATCCTCATCCTCCTCCTCCTCCTCCTCCTCCTCCACCAATCTCTCTTCCTCCTCCTCCTCCACCTCCTCCTCCTCCAATCTCTCCTCCTCCTCCATCATCTCCTCCTCCATCTCCATCATCCATCATCATCATCATCATCTCCATCTCCATCATGTGAGGAGTCACTTGGTCCTCAGGAATCTGCAAGCCACGACGATTCCGGAGACCCTGACTGCTGAGTACTGCAGGGCTCCACCTGATCTATCCAGGCATCTGAAGCTCATCTTCAGTAAACCAGTGGTTTGCTCGATTATGGCTCTGGTGGACATGTGGCTGGAGTTGTAACTCTCCTCTGCTTCGTTGGCTGGCCTCCTCAACGGCGTCATTAGCCACGTCCTCAGGGGATAGCCCTTGTCTCCAAGTAGCCATCCGTTAAGTTGGTCTGGTGGACTGAATAGCGGAGACACACTAGGCTGGTGCAGTATGAAGGAGTCATGGCAACTGCCAGGGTATTTGGCACAAACATGCAAAATTTCCTTCTTGTGGTCACACACCAGCTGAACGTTAAGGGAGTGGAAGCCCTTGCGATTGACAAAAATACCTGGATTGCGATGGGGTTCCTTAAGGGCCACATGTGTGCAGTCAACTACGCCCTGAACCCTTGGAAAGCCTGCCAGATGAGCTAATCCAACTGCACGCGCCGTGACTCTTGCTCGATCCTTGGTGAAATGGATGTGATTGTGCACGAGGGCAAAGAGGGCATCAGTTACCTGCATGATGCAAGTGTGTGCGGCCGCCTGGGAGATGCCGCTGATGTCTGCTGCTGATCCCTGGAATGAGCTGGAGGCAAAAATTTGAGTGCGGTGGTGACTTTGACGGCCACTGGTAAGGGTTGTCCACCTGGTCCTCTGGCCTGCAGGTCTTGTTGCAGCATTGCGCAGAAGTTTCCCACGGCCTCTTGCGAAAGTTGGAGCCGCCTTTGGCACTGCTGCTCAGACACGTTGAGATAGCTGACCCTGTGTCTGTAGACCCTGTTTGGGGGGTATCACCTGCGCCGACGGGCTTCCATGCGCTGGCCCCTTCTGGCCTGTGCAGCCTCAGGTGGGTGAGCAGCAGCTTGGTGTGCCTCTTGTTGCTGCTGCTGTTGGGGCTGCTGTTGTTGTTGGGGCTGCTGTTGTTGTTGCTGCTGTTGTTCAGCCTCATCTAATATTCAGAAGGGAAGGAAATAAATGGCCCCCATGCTTCTGGTAGATGCCTCAGTTGAGGAAGCGCTCAGTGAAGGTGGCGAGAGGGGTTTCCCAGGAGGTCACACTGGAGATGGGTGTCTGGCTCCAAACTTCCACAGCTGTGGTTATGCCTTCGAAAAGTTCCCCTAGACCTGAGACTACAAAGTCCTGCCACCTGCAAATGATGGCTGATCAAATCTCCTCTTTAATGGTTGACCTGCAGCTGATAGTCAGCAATCCAATTGTACTCCCGCCAGGTTTCACCGTCGTGTTTCAGAACAGGCGTGTTTCACGTGGGAAAAGGTTTAAAATCACAATGGCCATTTAAAATGGCATTATGGAGACAATTTAGTGCTTATTAAGAGCCTTAACGGCCTATCCCGCCTCCAAGAGGCGGGATGCAGACAGGACCACCAGACACGAATTTTTGAAAATTGCGTGGAGGTGGGATGGAGGTGGGTTCGGGCAAGCCCACCAGTTTTTGCAATTTTAACCACCTGCATGCCTCCAATCCCCCCTCCAGAGCCCAATGAAAATCCTGCCCATAGAGTACAAAAGCAAGGAAGTTATGATGAACCTTTATAAAACACTGGTTCGGCCTCAACTGGAGTATTGTGTCCAATTCTGGATACCGCACTTTAGGAAGGATGTGAAGGCCTAAGAGAGGGTGCAGAAAAGATTGATGAGAATGATTCCAGAGATGAGGGTCTTCAATTATGTGGATAGACTGGAGAAGCTGGGGTTGTTCTCCTTAGAGCAGAGAAGGTTGAGGGGTCTAGACAGAATAGATAGTGGGAAACTGTTCCAATTGACAGAAGGGTCAAGAACCAAAGGACACAGATTCAAGATGATTGGCAAAAGAACCAACATGAGGAAAACCTTTTTTACACAGCGAGGGGTTAGAATCTGGAACGCACTGTCTAAAAGGATGCTGGAGGCAGACTCAATCATGGCTTTCAAAAGGGAATTGGATAAGTGCCTGAAGGAAAAAAATTTGCAGGGCTACAGGGAAAGGGCAGGGGAGTGGAACTAGCTGAAGTGCTCTTGCAGAGAGCCAGCATGGGCTCGATGGGCCAAATGGCCTCCTTCTGTGCTGTAACCATTCTATGATTCTATGGGGGCGAAATTCATTATCGCCCCGTTGGAGGACAGATTGTTGGACTGCTGTGACACCCTGCAAGCCCCTTTCCACACTGGTACATGCAGCCACAATGGCAGCAGTCTGAGTTTGCGTGGCAGCAAGCTGAGCCTGCATGAGAACAGTCTGAGCTTACATGACAGAAGTCTAAGCTTCCATTGCAGCACTCAGACGTTGGGTGGTTTCAGCTGGTGTTACAATGGAAACTGAGTCATCAGCTATCAAACACTGCATCATGGTTAGGTCCACAAGTGCTCTAATGGAGTTGTCCACCCCTTCCATGCTGGAAATCTCCAAGCTCTGCACAAAGCCCTGTGCAAGGTTGATGCCGGACTCCTCCATGCTTCTTGATATTGCACTCAGGCTAATTGGCAGGCCTGCCAATGTAATTCATTGTGCACACCCATTAATGTTCTGTAGGTTTCCCATCAAAGTCCTAATCCGAGTCCTCTGCAGCAGAACTCGTGTGTGACCTCGCCTTCTGGGGAGCTGGCACCTGCGCTACCCTTTACCTTGGCCCTGCCTGCTGGCCACTTGTACCTGTTGTCTCACCATCTAACCTATCCTCTAAACTGCGCGGAGTGTCATGAGCTGAGCTGGTGGCTGCGAGTGTGAAATTGAGTTATGGTGCAGTGTCATCATCATCAGTGCCTTGGTGTTCTTCTATTTCATGCTCCTCAATCTGTGCCTGGCCAGATGCCAGTTCTTAGCTATCTGAAAGAAGAAAGGCACAAGGGTAAGGTCATGGTGGAGGGAGGGGGGGAAGCAAGAGTTGCATGCTTACAGCATGCGCAGCTTGTAAATCAGGAGAGGCTGTGGGATGAGCAGGAAGTGGGATGTGAGAAGGTTTACATTTGAGCAAATTGGCATCTTGTATTCTTTCAGCTGGCCGCTGGCCACAGGCTCAGCGATGCCCCTCCCAATAATAGCCAGCACCGTCTCCTCCATCAGAGTCAGTTTATACAGATGCGCCTGTCCTTCCCCAGTTTCGTCCTGTTGGCGCCGCTTGTGAGCCACCTTTTCCTGCAAGAGAAAGGGAAGTGCTTCTGTGAGTGTGGTGCAATGTGTTTGAGTGATATGTCTGTCATGGTTGAATAACTGACAGTGTGTGCAAACTGTGAGGCTTGAGGCAGTGGTAAGCATGTGAGGGTGAGGTGAAGCTACAATTGTGAGGTATGAGTCATGTTTGGTAGAGATTGTTGGTAGGTGAGTGATGGGGGTGTGGTGCATTGAGCAATGTGTGAGGCTAGTGGTGCAGTTGGTGGGATATGGCATTTGAAGATGAATTCACTGACATTGACCACTTGAGTGAGGTCATTAAACTTCTTCCTACACTGCGTCAACATACTTGGGGCTATACTACTGGCATTCACCACAGTTGCTATCTGCTGCTATTGGCTTTTATACATTTGTATGGACGGCCTCTTGGCCTCCTGTGGAAACAGGACCTCTCTCCTCGAGTTGATGTCCTACACCAAGGCCTCTACTGCTGCATCAGAGAACCTTGGCATATGCTCTCTCCCTTGTTGCGACATATTTTTTTTCCCTCCTCTCACTCTCTTTCCCAGCCAGGTGAATGAGCTGCTGCAGGCAGAATGCACCTCCCCTTTAATGAGCGCGGGGTGATCATGATCACCCCGTGCCCTTTTTTAGGGGCAAACGAATTTCTCGGCCATTATGTCCATTCTCTTTGCTAAGTATAAACTACCCAAACTGCAAAGAGCCAACAGTACCGTAGACCCATGAAACTGCGACTCTACAAATCTGACATCTGATCATGCACCTTTTAACATGGAAACTAACTGCGAGGAGCTGATCACATATATCTGCACTCTTGCGTGATCATTCTCCACACAATAGAATCCAGCTTGTCTATGAGGATCAGCCCATGGTGGCAAATTTAAATGGGCAGAGTGCCACACTGAGTTCTTCTCTTCAGATCAGGCCACGAAAAAGCATCATAAAAGCACTTAATATTTTTATGTATTAATTCTGAGGATGTGGGCATCGACATTTATTGCCCTTCCAACTGTGTGGCTTGCTTGGCCACTTCAAAGGGCAGTTAAGTGTCAACCATGTTGGTGTAGGACTGGAGTCACACATAAGCCAGACTGGGCAAGACGGCATGTCTTGTTCCCTAAAGGACATTAGTGATCCAGTTGGGATTTTATAATCTGACAGCTTCATGGTCCTAAAGAACCCAAAAGTCTTTTATAAATATATAAATAGTAAAAAGGTAGTCAAAGAAAGGGTGGGGCCGATTAGGCACCAAACAGGATATCTTCTTGTGATGGCAGAGGACATGGCTGAGGTACTAAGTGAATACTTTGCATCTGTCTTCACTAAAGTAAAGGATGCTGCCAATGTCACAGTAAAGGAGGAGGTAGTAAAGAAATTGGATCGGATAAAAAATAGAAAAAGAGGAGATTGGCAACGCTCAGTATAAAAGTCACTCGGTCCGGGTGGAGTGCATTCTAGGTTGCTGAGGGAAGTAAGGGTGGAGATAGCGGAGGCTCTGACCACAATCTTCCAATCCTCCTTAGATATGGGGGTGGTGCCAGAGGACTGCTGGATTGCAAATGTTGCACACCTGTTCACAAAGGGAAGAGGGATAAACCAGGCAACTGCAGGTCATTCAGCTTAACATTGGTGGTGGGGAAACTTTAGGAGATAATAACCTGAGACAAATTAAATGTCACTTTGAAAATTGTTGATTAGTAAATGACCACCAGCATGGATTTGTTAACTCAAATCATGTCTGACTAACTTGATTGAGTTCTTTGATGAACTCACAGGCATGATGGGCCAAATGGCCCCCTTCTGTGCTATAAGATTCTATGGCCCTGATATTCACTGGGGAGGGGTTTCAGAGTCAGGGGGAAGAGTTATCGTAAGGAAACCCGGAAGGGTGCATTTCCCCAAATGCTGTGGAGTCTTAACTTCATGACATGCGTGATTTAAAAAAAAACAGATTCCCTGCCTGGAAGTCAGCCTGATTTATAGGCTTGGCTGCCTGTCGGGCGAGGAAGACTCCAGAGAAGGCCACAGCCCAGGAGCAGGTAAGTTTTGTGGTTGTTGGGGGTAATGGTCGTGGCACTGGGGCGGGTACGTAGAGCGAGGTTGGGGCTGTCAGAGGTGATTGCGGTGGGGGCGAAATCGAAGATTGCGGGGGGTTTGGGAATATTGCGGCAGGCCAGGTGGAAATCAGAGGGGGGTCGGAAATGGGAGAAATCGGAAGGGGACAGAGATTGGGGGAGAGATGGGGGGTCGGGAGGAGAGTCGGAAATTGAGGGGGAGATTGGGGGCCGGTGATCACAGTGGGGTTGGTGATCATGGGGGGGCTGGTGATGTGGTGGGGGTGTCAGTGGGAGGTCATGGAGGTGGGGGGGGGGGGTGCGGTGGGAGTTTACAGGGTTTGCTTGTTGGGCCTGTAGGAAACAGTCCTGCTCCTCCTGGCCCACAAGCAGTGCTGCAAAGCCCTTCTTGCCTCCTTTTAACTGTTAGGTTTCCCAAGGTCCGGGAAACCCCGCCAACATGGGTTAAAAATAGAAGCACTGAAAATGGAGGCACAAAGCCTCCTTAAAAAGTTTCAAAGAACGACACCACCTCTCGTCCCGCCTCCATTAAAACCGGAAGTGGGCAGGTTCAAGGTGGGTTGGTTCCTGTTTCAGATTTTTAAGATTTTAACCTCCCACCCAAACCAAACCCACCCGTTTTTGGAGGTTAAAATTACCCTCTATGATTCTCTGTGATTGATGTTGTGTTTATGGACTTTCAAAAGGTGTTTGATAAAGTACCACATAATAGACTTATTAGCAAAATTGAATCCCATGGACTAAAGGGGCAGTGACAGCATAGATATGAAATTGGTTAAGAGACAGAAAGCAGTGGTGAACGGTTGTTTTTCAGACTGGAGGGAAGTATACAGTGGTGTCCCCCAGGGGTTGGTTTTAGGCCCACTGTTCTTTTTGATATATACTAATGATCTGGACTTGGGTATACAGGGCATAATTTAAAAGTTTAAAGATGACACAAAACTCTGAAATGTAGTAGACAATGAGGAGGGTAGTAACAGACTTCAGAGGACATGGACAGACTGGAGAAATGGGCAGACACATGGCAGATGCAATTTAACGCAGAGAAGTGTGAAGTGATGTATTGTGGTAGAAAGAATGAGGAGAGGCAATATAAACTAAACCATAACATTTTAAAGGGGCTGCAAGAACAGATAGACCTGGGGGTGTACGTATACAAATCTTTGAAGGTGTAAGGACAAGCTGAGAAGGCTGTTAGAAAAGCATATGGGATCTTTGGCTTTATAAACAGAGGCATGGAGTACAAAAGCAAGGATATTATGCTAAAGATTTATAAATCACTGGTTAGGCCCCAGCTGGAGTACTGTGTTCAATTCTGGGGACCACACTTTAGGAAAGATGTCAAGGCCTAAGAGAGGGTGCAGAAAAGATTTACAAGAATGCTTCCAGGGATTTGGGACTTCAGTTATGTGGAGAGACTCAAGAGGCTGGGTTTGTTCTCCTTATAGCAGAGATGATTAAGGGGAGATTTAATAGAGGTTGTCAAATTTTTTTGTCTTAAAATACTCCTGTGCGGCGCCTTGGGATGTTTTACTACGTTAAAGGCGCTATATAAATACAAGTTGTTATTGTTGTTGAGGTGTTCAAAACCATGAAGGGTTTTGATTGAGTAAATAAGGAGACATTGTTTCCAATGGCAGAAGGATTGGTAACCAGAAGACACAAATTTAAAGTAATTGACAAAAGAACCAGAGGCGACATGAGGAGAATTCTTTTTACACTGCCAGTTGTTTTGACCTTGAATATACTGCCTGAAAGGGTGCTGGAAGCAGATTCAATAATAACTTACAAAAGGGAATTGGATAAGTACTAGAAGGGGAAATATTTACAGGGCTATGGGGAAAGGGACTAAATGGAAACCTCTTTCAAAGAGCAGGCACATGCATGATGGGTCAAATGGCCTTCTCTGTGCTGTATCATTCTATGGTCACTTTTACTGATAGCAGCTGATTTCCTGATTTATTTTTAACTGATTTTATAATTCTGAAACTGCCATGGTGGGATTTGAATTCACATTCTATACATTATTGGTCCAGATCATGGACTTAATAGCCCAGTGACATAATCACTACATTACTGACGTAATAAAGACTCACTACGCACTTGGTTGTACATAAAGCAAGGCTTTAATCGACTTGCAACAAAACATGGAGGTCTAGTTAGTAGTCACTAGCTTCCTGTTTCCAGACTGTCTCTGGCCAAGTTGGGCCCACGCCCGAGTATTTATACTCCTCGGGCAGCGCCCTCAGCTGGCCGTTCAGTAGTACTTCTTGTAGAAGTTGCGATTTATGACAATTACCATACCCTAGCTCTGCACGCCTAGCCTGCATGTATTCCAGATACACTCTACTTTTTCAGCAGATGGTGTGTGGAATCGAGAAAAAATGAAGGCTTTTAAAGACTCCTTCAAAGCAATAAACATTTTATTAGCAATAAAGTTACAATATTCACAGTAAACATTTCATTACTGGAATATTAAGTTGTGAATTCTGAAGTACAAATCAGTACTGTGCAGTACATCACAATGTTATGTATCACAATTAAAAACAAGAATTAATTCTTAACTGGTCATCACTGCCATTGGCTGCTCCAGGCATAGTCATTCAAATTCATAGGATTTGTAGAAATCCAATATTGCATGAGCCACTTATGTAGCCATGGATCTACCTCATCACTCAGTTTCGGTAATGAGATGTGACATTCCACACCTCTGCTGTGGTAGCTTGAAAGTTCCTGGTAGACAAGGCTGTGTGACATCCTATAGGAGTGCCAGCAGTTTTAATCAGTCACAACCAGAAACTGGATTATTTAGAGGGAAACCATGGCTGATGTGAATGGCTTGGGCAACATGCCTGGAAAATAACCCAGAATGCAACCACCATGGAGACCCATGGGCCTGCCAACAGGGTCAAAATTCTGCCCCTGTGCCCTTTCCTGGTGCACACAGAGAATGTGTATCGGAAAATTGTGTAGTCCGAGCCCATGAATTATTCGCAGGCTGAGAGCACGCAGTTTTACAATATGTGCTCCCGTCATGCACTGGAAACCTAGAAGCAGAATTTTTACCCTGACATAAATTTCATGACATTTGGGATCTCTGAGAGCATGGATGGATGAACAAGCTCATGGTAAAGGCTGATGGTCTGTATTGGCACTTCAATTAGCAGTTACTGAAAAGTAAAAGTAGGAAAGAACCTGTATAGAATATAAGAGCAAGGAGGTTATGATGGAGCTGTATAAAACACTGGTTAGGCCACAGCTGGAATACTGTGTGCAGTTCTGGTCGCCACACTACAGGAAAGATGTGATCGCGTTAGAGAGGGTGCAGAGGAGGTTCACCAGGATGTTACCAGGGCTGGAGCGCTTCAGCTATGAAGAGAGACTGGGCAGATTGGGTTTGTTTTCCTTGGAGCAGAGGAGGCTGAGGGGGGACATGATTGAGGTGTACAAAATTGTGAGGGGCATAGATAGGATGGATGCTGAGGAGCTTTTCCCCTTAGTAGAGGGGTCAATAACTAGGGGGCATAGATTCAAGGTAAAGGGCGGGAGGTTTAGAGGGGATTTGAGAAAGAACTTTTTCACCCAGAGGGTGGTTGGAGTCTGGAACTCACTGCCTGAAAGGGTTGTGGAGGCAGAAACCCTCACAACATTTAAGAAGCATTTGGATGAGCATTTGAAATGCCATAGCATACAAGGCTACGGGCCAAATGCTGGAATATGGGATTAGATTAGACAGGGCTTGATGGAGGGCCGAAGGGCCTCTATCCGTGCTGTATTACTCTATGACTCTATGACTCATATACTGCCTTTGACATCAAATGTCCCAAAACATTTCACAGCCAATGAATTACACTTGAAGTATAGTCACTGTCGTAATGTAGGCAAACGTGGCAAGCAATCTATGCATAGCAAGATCCCACAAACAACAAATGAGATAAATGGTGTTAGTTGAGTAATAAATGTTGCCAGGATGCTAGGATAACTCCCTTAATCTTCTTCAAGTAGTACTATGGGATCTTTTATGTGCAGCTGAAAGGACAGATATGGCCTTGCTTTAATGTCTCATCTGAAAGACAGCACTCCGTCAGTATTGCACAGAAGTAGCAGCCGAGATTACATGCTCATGTGTCTGGAGTGCGGCTTGAGCCCACCAAACTTCTGACTCACAGTCAAGAGTGTGAGCACTGAGCTGAAGATGACACTAGTATAGGGTGAAACGAGGCACATGGAGGTGGTTTTCCCCAGACAGGAACACTGGGAAGTTGGCAGATTAAAACACCCAGTGATGGTGTTGTAAATGAAATAACAACAATAATAATAATGCCTTTGGTGTAGAAGGAGCTCATGCCAGCTGAACACAAGCATTCAATACACCAAAGATAAGGGCTGCGAAATTTGGCACCTTAGGCTGGTTTCGGCAAAAAACTGGCAGTTGCCTCGCTTTTGCCCACTTCCGGTGTGGGCTGCGGCAACTGCCATTTTGGGCAGGTCGATAGCACGGCGTGGCTTGCATTCACCAGAAGAATGCTAATTGGTCAGATCATGACATCAATCAGCGTGTAACGCTGATTTGACGCACGACCTGCTATTTTGGATGTCGCTGCTCGACTGCACGCCTTTCTCCAAATCACACACAGCAGAAGGTGTGTGCAGCTGCACATGGGACCCCCCCACCACCAGTATTTAAAGAGATCATCAACAACTTGCAGGTGACTTGCTTTTTGATTTCTACTGGCTCTGTGCAAGTTTGTGTCACTGTTTGGTGCTTTCTACATTTAATTAAAGTTGGTGAGGTGACAGGAAATGGTGCTGCAGGGAGAGGGTCTTGCTTCTGAATTCAAGGGTTCTGCTCAGACCACTTGCTCCCAGTCATGGGGGCTCAACTTGTAGTCTGAACAGAGAGAAGCAGGAGGCGTGTGCATGTGGCTTTGCCAGGATATCGGCCTTCTCCATGGTGCAGGGTGCAATTGATTGCACACACATGGCTTTGCGGAGGCCGCAGATCAATCCTGAGATGTCCCACAACTGCAAAGGCTACCACTCTCTTAATGCACAGTTGGTGTGCAAACACGCCTAGCACATCATGATGGTGAATGCTTGGTATCCTGACTGCAGCCATGATGCCTACATGCTGCGACAGTCCAACAATCTTCTAGCCACCATGTCGAACCTGAGGTTGGCTGCTCAGAGACAAGTGCTATCCACTCTACACCAGGCTGATGACTCCCCTCTGCAACCTGATGACTCGTGTGCAGCAATCATATAATGAGAGTCATGATGCCATGAGGAACCTCATCAAGCAGACCATCAGGGTGCTAAAGCAATGGTTCCGTTGCCTTGACTGCTCGAGAGAAGCCCTCCAGTACACGACAGAGCAGGTGTCCCATTTTGTGGTGGTCTGCTGCATCCTCCACAACCTGGCCATCATAAGGGCACCACCCTTGCAATCATGGATTTCACGATCACCTCAGGATGAGGAGGAGGAGGAAGAGGAGGAAGGGAGGAGGCAGGAAGCAGATCCCTGTTCCAGATGGGCTGTCTGGGAGCACCTCATCAGAACCCAGTTCCCCTGAATGAAAACCCAGATCCCTGTTGCTCACCACTTCCCCACCTTACCATCCCACTGTTACAGAACATCATAGCTTCATCTTGGGCAAAAGCTGAAATGACAGCCACCACAAAACGAGTATTCCAAACATTAATTTATAAATTAATCAATCCAAAACTACATAACAAAGTCAACTAATCACCCCTGTGTATTCTGTAAGTGTCTGTCTTTCGTGTTGCTTTGCCTATCCTAATGATCCCACGCAGTGCTACCCCAGTGGTTGCAGCATGGCTGATGGAAGGCTGCTGACTTTCCATGGGGGATATTACAGGTGGACTTTCGGGACAACCTCGAGCAGCTCTGGGCCTAGAAGGCCCAGCTGTAGACTGCACCACCTCGGCATGAGCGGCAGCAGTCTGGGCTGTCTGGCTGACAGGCAGTATTAAGGGCAGTGACGGAGTGGCAGTGGTGGGAGTACGAATGCTGTCATCCTGAGAGAGGACAGCAGGTTCTTGCTCCATGGAGACACTGACAATCCCTGGGGCAGCACCTCAGTATTCCAGCCATCTGTTGGAGCACAGATTTGTGAGACCTTGCAAGCCCCTTTCCACACTGGTAAACACAGTCACAATGGCATCAGTCTGAGCTTGCGTGGCAGCAAGCTGAGACTGCAAGTCTGAGCTTCCAGTGCAGCACTCAGGTGTTGGGTCGCTGCCGCTTGTGCTGCAATAGAAGCTGCAACATCACCCATCACACTCAGCATCACGCTTGGGTCCACAAGTGCTCTAATGGAGTTGCCCATCACTTCCATTCTGGAACTCACGGACTCTAAGCTCTGCGCAAAGCCTCGTGCAATGTTGGAGCCGAACTCCTCCATGCTCCTTGACACTGACAAGAGGCTCTCTGGCATGCCTGCCATTGCACCAAGCATTTCTGTGTGCATACCCATCATTCTTCTTCTGAAGGCCACCCCATCGAAGTCCTCATCCGAGTCCTGTGCAGCAGAACTTGTGTGTGAACTCGCCCTCCGGGGAACTGGCACCCGAGCTACCCTTTGCCCTTGGCCTAGCTGCAGCACTCATGCCCGGTGACGCACCATGTGCAGATCTCACCTCTATATTACCCTCTAAAGTTCACGCAAAGCCATTTTCTGAGTTGGTGCCTGGGAGTGTCAGATCGAATGATGGTGCCTCTTCTTCTCCATCACTCTCCTCCTCTAGTTGTTCATGCATTGGCTGGGCTGCTGGCAGTTCTTGGGTATCTGAAAGGAGAAAGGCACAAGGGTCGGGTTGTGGTGAGGCAAATGGGGGGAAAGCAAGATGTGCATGATTACACGATCAGCGGCTTGTAAGTGAAAAGAGATTGTGTCATGAGGGGGGGGATGTGGGATGTGAGAAGGAGGATTAGGTATAAGCATACCATCATCAGCAATGCTGTAAACCTCACCACAGCCTCAGTGACCGGTCCCTACAATGATCTCCAGCACCATCTCCTCCAGCACAGTAAAGTTTTGAAGACGTGCTTTGCCCCCGCCTGGCTGCTGCTCAAGGCAATTGTGAACCACCTTGACCTGCAAGAGAAAGGGAAGCGTGTCAGTGACTGTGGTGCAATGTGTTTGGGTGATGTGCCTATCATGTTGAATAGCTGGCAGTGTGCAAGCTGTAAGATGTGGGTGTGAGGTGGTAGGTGCATGATGTGGATATGGTGCATTGAGCAGTGTGAGGCTGGTGGTGCAGTTGGTGGGATATGGCATTTGAAGATGCATTCAATCACCTTGACCACGCGCGAAAGGCCATTAAACTTCTTGCAGCAATGGATCCAGGTCCTGGGGGCAACACACGTGGCACTGACGACTTGTGCTATCTCCTGCCACTGTCTTCTGGCATACTGTCTGGAAGGCCTCCTGCCCGCTGCGAGTAGAGGACCTGTCCTCTTCTGTGTACCCCGAGGACCAAGGCCTCCAGTGCTGTATCAGAGAAATGCCTTGCCCTTTCTCTTCCATGTTGAGCCATGGCTGCACCCAGAGTGACAATGAAATGCTTCTGCAACAAAGCATCTCCCCTTTAAGAAGTGCAGAGAGCCTAGGCAAAATTTTATTGGCCAGTAGACTGCACCCGATATTGCCCCCCCCTGTTCAGCGCTGAGCCAACCAGCAGTGCGGTCAGTGCTGAGCTCAGTGCTCTAATCATGTAAATCAGCAGGCAGCATGAATTTTGTGAGCTGTCTGCACTACTTTGAATGGGTTCAGTCAATGTATGTTATTTCTGATCTGTGAGTCACCTGATGTAGCCAGTTATTCAATCGAGAAGTATTAAATCGGTGAATATCTGATTCACAATTAGTTCGGACCCAAGAACAGCAGGAGTTACCGACTTTGATTAATCTTCAATATTAATTCAGTTGCATGACGAGTTGCTAGCTAACCTTGCCTGCATTCGCTTATAGCACAGAAGATAGACTTGATCTTACCTATACTTATGTTCACGTGAACTACTTCTCCTTCTTCTGGAAATAGTCATCTTCTGTTATGCCACTGGCTTCTTTTGTCCAACAGCAACAATTTCACCTGAATCTGCTGTTGCCACTTACAGCTCCTCTAGACCCATCTTTTGTTTCTTTACATTTCCCCTTACCACCTCCTTTTGCCCTGCACTTTCATCCCTTGTGTCATTTAATCTCTCCCTCCTTCCACCCTATCACAAACCTTCCCTTTTGTTCTTTTCTCCCCTCCTCCCTTTTCTCTGCCTCTGTGCTTGCTTAAAACCTATTACATCTGTACCATTTTCCAGTTCTGACGAAAGGTCAGAGACCTGAATTGTTAACTTTGTTTCTCTCAGGATGCTGCCTGATCCGCTGACCAATGTTTCTGTTTATATCCTAAAGCTTTCTTGGACCACAGCTCCGGTGTCTATTATGTTTGCATTTTAGCAGTCCATTATTCTTTACCAATTGTCCATAATCACAGAAATCACAGAAACCCCACAGTGCAGATAGAGGCCATTTCGGCCCATCGAGCCTGCACCGACACATACCCCACCCGATCCCCGTAACCCCTACACCAACACATATCTCACCCTATCCCTGTAACCTCACGTATTTAATCCCCCTAACACTAAGGGTCAATTTATCATAGCCAATCAACCTAACCCGCACATCTTTGGACTGTGGGAGGAAACCGGAGCACCCGGAGGAAACCCACGCAAACACGGGGAGAATGTGCAAACTCCACACAGACAGTCGCCCGAGGCCGGATTCGAACCCGGGTCTCTGGCGCTGTGAGGCAACAGTGCTAACCACTAACAGTGCATATCACAACCATTGCCTGCATTTAACCAAATACACATTTACATATAAGAGACAGTTCAGTTTCTACATGTCAGAATTTTGAGCATTCACCTTTACGACAACAATATCCTTGTTACAATCTCATTTGAGGTGTTACATCAATAGAGTCTTGTTTTGCAGGCATAAACATTTTAATTGGCAATGCAATTTGACCTTTTCCCATATGGTACCATTTTTACAGAAGCTTAATTTTAGTTAGCATGCAACAATGGTGTATTTATATTCCCCAAAGAAATAACCCTGCAACACTGCCTAAGTGAAATAAAGAACAGATTTGCCTTCCAAAGCTAGGCTTTATTAACTTTAAAATCTGCAACACATCTTCCCACATCCAGTCCCAACCAAAGCTGGAAAAGAACTGAATTTAAGGTGGCCACAACACATCATGTGATCATCAACTACCAATGAGATTACAACATATATCCCAAGGCAGTTAACAAACAACCAATCACAATACTTTTACTAAACAAGGAATAATCACCACATTCACCCCTCCTTTTAAAATATACTCCAACCTAAATAACCTTTACAATTTATAATTAATTATTTACAACTAAAACTATGCACAACAAGAATAAAACTGTTCACATGACACAATACTAAGTGAACAACAACAAATAGTAACATTGCACATAAGTATTAAGTATCTCTCAACTAAAACAATATACTATAATATTTCAACAATTTTAAAACATTACTATCAATTTAAAAGTCCATTTTCAATCGGTCGACCGGGTAGCTTGTTCGTGTCGACCTTCTTAACCTTGGTGAAATTCCTTGCCCTCCCACACCAGAAGGCACAGAAGTATCTTCAGCAGGAAGGCTATCCATATCCCGATTTTCAACGGTTTCCGGATTAGAAATCCCATCAGAAGGTAAACTGGGACGGTCATAAACATCTATCAAGGGCTGACTAATAGAAGTATAATTATCTGCAATCGGATTGGAAATATTCATAGTATCTGTAACAGCATCCACATTATCTGAATCATGACTATTGTTAATATCCTCAGAAGAGGGCTGGCCCCCACAAGGAGCCAAGTCTTTAATTGAAACAGTACTTTCTTTCCCATCTTGGAATCGAATATGAGCATATTGGGAATTTGCCTCCAACAGCTCCACCTCCTCCACCAAAGGATCATATTTTGACAATCTAACATGGCGTCGAAGCAGCACAGGTCCCTGCATAGTAAGCCATGAAGGTACCGAATATCCCGTAGTAGATCTCCGCGGATAGTTAAAGAGCCTTTCATGGGGGGTCACATTAGTAGCCGTTGAAAGCAATGATCTAATGGAATGCAGGGCATCAGGCAGTACCATTTCCCACTGTGTATTCTTAAGGTTCCGGGATGTCAAAGCCAACATAACTGCCTTCCAGATCACCCCATTGTATCGTTCGCACTGTCCATTACCCTGGGGATTATACGGGGTAGTTCTACTAGTAGAAATTCCCCGACTCTGGAGGTATTCCTTCAACTGGGAAGACATAAAAGAACTTCCCTGATCCGAATGGATATACGCAGGCATCCCAAAGATGACAAAAAGTTGAGTCAGACATTTAATAACTGTAGCAGCTGATACATCTGCACAAGGAAAAGCAAAAGGGAACCTTGAAAACTCATCCACAACAGTAAATATATATCGGTTTTGAGTAGTTGAAGGAAGAGGCCCCTTAAAATCGACGCTCAAATGTTCAAAAGGAGAAGTAGCCTTTATAAGATGAGCTCGTTGAGGCTTAAAGAAATTCGGTTTACACCGAGCACAGATAGAACATGATGAAGTCATCCGCTTGACGTCTTCAACTGAAAAAGGCAAGTTCTTACTGCGTACAAAGTGTATCAACCTCGTAACCCCAGGATGACATAAGGCATTGTGAAGATTAATAAGCGTATCTCCGTGAATCACAGAACAATAAGCCCTCGACAGTGCATCAGCAGCAACATTATCATTCCCCGGACGATAAACTATGTCAAAATGGTAACATGCCAACTCAATCCTCCATCTCATTATTTTATCATTTTTGATCTTTCCAAAATGTTTAACATCAAACATAAAGGACACAGATTTTTGATCAGTTACCAACGTGAAATGTCACCCCAATAAATAATGTCTCCATTTACGCAATGCTTCTACTATTGCGTATGCCTCTTTCTCTATTGAAGAATGTCTTTTTTCACTATTGTTCAAAGTACGTGAGAAAAAGGCCACAGGTCTTCCATTTTGGTTCAGAGTAGCCCCAATTGCAAAATCCGAAGCATCCGTCTCGATCACAAAGGGAACCTGCTCATCAATAGAATGCACAACTGCTCCTAAAATATCCTTTTTAAAATTCTCAAAACATGTCCTGGCCTCCCATGATAGAGGATATGTCGTAACCCGAATAAGAGGCTGGATCTTCTGTGAAAAATTTGCAATCCAATTAGAATAATAAGAAAACAGTCCAACAACTCGTTGCAAAGCCTTAGAATTAGTAGGACAAGGTAAATCAATCAATGGTCGCAGACGTTCTGGATCTGGTTTAATCTTGTTTCCCGAGATAATATACCCCAATAGATTTACCTCAGTAGTCGAAAAGATACATTTCTCTTTATTAAAAGTTAAACCAACTTTTTCCGCAGCTTGAAGGAATCTTTCTAAATTAGAATCATGCTCCACCCTTGATTTGCCACACACTGTGATGTCATCTAAGTATGAGAAGGTGTCAGAGAGGGAGTTATCACTGATAAAAGCATCCATTGCCCATTGAAAACAAGCAACACCATTAGTAACACCAAATGGTATTCGGCAAAACTGATACAGCTTTCCACCAGCCTCAAAGGCCGTATATGGTTGATCCTTCTTAACAATAGGAATTTGATGATAAGCACTCTTTAAATCGATAGTGCTAAAAACCTTATACTGAGATACTTTGTTGATAAGCTCATCAATCTTAGGCAAAGGGTACGCATCTAATTGAGTATACCTATTAATAGTTTGGGAATAGTCTATCACCATTCATTTCTTGTGTCTCTCGTTAGTCGTGACAACTACCTGTGCTCGCCAAGGCGAACAACTAGGTTCAATGATTCCTTCCAATAAGAGACGTTGAACTTCAGAATTAATAAATTCTCTATCCTGACTACTATATCTTCTTGACTTGGTAGCAATTGGCTTACAATCCGACATCAAATTGGAAAAAAGTGATAATGGAGAAATAGATAAAGAGGTTAATCCACAAATAGATAAAGGTGGCTTAGTCCCTCCAAATGAAAGACTAAGAGACTCGTGTAACTGAAGCACATCATGTCCAATCAAAATATCCGCACAGAGATTAGGCAAAACAGATAGGCATATATCAGTATACGTACTACCTAGAAGAATCATTTTCACAAAGCAACAACCAGCTATTTGTGAAGTAAGGGTCGTCTGAGCCATACACACCTGATACGTAACAGGCGAAATTTTCAAATGCTTCTCCTTCGCAAACTGAAGACTTATAAAACTCTCAGTACTGCCCGTATCTATAAGGGCCTTCACTTCCAACCCATTAACTTGAGCCGTAACTATAGCTTTGTTTAGGCCATGAGCAAATGCAGCAGAAATTGATGCAATAAACGCCCTATCTAAAGGCTGAATAGTCACAGAGGAGGTAGTGGAGGAGAGCCCTCCCACACCAGGAGAGGAGGAGGTAATTGAACCTGATGATTTGCACACACGTGCATAATGACCTCTCTTGCCACATTTACTACACACAGCCTCCCGAGCAGGACACTTCAGACGAGGGTGCCGGATATTCCCACAAAAATAACACTTCTGAATCCTAGAGGCAACAACCGCCGAAGTAGAAACGGCTTCAGAATCTAGTAAACCACTCCCATTAAGTCCACATAATTCCTTTTCATCCGAAACTGCCAAAACCATAGTCGCAGGCCGATTAAAAAGTGCATAAGAATCCGAACTTCTCTGAGCCACATCCAATGTAGAAGCTTGCCCAAAAGCACTTTTAAGATCCAAAGTCTTATTTTCTAACAACCGCTGACGAATTGATCTAGACAGTAATCCATTAATAAAAGCATCCCGTACCGATTCTTCCTTATATTCTTCAGCCGTCACGGCCTTATAATTACAGTTAACACTAAGGCACCGAAGTGCTTGTAAATAAGTATCCAAAGATTCTCCCACCTGCTGCCTACGGGCAGATAGAAGATGACGTGCAAATACCTCATTCTTTGGTTTAACAAAAATCTTTTCCAATGTAGAAATAGCCACTTCATATGTTTTACAGTCCAAAATATATTTATATACATCTGGAGCAATGTAGTTGATCAGCATATTCAGCTTATTTAGAGACTCTTGATCCAACATGCCCAAAAAGTTTTTAAATGTACAATACCAATGTTTCCATTTATCATCCACTCCAGCAGAATTGGGGTCAGCCTTGAATCGTTCTGGTTGAAGATATCGCTCCATTCTAACTTAAAGTTAATAAATTGAAATAAAGAATAGATTTGCCTTCCAAAGCTAGGCTTTATTAACTTTAAAATTTGCAGCACATCTTCCCACATCCAGTCCCAACCAAAGCTGGAAAAGAACTGAATTTAAGGTGGCCACAACACATCATGTGATCATCAACTACCAATGAGATTACAACATATATCCCAAGGCAGTTAACAAACAACCAATCACAATACTTTTACTAAACAAGGAATAATCACCACACTAAGCATCCACGCATTGTGAAGTCTATAGTAAGGAATGGATTCCACAGCAGCCTCAACAAGAAAAAAACAGAATAAACAAGATGTCTCAAAGTCGCTGCCATTAAATGTTAAACATTTGTCTGCTAACATCAACTGTTACTCTTAGCCTTTGGGGGTAAATTCCTGACACTGTGCTTCCATTGGGGGAGGGGTACATACTGGAAATTTGGGACATGCTGGGCATAATTTTCTAACCACTGAATATGACAGCTCTAAAATTGTGCACAATTTTTAATATGCACTTCCGATGGGCAGGGCTCTCTGATCCCCCTGAAAATCTCTAAAGTTAACGCTTTTGTTTCGTCAAACTGGATGTTGAAGCTGAGTTGTTGTCAGACAAGAAGAGATCTGAGGGCATGTTTTTAAATTTTAAAGCACCAGGAAAGTTTACTTTGGTTCATTCAAAGAAGAATTTGCTGTAAAATCAATTTTAAAGTTTTCTACCCATTGAATGCTATTTCTGACAGGACCAGTGAAAGAGCTATTTAAAATAAAGAACTCTACAAGGCCTGATTTTCTTCCCTCATCCTCCAACCTGAGCACAAAACAGACAGAGCACATCAAAGTGCCTGGAGAGCGACCAGGGCACTCGATATCTGAAACCCTCTCTAAGGAGGTAACATTTACCCAACACAGGACAACAACGTTAGCTTATAAGTTAAGAGAAACAAATCCACAAGCCCAACAAATTCTCAGAAACCAAGACTAAACGAGTTGCCTCAACGTCTTTTCTAAAAGGCTGGTAAGTATGTGGAACAGATTATCAGCATTGGTGGTAGAACAAGAAACATCAATGTGTTTCAAGAAGGAACTATACAGGTTCTGGTCAACAAATGGGATTCTTGGTTTTTAGGAATTTACCAAGGGAATACTAAGGATAAGTGGGCTAGATGGACCTAAGGTCTTCTCCTGCCTGAAACTGTTACTATGGCACTCTTGACCCATAGCACAAGGTCAGTAACCCAAGAAACATGGATCTATCAAAGCACTCCTCCTGTAAGCACTGTTGAATTAAAGCTTCAGAAAATATATTTTGGAATGTACATGTGGAAAGTCAATGGCCCTGAAATTCAGGTCGGGGGCTTCCCGCGGGTGTAAGCCCCCGACCTGCACTTACCTTGTGCGCCGGCCATTGAGCTTTGGGCCCCCGTGGAATTCCAATCCTGGGCCTGCTCCAGCTGCCGGCGCGCAGTGCTTGCGTATCCCAGGGGCGCAGTTAGTTTGATGCGTCCCCTGGGATCACGTGGGCCATGGGGAGCCAATCGGAGCAGGGAATGCTCCATTCATAAGTTTGACAGGAAGTGCTGGTAAAACTTGGAAATACTACGGGCCCCAAAATATCACTAAATCGTCAAATAAATGTTTTAAAAATCACATTTTTGAAATAAACTATAAATTACATGAAATAACTATTTTAAACAATAATTTACAGTTTTGAAAACAAATTTTTATTTTCTAACGGGGCTAAAAATAAACTTACCTTTCTTTAAAGTATTTAAAAATAATAAACCTGTGGAAAAAATGTTTTAATTTTAATTAATTCACCACTTACCTTGTAAAAAGCAGGCCTGCTTTTTAAATGTGTAACTTCTGCAGACTTACCCTCCCAGGAAAACCTGTAAAAAAAACATAAGTTCGATGCGCACGCGCAGCCTCTCCCGCGCACGCATTCGACCTCTTAACCCCTGCTTTCATGGGGAACGGAAGAGCCGGTTTCCCACACATGCGCAGTGCATGCAGGAAACCGGCATTTCCATTGGGCTTACGGGTGGTACCCCGTGTGTACTCACCCGTGGAGACCCGAATTTCTGGGCCATTATAAAAAATAAATGCTGTGTCTAATTGTGACACCAAATGTTGCCTTTTGCAGTAAATATAAAACCTTCCGTTTGAATATTTTTCCAAAATGCTAAAAAAAAACTATTGTGGAGATATATTTGGCAGTGGCTAATTGATGAGACATGAATGACACACACAATTGAGTGTAAGCATTTTGGCTAAAAAGTGATGAAAATGTCTCTGTATGAATCATAAACTGCAGTAATTAACACCATACAAATTAAACAGTGTAATGAAATTGTTTTCAAAGTAATAACATCATTTTCATTCAATCCGATTTAAGGATTTTCTCAGCAAAATCGAGTCTGCCAATAAATAGCCAACTGAGGGCATTGCATGGTGTTTTAGACTTCAAGGCCTAGGTTTCTGTCTTCAATATTTGGGAAATTCAGTCATACGTCCTCATTCACTATGATTATGGATGGTAACTAATCAGGGTACAACTGAGTTTCTGAAAGGTACTACCGGCACCTGCACGCTGAAGATGACAATATGGGTCCAACTGTACCCAGTATGGTTAATAACTGTTCGTTGTGGGATTGCTTAGCTCTGTCTATAGCATGCTGCTTCCACTGTTTAGCATGCATGTAGTCCTGTGTTGTAGTTTCACAAGGTTAGCACCTCATTTTTAGGTATGCCTGGAATACCTTCTGTCATGATCTTCTACACTCCTCATTGAACCAGGGTTGGTCCCCTGGCCTGATGGTAATGGTAGACTGAGGGATATGCCGGGTATGAGATTACAGATTGTAGTGGAATACAATTCTGCTGCTACTGATGGCCGACAGTGCCTGATGGATGCCCAGTTTTGATCTGCTAGAGCTGTTCTGAATCTATCCCAGATAGGATGGTGGTAGTCCCACACAACACGATGGAGGGTGTTCTCAATGTGAAGACGGAAGTGTGCGGTGGTCACTCTGACCAATATTATCATGGACAGATGCATCTGCGACAAGTAGATTGGTGAGGACAAGGTAAAGTAGGTTGTTACTTTGAGTTGCCACTTGCCGCATGCCCAGTCTGGCAGCTATGTCCTTCAGGACTTGGCCAGCTTGTTCAGTAGTGGTGCTACCGAGCCGCTCTTGGTGATGGACGTTGAAGTCCCCCACCCAGAGTACATTCTGTGCCCTTGCTACCCTCAGTGCTTCTTCCAAGTGGTGTTCAACATGGAGGAATACTGATTCATCAGCTAAGGGAGGGCGGTAGGTGATAACCAGCAGGAGGTTTCCTTGCCCATGTTTAACCTTGTTGTGGAGTATTTTAAACCAACACTCGACACAAGATTTTAGATCGTTATTCAAATGGTCTTTATTACACCGGTGGGGAGACAATCTCTAATGGCACACCAGGAGACTTCTCTCCCCACCCGTGTAATAAAGACCATTTGAATAATGATCTAAAACCTTGTGTCGACTGTTGGTTTAAAATACTCCACAACAATTGGCGTCACGAACAGGATTCCACATGGACGGGAGGCACGAGCGAGTGAAACCAAGCTGTTGCAAATTTTAAGCAATCTTTTATACACTTAATCATACAAGCTCAGTCCCATGCATGATCCCGTTACACAGTTTAATTGGCTTAAAGCCCGCGTGCACCGTTGCTGATTGGCTAATTCCCTATCTCGCGTCACATAACCGTTGGCCTAAATTTCTATTCTAGCTCGTGTCACATGATCTTTAAGATCTCACCTGTTGTTATAGTTTAGTCAAACCACATGTCAGCATTTCTGTCTCAATGTGCCTCGTGTGGTTTTACTTATCTCTAGGTTCCATAGTTTGTGGTTAATCATAGATGGTGCTTCTGAGCTAGTTTCATCTAATCTTGAAAAGCATCGAGGCCTTGTGGTCAGCATGTCTGGGCTGTCACCACCATTGTTGCTTAGTGTGCAAGCTGCATTGTTAACCCCTTAATTCCTGAAGGACGCTGATGTCCCACTTCAGACCCCCCTTTTCGTCCTTGGCTAACCTACCCAAGATGACCAATTATTACTAGTACTGCCTTAGGCGTTCCGCCCCGCTTGCAGTGGCCAGCTGCTAGGTTGGGGGCACCTAGTGCGCCTAGGGCTACATAATTCCTTCATCTTGCACATGTTTGAGCAGCTTACTCTGTTCCTTAACTATTGGCTTTGCCTTGGTTTTGTTCCTGCGTTTCCAGCAAGCAGCACAAGTCATTGTAATCCAACCTAATACTAATACTTGTTGTAGCGCTACTAGTACGTGAGAGATGATGCAGATCCAAGGGTGGATATCTACATTCAAGCTCCAGTTCCAGGCTGTTTCATACCACGGTATCTTATGGAGTTCGGTTTCGATCTCCTTCTCTAGCTCCTATAACTCTTGTTTTAGGAGATGGTACTGTTTAATGTTCTCGTGTAGAGGGTCCCTATGGTTCTCTGGGAGAGGGAAGAGGGGGCATGAAAAAACACTGGTGGGCAAAATAAAGGAAAATCCCAAAGTGATTTATAAGTATATTAAGGGCAAGAGGATAACCAGGGAAAGAGTAGGGCAGATTAGGGAACAATGTGGCAATCTGTGTGTAGAGTCGGAAGATGTAGGTGAGGTTTTAAATGAATATTTTGCATCTGTGTTCACTATGGAGAAGAACGATGTAGGCATAGAAATCAGGCAGGGGGATTGTGATATACTTGAACAAATTAGTATTGAGAGGGAGGAGGTACTAGCGGTTTTAGCGAGCTTAAAAGTGGATAAATCCCCAGGCCCAGACAAGATGTATCCCAGGCTGATGTGTGAGGCAAGGGAGGAGATTGCAGGGGCTCTGACACAAATTTTCAGAACCCCACTGGCCACAGGGGAGGTGCCAGAGGACTGGAGAACAGCTAACATAGTACCATTATTCAAGAAGGGAAGTAGTGATGAACCACTGAATTACAGGCCAGTGAGCCTAACATCAGTGGTAGGGAAATTATTGGAAAAAATTCTGAGGGACAGAATTAGTCTCCGCTTGGAGAGGCAAGGATTAATCAAGGATAGTCAGCATGGCTTTGTCAGGGGGAGATCATGTCTAACCAATTTGATTGAATTTTTCAAGGGGGTGACTAGGTGTGTGGATGAGGGTAGTGCAGTTGATGTAGTCTACATGGACTTCAGTAAGGCATTTGACAAAGTCCCACATGGGAGACTGGTCAAGAAGGTAAGAGCCCATGGGATCCAGGGCAATTTGGCACATTGGATCCAAAATTGGCTTAGTGGCAGGAGGCAGAGGGTGATGGTCAAAGGTTGTTTTTGTGACTGGAAGCCTGTGTCCAGTTGTGTACCGCAGGGATCGGTGCTGGGTCCTTTGCTGTTTGTAGTGTACATTAATGATTTAGATATGAATGTAGAAGGTATGCTCAGTAAGTTCGCAGATGACACGAAAATTGGTGGAGTGGTAAATAGCGAGGAGGGAAGCCTCAGGCTACAGGATGATATAGATGGGTTGGTTAGATGGGCAGAACAGTGGCAAATGGAATTTAACCCTGAAAAGTTTGAGGTGATGCATTTTGGGAGGACTAACAAGGCAAGGGAATACACAATGAATGGTAGGACCCTAGGAAGGACAGAGGATCAGAGTGACCTTGGTGTGCATGTACATAGATCCCTAAAGTCAGCAAGACAGGTAGATAAGGTGGTTAAAAAGGCATTTGGGATACTGTACTTGCCTTCATTATCAGAGGCATAGGCCTAGAAATTGAGTTGACGCCGCGCCAGGGCTTTAGCGCCGGAAATTTAGCGCCGGCGCTAATTCCCTTGCGCGCGCCAAAAATTCAGTAGCGCCGCGCCCAGACGGCTGCCGGCGCTACTGGCGGGCATGAGTGCCTCCCAATGGGCGCTGAGTGCCGCATTGCGGCGCTAATCCGGCGCTGCGGCACCCGATGCGGTGCGGCAGGCTGGGGAAGTGCAGGCCTCCTCCTCCCGTTAAGGAGGCGCTGCCTTCACCCGATCGCTGGCCGTTTGATTTTTTCAAAAATGAGCCTGGCACCTCGGACAAGTGCCGGGCTTGCAGGCCAGACGCATCTGTTCCGCGGGGGGGGGGGGGGTGGAGGAGTCCGGGGAGGGAGGTGCGGGCAGGCGGCCGGCGGGAAAGCGGCCGGCCGCCGCGCGACCTTAATGCGCCGGTGCTAACTTGTGTAAGACTCGGTTGCCAGAGTCTTAGTTGCGGCTGCCACGGGCGAGGCGGCCGCAACTGAATTTCGGCGTTCGGGCGCGTTGCCACGGCAACCGGGATGCTGCGCTCACCGATGACATCATCGGTGCCGGCGCAGCGCAACCGGCTAACGCCGATGGCAGCGCCGAAGTGAATTTCAGAAACGGCTATCATTGCGGCGCTAGGCCCTCTAGCGCCGCAAAATGGGCGCTAACCCTACTGAATTTTCAGCCCATAGAATATAAGAGCAGGGAGGTTATGATGGAGCTTTACAAAACGCTAGTTAGGCCACAGCTGGAATACTGTGTGCAGTTCTGGTCGCCACACTATAGGAAGGATGTGACTTCATTGGAGAGGGTGCAGAGGAGATTCACCAGGATGTTACCTGGGCTGGAGCGCTTCAGCTATGAAGAGAGACTGGATAGGCTGGGGTTGTTTTCCTTAGACACGAGAAGGCTGAGGGGGGACCTGATTGAGGTGTACAAAATTATGAGGGGCATAGATAGGGTAGATAGAAAGGAACTTTTCCCCTTAGTAGAGGGGTCAATAACCAGTGGGCATAGTTTCAAGGTACGGGGCAGGAGGTTTAGAGGGGATTTGAGGAAAATCTTTTTCACCCAGAGGGTGGTTGGAATCTGGTACTCACTGCCTGAAAGGGTGATAGAGGCAGGAACCCTCACAACATTCAAGAAGCATTTAGATGAGCACTTGAAATGCCATAGCATACAAGGCTACGGATCAAGTGCTGGAAAATGGGATTAGAATAGACAGGGCTTGATGGTCAGTGCGGACACGATGGGCCGAAGGGCCTCTTTCTGTGTTGTATAACTCTATGACTCTATGACTCTCTATGAGATGCGGAATGGGTGCTGTGAGGTGTTCCTCGTATAGCCCCAGGTCCGCTCTTATCTCGTCTGCTAGATTCTGGGTGACTGTTTTTCATGCGTGAATGTACGTCATCCATTCACGCCTGATTGTCACGGGTAGGCTGCAGGTGAAGTAAAAGCTGGGGTTAGTGATATTACATGTCAGTCCGCCATAATCGTACATCCAGTGGTTTGTCGTTACGCAGTACTCGCCTTTTCCCCGTTAGGCAGAGTGGGTCGGTTCAGATTCCGCTGGGCTTATTTCCAGCACACATCCAACAGTCTGATTGAACTCGCACCCATCCTTACTACCTTGTCCCACCGGGTGTGGGCAGACCATGAGGCTTCCTTCCCTGCGGCACTCAATCAATGAGTCCCCTCTCACGGTTCTGTTTCTTTTGATCGTGTATTGATCCATTGGGTAATACCCCAGGTAGTCCCTTCCCCTGATCAGTCCTATGTTCTCCACCTCATACTGCGGGTATGGTTTCGCATCTCCAGTCATTACTGGGACCATTAGCACCATCCCTATCAGCAAGGTGCGAGAGTCAGTGCAGCCACCCGTCACAGGGTAGACCCTTGTCATGCCCTTTAGTATATAGCCATCCAGTGATCCTGGGTGCTGTGCCAACTGCAGTAGGTGGGTACTATTGATCCAGTCGGGGACCTTGCCTGTCTGCATCTGGTCCAGGTTGTGTCGGACTTGTTCTATCATCCATCGCCCATATGTGTGACAAATGTTTCGCTTCACCCCATTGGTGGCATCCTCGTATTCTCAGTCAATTAAGCGGTTAATGGTGGTAGCATGCCCCTCCATTATCGTAAGTCCTTGTAATAATATCTTGGTGGTCTGCTGCCCCAAGTCTACTCCCGTCCGGACGTCCCCCGTGTGCCGCTGGAGCAAAATCCGCATGGTCTCATTAAGACTCTCTGAGCTTGCTTTCACGGATTGGATATCCAGGGCATTTATAAGGGACATGCTGGTATTTACGCCAGTCAGTATGTCATTGACTAAACCTCGCTTATGACGGCGGAACCCTGTTTGTCGAGGCCCCACATATAGTTAACGCGTGACCACATGTTTCTACAGGCATGTAGTATCTGTAGCATCCCTGGTAGATACCTAAACTTAATCCACATACATCTCTGATATGTCCGTAGGTTCGCCCATACCCTATTACTACCACATTCAATACACAAGGTCCTATCGTTCTTTAACTTGATGCCCAATATCGTGGGTTGGGTTCCCTTATACCCGCAAAAGGTTTGGCCCGTTTCGGGAAAATTGGAGTACTTGGTGTCCTTCCGTCGGAATATACCCATCGGATATACTCCCTCTCTGACGAGGACCTGTCGGTAATTCGGGTCTCCCTGGTCCTCTGGATGTTTGCGATTTCTCAGAAGGTTTCCTGTTCCTATGGCATCTAGTAGTGTCCCTAGTACTACCTGTATCAGGATTGTGGTGTATAGAGACAACATTCTGTGGGTTTAAAACAGGGTGGATGCCTTAGGGCTATCCACTACATATTAGTTCATTTCAGCTGGGACCAATGTTTCCAGCAACCCTTACTTCCATATCAATACATGCACATTTGTCTCAGCTTATTAAGACCTCATATGGCCCGGTCCACCGCGGGGCGAACCCTGTTAGCCCGGGCAGACCCTTTACCATCACCTTCTCTCCTACTGGTGGCACGTATGCCTGACACCCCATGTCCTTGTTTTGGTCTGCACACTCTTGTTGCTCCCTTACCTCCTGTCGTAATCCTTTTAGTTGTTTACACAATTCCATTACGTACCGTCAGGTCTGATCCCTTAGTGGGCCAAGATCCGATCCTCACATTACTATTCCTTTCGGTAGTTTCATAGTTCGCCCTGTCATCAGCTCATAGGGGGTTAGCTCCGTGGTGTCCGATTAGGGATTGCATACAACCTCATGAGGATGGTGGGCAACAATTCCGACCAGGATTGACCTGTCTTCTGGATCGCTTTAGCCAATGATGTTTTCAACGTACGATTCATCCTCTCTACCATTCCAGAACTCTAGGGGATGTGGAACTTCTGTTTAATACCCATCATTGAGTCCAAAAGATGTGCGGGTTAGGATGATTGGCTATGATAAATTGACCCTTAGTGTTAGGGGGATTAAATACGTGGGGCTACGGGGATAGGGTGGGATATGTGTTGGTGTAGGGGTTACGGGGATCGGGTGGGATATGTGTCGGTACAGGCTCGATGGGCCGAAATGGCCTCTATCTGCACTGTGGGGTTTCTGTGAATTCTTCTGTGAATTGTACACAATTCTTTGATTACCTTTCCGGTAAAGTGTGTCCCTTGATCCGAGTCAATTTGTGTAGGGATTCCCCAACGGGGAATCACCTCGTCTGCCAATATTTTCGCCACAGCGATGGCGGTGCAATTGCGGGTAGCAAATGCTTCCACCCACCGTGTGAACTGATCAATCATCACTGGACAGTATTTCTTCCCCCGAGAATTGGGTAGTGGCCCAGTAAAATCGTGGTAATTTAAAAATACTCACGGTTTTGGCTTGGTTTCACTCGCTCGTGCCTCCCGTCTGTGTGGAATCCTGTTCGTGATGCCCATTGTTGTGGAGTATTTTAAACCAGCACTCGACACAAGGTTTTAGATCGTTATTCAAATGGTCTTTATTACACCGGTGGGGAGAGAAGTCTCCTGGTGCACCAATAGAGATTGTCTCTCCACTGGTGTAATAAAGACCATTTGAATAACGATCTAAAACCTTGTGTCGAGTGTTGGTTTAAAATACTCCACAACAACCTGAAACCATGAGACTTCATGGGGTCTAGAGTCAATGTTGAGGACTCCCAGGGCCACTCCCTCCCGAATGTATACCACTGTGCTCTGGTGGGTCTGCTCTGCCTGTAGAAAAGAAGATACCCAGGATTGGTGATGGAGGTGTCTAGGATGTTGGCTGATAGATACTTAGGAAAAATACTCGATGAGATCCAAAAATATCAAAAGACAGATGCTAAACCGATCATCTTGTTCCAGGATATCCAGCCATCAGACAATGTATTGTGTTCTCTTAATCAGCAAGTTTAAATGAACTACAGCATCCTTTTCAGCACTTTCAGTGGCGTTTTGGTTCAAGTTAAATGAAGAGTATTCCAAAATTAAAGCAATCTATGCCTCCATTAACATCTTTCTAAATATTACAGCTGATATGAGAGAAGGGCAAATGGAATAGGACACAGAAAGCTATACTAGAAAAAGAATTAGCTGCGAATAGTCACTCTCCCCAACTTGTTAATTTGCCACATTAACTTTTCAGTGTCTTAAAGTGACTAGAAGAGCCGAGGAGTTACTGATACTAGAGCCGTAATGTTGCGGTAAAAATAATGGTGAGGTCATCAGTGCTCACCGTTATTAAAGAGTAAATTGGACAGCAACTTCCGGCGACCACACATCCGTAGTTAAAAGCAGAAATCAGGAAATTGCTGTCCAATATGCTCTGCTCCTCCAGAAACTTCGCTAGAAACTCAGCAATGAAACACATGGAAAGGTGTGAAGTTGCTGTACTTACCCATTCGATACCCACTAAAAAGTCAGGGCTTGTCCATTCCAGTGTAAGTACATTTTTAATGGTGCAATAAGTATTAATTACTGCCAAACAACCTCTCTGGCATTGAAAATTAACTTTTACAAGTGTGGATTCTCATTCATAAGAATAGAAGAAATAGGAGCAGGAGTAGGCCATATGGCCCCCTTGAGCCTGCTCTGCCATTCAACAAGATCATGGCTGAACTTCTACATCAAAACCATTTCCCCATCCTATCTCCATATCCCTTGATTCCCTTAGTGCCCAAAAATCTATCAATCTCAGTCTTGAAAATACTCATCAACTGAGCATCCACGACCCTCTGGACTAGAGAATTCTAAACATTCACAACACTCTGAGTGAAGACAATGGCTGCAATTTTACCATCGGCGGCGGGTTGGATTCGGGTTGGCTGTTTGGCGGGTTCTGGTCCCACTGCTGGTTTCAGCCGCACTGAATTAACGATTTTCCCTTAACTAGGCTTATGCTTATTAAGCCCATTGTGCGCGCTATTCAGCCAACTCAGAGGGTTTGGGCCTGCTGCTTGCCTCTGCTGATGTCTTCCATCCAGCTGCATTTAAGGGGCCCATGCAGCCTTGTGGTTTTTCATTCATATTCTGCTGCTTCTCGGTGTGGCACATATCAAAATGGCTGTTTCAAGACCAAAGGTGTAGTGTATGTGCTTTAAGTCAGAACTACTTTTTACAGCTCCTGTATACTGTAGTACCGGCAGTGACCACACCGGTATATAAGCTGTGCGCATGCCTCTGTACCCCAGTCTAGAGATTAACCTCCTCCAGTAAAGACCTGTTATTTGTTTGTGTACAGCATCCGTGTAATTATTTACCCACTGAACCACGGATCTAACAGTGGCGACGAGTGTTGATGCGAATCTACCTGCAACATAAAAAATAAAAAAATAAAAAAATAGTCGAGTCCAGGAACATGGGCGTTGACTGCGAGCAACCGCCCAGCCGTCAGGCAGAGATCCAACTTCGCTGGGGAGGCTGTGGAGAGCCGGGCTTGGTTCCCCAGCCACAACGAGCAGTAAGAGACAAACGACAGGTCCAGAGCAGACCCTTCACGAGCAGCGGCGGCTGGAGCCGACCGATGGCAGAGAGAGAGCCGGGCAGCATCGACTGGGTAAGAAAGAGGGTGAAGAGAGCAGGGCACAGCCGGGGGTTGATCACCGAGCGGCATCGAGGAAAAATACTGCAAACCGGAGAGAGAGAGGGTAAGAAACAGCCGGGTTCTAGACTGAGCGGCGTCGATAAATATCAAGAGAAGAACGCGCAGAGCACAGCCAGGGATCACGGGCTGATCAGGGTCCGCGGGGCGAAGCAAGGGGAGACGCCACTGAGCCGCGGAGAAGCAGGGAGAGCGCGGGAGACGCCATTGAGCTGCGGAGAAGCAGGGAGAGCGCGGGAGGCGCCATTGAGCCGCGGAGAAGAAGGAAGAGCGTGGGAGACGCCATTTTGCGAAGCCGCAGCGGAGAAGACGGGCGAGCGCGGGAAGGAAGGAAAGCGTGGGAGACGCCATTTTGTGCCAGCGGAGAAGAAGGGGAAGCGCGGGAGGCGCCATTGGTGATAGTTAACGCACAACCAAGGATGCCGAAGAGTGGCAGTATCTCTACGTTCGACAATGAAGTCGAAGATTGGGCGACATATGTGGAATGTATTGAGGTGTACTGCAGGGTGAATGAAGTGCCAGATGCTAATAAAGCACTGGTTCTGTTAAATTCCATGGGTGCAAAGACTTATGGGTTACTGAGAAATCTAATAACCACAGAGAAGCCGGTAAACAAGAATTTTGAAAGCATAGTAGAAATCCTACAGGACCACTTAAACCCCACACCGCTGCTGATAGCAGAACGATTTAAGTTCCATAAAAGGAACCAACACAAAGACAAAAGCAATGCTGAGTACCTAACGGAACTGCGCAAGCTATCGAAATACTGCCAGTTTGGAGCGGGACTAGCAGACACGTTAAGGGACAAGCTTGTGTGTAGGCTACAAAGTGAAGGAACCCAGAAACAGCTTCTATCAGAAAAGGACTTTACGCTGGACAAAGCTTTCAGTATGGCAGTATCACACGAAGCAGCTGCAAGGGGCGCTGCAGAGATACAATGGAGACCGCAAGAATATGGCACCAACAAAATGACCTATGGAACAGGGAAGTACTATCGCTGCGGCAGAACAACACATAACCAGAAAGATTGTTGGTTCAAGGACCAAGTGTGCAGACAGTGTGGGAAAGCAGGGCACATAGCAAGAGTCTGCAGGTCTGGGAAGAAAACCAACAGTAAGAAATCTCCACAGGACAAGTACAAAAAGGTACACCAGGTGATGGACAGTGGTTCAGACGAACAGAAAAGTGACACAGATTCCGGAAGCAAGGAGCTGGGTTGTCTGAAACTACATAAGGTAACCGAAATGGAGGATCACCAGACTATCTGGGTTACACTCAAGATAGACAGAGTCCAAGTGGAAATGAAATTGGACACAGGGTCAGCTCTAACAGTCATAAATCAAAGAGACTACAAGCGGCTATTTTCACACATACCCTTGAAAGCTACAGAGATTGTCTTGAAGACGTATACGGGGCAAAAAGTCTACCCCAAAGGAAAAATAAGGGTGAAAGTGACAGAAAAAGGTCAGGAAATACCTAAAATGGATATATATGTATTGCCAAATGGAGGACCACCACTGCTAGGATGTGAATGGATCCAGAAGATACATTTAGATTGGCATTCCATACAGGCACTGAAGGTGGAGGCCAAAAAGGATGACGACGTCACACCTGGACGACTGTCAAAAATGCTAACTGATGCAAAAGAAGTGTTCCAGGAGGGACTAGGAACACTAAAAGGAATAACAGCAACAATTAAAATAGAGGATAATGCAAGCCCAAAGTTTCTGAAGGCCAGACCAGTGCCTTATGCGATCAGACCAGCGGTTGAAGCAGAGCTGGAAGGGTTGGAACATTCAGGAGTACTGTCCAAAGTGGACTGGAGCGAGTGGGCTACACCCATCATTCCTGTAATGAAGAGGTCGTTGAGTAATACGCCTGGGGAACCAAAGAAGGTCCGCATCTGTGGGGATTTTAAGGTGACAGTGAACCCAGTCCTTCACACGGTGCAATATCCGCTTCCACGAATTGAGGATATTTTCGCCTCGCTTTCTGGTGGTAAACGCTTCACCAAAATTGATCTAGCCCAGGCGTACTTGCAAATGGAGGTAGAAGAAGCTTCGAAACATTACCTTACGATCAACACACATAAAGGTCTCTATCAATACAACCGGCTGGTGTTTGGAGTAGCCTCGGCTCTGGCTATCTGGCAAAGGGTGATGGATCAGCTCCTGCAAGGGATTCCAGGGACCCAGTGTTATTTGGACAACATCTTGGTCACAGGCGAAAATGACAGTGATCACCTCGCTAACTTGGAGAAGGTGCTCGCCAGATTAAAGGAATATGGGCTACGAGCTAATCGCCACAAGTGCGAGTTTTTCCAGAAAAAGATCTCATATTGCGGCCACGTCATCGATGAAGAGGGGTTACATAAGTCCCCTGACAAGATAGGGGCAGTAGTCAAGGCTCCAGCACCGGAAAATGTGTCACAACTGAGGTCGTTCCTCGGGCTGGTAAACTATTACCACAAGCTCTTACCAAATTTGTCTACGGTATTACACCCGCTGAACACCCTACTGCAAACAGGGGTACCATGGAAGTGGGATGATGAACGTAGATGAGCTTTCCAGGAGTGTAAAGAATTGATCACATCAAAAGAGGTGTTGGCCCATTTCAACCCAGCACTACCAATTCGTTTGGCATGTGATGCATCATCCTACGGTATTGGAGCAGTGTTGTCGCACAAATTCCCAGACGGGTTGGAGAGGCCAGTAGCCTTTGCGTCTCGGTCACTAACCTCAGTCGAGCGCAACTACGCCCAGATTGACAGGGAGGCCCTCAGCCTAGTATGGGGAGTAAAAAAATTCAACCACTATCTGCATGGACAGAAGTTCACCTTGCTGACTGACCACCAACCATTTGTCTCCATCTTTAATCCAAAGAAGGGCGTGCCAGTAATGACTGCACAGCGGTTACAAAGATGGTCCCTGTTTCTAGGGGCGAATCAATATGAAATAGAATATAAAGGCACGAGACAGCATGGGAACGCTGATGGGCTATCGCGCCTGCCACTGCCTACTGTGGAGGAAGCACCAGCAGTGGACCCTATCGAGATATTTTATTCGTCAATAATTGAACGATTGCCAGTAACAAACGCGGATATAGAGAAGGAGACCCGCAATGATCTGACGCTGTCACGGGCATATGAAATGACGGTGAGGGGATGGCCAACACATGGCGACTCACTGTTGCCAGCATTCTCCTCCAGAAGAGAACAGCTGTCAGTATGCCAGGGGACAGTGATGTGTGGATCCAGAGTGGTGATTCCAACCAAGTTAAGGGAGAGAGTGCTAAATGAGCTACATGAAGGTAATCAGGGGGGAGTGAAAATGAAAAGCCTTGCTAGGGCTTATGTGTGGTGGCCGGGAATCTATCAACAAATCAAAGACCTAACTAAGAGCTGCTTAGGATGCCAGAAGGTCCAAAATGCACCACCACATGCTCCTCTACACCCATGGGAGTGGCCCTCCTCTCCATGACAATGGGTGCACATTGATTTCGCTGGTCCATTCATGGACTCAATGTTCTTAATAGCAGTGGATGCTCATTCAAAGTGGCCTGAGGTGATAAAGATGTCTTCAACCATGACAGAGAAAACGATTGCAGTCCTACGGATCATATTTGCCTGAAACGGGTTGCCAGAGCAGATCTGCTCTGATAATGGACCACAGTTTGAGTCCGATGAGTTCAAAAAATTGATGAATAGGAATGGGGTAAGGCATTACACATCCGCCCCGTATCATCCAGCCACCAATGGATTGGCTGAGAGGTTCGTACAAACCTTTAAGAAGGCGATAAAGGCCATGTGCGATGAGGAAATTCCACTACAGCATAAGGTGGACAATTTCTTATTAGCCTACCGAAACGCGACACATGCAGTTACCAACCAGACCCCGGCCATGATGTTCTTTAACCGAAGGTTGAGATCTCGTCTGGACTTGTTCAGACCAAATGTGCGAAGAAATGTTGAGGACAAACAATTCCAGCACATCAACGAGAAGCCGACAAGGAGCTTCAATATAGGGCAACCAGTCTTGGCCCAGGACTATCGAACAGAGAAGTGGCAACCCGGAACGATATGTACAAGGCAGGGGCCATTAATGTACACAGTGGATGTCGGGGAGAACATTGTGAGATGCCACGTCGATCAGATCTTAGCATCACAGGAATGCATCAACCCCATGTCTCGAGTACCTGGGGATGAACCCGACATACCGGTAGTATCTACTTCAGACCCAGTAGCAGTGGAACCCGATGAACTTCCCGATGAAAGGGGGTCAGAATCGCCTCTGCACCAAGAACAAGAACCTCCGGAAAGGCGCTATCCCGAAAGGGTCAGGAAGCCGCCCCAAAGACTGAATCTATAAATGGACTTTTGTTATTGAATGTACATGTAAAAATGTAATTGTTATTTGAATATTAAGGGGGTATTATTAATCTAAAAAGGGAGGAATTGTAGTGTATGTGCTTTAAGTCAGAACTACTTTTTACAGCTCCTGTATACTGTAGTACTGGCAGTGACCACACCGGTATATAAGCTGTGCGCATGCCTCTGTACCCCAGTCTAGAGATTACCCTCCTCCAGTAAAGACCTGTTATTTGTTTATGTACAGCATCCGTGTAATTATTTATCCACTGAACCACGGATCTAACAAAAGGCACCTCCAAGATTCGATGATGACTCCCTCCATGCTCTTGTGGAGGAAGTGAGAGGGCGCCAAGAGGTACTGTTCTCCTCAAATGGATGGAGGAAGCCTCCTCAGCAAAGCAAGGCAGCCTGGCTGCAAATTGCTAAGGAGGTGAGCGCCAGGTCTTTGTGTGGTCGCACCTGGGTTCAGTGCAGGAAAAGGTTCAATGACCTGCTACGCTCAGCAAAAGTGAGTATAAAATCACACTTACCTTCAATCTGCTCCCCATGTCCTCTCATCACCAGCACTCTGCATTGTCAACCTACTCCTGTACATCCCAATTTACCCTTACATCCTTTGCACCCTTAACCATCCCTCTCTATGTACAGAATCACTTCACCATTCGACTATGTACCCTCACGCTCGCTCTCACTTTTATGAAATGACAAGAACTAACAACGCACAGGGAGGGCCCTTGGTATTGGCACCTCACTCCATCTTTGTCTCCCTCTAAGCATCTATGCTATGGATTCTCTAAACTCACTCTAACATTCTCACTCAAACTCCACTTGCGTCCCTCATTGCAGGAAAAGAGAGCCCACAATAAGAGGGAGAGGGGGAGGACAGGAGGAGGACCACCTTCCATGGCGCACTTGACCACCGCTGAGGAGGCTGCTCTCGACATCGCCGGAGGTGCTGAGGAGCTGAAATTGGGGTACGGAGAGACGGGTGCAGTACAGCAAGCTGGTGACAGAATAGAGTTGCAACCTTCTCATTTAGATTGCATGAGTGACTGATATGGCATCTGATGTTCATACAGATTGAGATCTGAGCATCTGCACAATTTGACGTGTCTGCTACGTTAATATCACATGGCTAACTCATGCCTTTACTACCACACAGGACCATTGAGAGACCCCCTCCCCACTGTCCAGGTGGAAGAGCCGGAAGACTCCTCAGAGGAAGCTGCAACTTCTGAGGGTGCAGTGTCAGCAGAATTGAGCACACCCAGCACCAGCGCAGAGACATGCACCTCGGTGGGTCATTCGTGAGTTAGATTAGTGTTATCTCCTGGTGTATCACCGCTTACAAGTGAGCATCAGCAGATGGTGGAGACAGGGACAGTAGTGGAGAGTCCTCGTTGGAGGCCGCAGGGCACTCCTAGCTCTGCTCGGCTGCTTGTGGATCCTGTGCCTCTGGGGCCATCCAGAAAGAGAGCGGTGCTGGAACTTCAGGAACAAGTGCAGGAGTCTCTGACAGGGTTTGCAACCACTGTAACTGCGAGAGTGCAGAGAATGGAGGAGTCCCTCTCAAACATGAGCAATGCTGTGGTGCACGCAATGGCGAATGTAGGTGCCGTCATGGAAAGGATGTCTACCTCCATGGAGGACATAAATCGCCAGATGCAAATGAACATGGTGACTCTTCTAAATAGATGTGCTGCTATGGAGGATAGATGGGTATCAATTGAGGAGAGGAACCAGAGGTACATGGACATCTCCATTATTAGGGCTGTCAGTACAGAGACAGGTCCTCATGACCCCACTGATGTGCAGCAAGGTGCTCTCCAGCTACTTGCTAGCAGTGAAGTGCGGGCGACCCATGAGAGGGATGTTGGTGGTCGACAACAAGGAAGTGTGGGCTCCTCTTCAAGCGCTCACACTCCCATGCCACTGCGGAGCCCTCGGTCAGAGCCCCAGATTGCTCACCCAACTGAGATGGCCATCTGAGCCCCTGCACAGCCGCAGGAGGAGCAGACTGTTGCCATGCCCTCCCAGGCTCCCAAACCCAGAGGACGCCCACCAAAGGTGTCAAAGCAGGAGCAGCATGAAAGTGAGCAAGGTGCCTCAACATCTGCTGATGCCACAGGGGAAGCACCATGTAGAAGCACACGTAAGAGAAAGTTAACGCACAAATAGTCATAAGGGTAGTCACTTGGGTGTTTTGATGTAATACAAAGTGAAGATTATCATTGTTATTTCAATTGTAATAAAGAAATGCAATGGCAAAGATTCAAAGAGTTGGCCTATGTGTGCCCAGAAATTGAAGTGTCACAGTGAGATGTCAGGGCACCTTTCATCTGTAATGATAGTGGTGGGAGTGTTGGGAACCCACAGTTCATTGTATAGATGGTGTATGGTGTGTTAAGAAGGTCTGCCAGACATTCATTTCCATGTGGCAGCCACATGTGTTTTGCTTCGTAAACTTAAGTGAATCTGGCAATGGATTAGTGCATCCCTTGCCTCATGGCCAGCAATGTGCTCGCGTGCTGGTGGAACTGGCACATCCGCCTCCGCAAGGCCTTCCTCCTCCTCCTCTTCTGAGGAGAAGGCTGTGCACTGAGCCACTTGTTCCTCAGGCCGTGCTAAGCCACACTGCTGTGTGATGTTGTGCAGTGCACAGCAGACCACGATGATTCTGGAGACCCTGGCTGGTGAGCACTGTAGGGCTCCACCTGATCTATCGAGGCATCTGAATCGCATTTTGAACAAGCCAATGGTTTGCTCGATGATGCTTGCGCTGGAAATGTGGCTGGCATTGTAGCGCTCCTCAGCTTCATTTGATGGCCTCCTCATCGGTGTCATTAGCCATGTCTTCAGGGGATAGCCCTTGTCTCCAAGGAGCCATCCGGAAAGTCGGGTTGTTGGATTGAACAGCTGAGGCACAGTGGACTGCCGCAGGGTGAATGAGTCATAGCAACTGCCAGGGAACTTGGCACAAACATGCATAATGTTCTTCCTGTAGTTATACACCAGCTGGACGTTAAGGGAGTGGAAGCCCTTGTGGTTGACAAATACAGCTGGGTTATGATGGGGTACCCTAATAGCCACATGTGTGCAGTCTACGACACCCTGCACCCTTGGCAAGCCTGCCATATTTGCAAAGCCAACCGCACGCGCGGTTACACTTGCTTCATCCATGGAGAAGTGAATGTAATTGTGCGACTTTGCAAAGGGAGCATCGGTAACCTGCGTGATGCAATTGTGGGCGGCCGACTGGGAGATGCTGCTGATGTCTGCTGATGATCCCTGGATGGACCCTGCAGCAAAAAAGTTGAATGCGGTGGTGACTTTGACAGCCACTGATAAGGACTGTCCACCACTCCTCTGGGCTCCAGATGTTAGTGCAGCATTGTGCAGATATCAGTGACTACCTCTCGCGAAAGTCTTAACCTCCTTTGGCATTGCTGCTCAGTCATGTTGAGGAAGCTCATCCTCGGTCTGTAAACCCTGTGTTGGGGGTATCTCCTGCGGCGTGGTGCAGCTCTGCACTGATGCCCTCTGCCCTGTGCAGCATCAGGTGGCTGAGGAGAAGGTTGGCGATCCTGTTGTTGCTGCTGCTGTTGTGCCTGGTTCTGCTGCTGTCACGGCTGCTCTTCCTCCGATTCTGAGGACCAGGATGAGAGGATATAAATGGTTCCCATTCTGCTGGTATATATCTCAGTTGAGGAATAGATGTTATAAGCGCTCAGTCAATGTGGAGAGAGGGTTTTGCAAGGAGGTCACAGTGCATATGGATCTCAGCTTAGACACTTACAAGCTCAATAGACCGGCAAAATGTGTTCCAACACCTCAAAACACAAGGTTCTGCCATCTGAAAGTCAGCCATGTTACAGGTCCGCTTTTATGCTGCAGGAGCAGCTGTCAAGAATTCAGGTAGTTGCTGAACCCGGCACAATCAGCTGACGTATTTGGCGCACGAGGTGGAACACGCTGAAAATGTCGTAAAATGGGAAGAACGTGGTAAAATGGGATTATGTAGGCAGTTAACAAGCTGATAACTGCCTTAAGTGTCTCTCCAACCACTTGGTGTCAGATCAGGACTCATAGACATAGACATAGAAGATAGGAGCAGGAGTAGGCCATTCAGCCCCTCGAGCCTGCTCCGCCATTCAATGAGATCATGGCTGACCATCCAAATTCAGTACCCTGTCCCTGTTTTCTCCCCATACCCCTTGATCCCTTTAGCCTTAAGAAATATAGCCAACTCCTTCTTGAATATATTTAATGAATTGGCCTCTACTGCCTTCTATGGTGGAGAATTCCACAGGTTCACCACTCTCTGGGTGAAGAAATTCCTCCTCATTTCTGTCCTAAATGGCTTACCCCTTATCCTTAGACTGTGACCCCTGGTTCTGGATTCCCTGACCATCGGGAACATCCTTCCTGCATCTAGTCTGTCCAGTCCTGTCAGAATTTTATAAGTTTCAATGAGATCCCCTCTCATTCATCTAAACTCCAGCGAGTATAAGTCCAATCAACCCAATCTCTCCTCATACGTCATTCCTGCCATCCCAGGTATCAGCCTGGTGAATCTTCGCTGAACTCCTTCCATGGCAAGAACATCCTTCCTCAGATAAGGCGACCACAACTGCACACAATACTCAAGATGTGGTCTCACCAAGGCCCTGTACAACTGCAGCAAGACATCCTTGTTCCTGTACTCAAACACTCTCGCTGCGAAGGCCAACATACCATTTGCCTTCTTAACCGCCTGCTGCACCTGCATGCTTACCTTCAGCGACTGGTGCACAAGGATACCCAGTTCTCGTTGCACTTCCCCTTCTCCCAATCTATTGCTATTCAGATAATAATCTGCCTTCCTGTTTTTGCCACCAAAGTGGATAACCTCACATTTATCCACGTTATATTGCACCTGCCATGCTTCTGCCCAATCACCCAACCAGTCCAAATCATACTGGAGTTTCTCGGCATCCTCCTCACAGCACACACGCCCACCCAGCTTTGTGTCGACTGCAAATTTGGAGATAGTACATCTAGTTCCCTTGTCTAGATCATTAATATATATTTTTAATAGCTGGGGTTCAAGGACCGATCCCTGTGGTACCACTAGTCATTGCCTGCCACTCGGAAAAAGACCCGTTTATTCCAACTCTTTGCTTTCTGTCTGCCAACCAGTTCTCTATCCAAGTCAATACCTTGCCCCCAATCCCATGTGCCTCAACTTTACACGCTAATCTCTTATGCGGGACCTTATCGAAAGCCTTCTGAAAGTCCAAATACACCACATCCACTGGTTCTCCCATATCTATTTTACCAGTTACATCCTCAAAAAATTCCAGTAAATTAGTCAAGCACGATTTACCTTTTGTAAATCCATGTTGACTTTGTCCGATCCTGTCACTGTTTTCCAAGTGCTCTGCTATTACATCTTTTATAATGGACTCTAGCATTTTCCCCACTACCGATGTCAAGCTTACCGGTCTGTAAATCCCCATTTTCTCTTTACCACCTTTTTTGAATAGTGGGGTAACATTAGCTACCCTCCAATCCATGGGTACTGTTCCAGATTCCATCGAATGTTGGAAGATGATCAGCAATGCATCTAGTATTTCTAGGGCCACTTCCTTAAGTACCCTAGGATGTAGATTATCAGGCCCTGGGGATTTATCGGCCTTCAATCCCATCAATTTCCCGAACGCCATTTCCCTACAAATACTGATTTCTTTCAGTTCCTCCCTTTCATCAGACCCTATGTTCCCCGACATCTCTGGGAGGTTATTTGTGTCCTCCTTTGTGAAGACAGAACCAAAATATGTATTTAATTGGTCTACCATTTCTTTGCTCCCCAGTATAAATTTCCCTGATTCTGACTGCAAGGGACCTATGCTTGACTTCACCAATCTTTTTCTCTTCGCATATCTATAAAAGCTTTTACAGTCAGTTTTTATGTTCCCTGCAAGCTTACACTCATATTCTGTTTCCCCTTCTTAATTAATCCCTTTGTCCTCCTTTGTTGAATCCTAAACTGCTCCCAATCCTCAGGTTTACTGCTTTTTCTGGCCAATTTATATGTCCTCTCCTTGGATCTTATGGTATCCCTAATTTCCCTTGTTAGCCATGGTTGAGTCACCTTTTTTGTTTTATTTTTATGTCAAACAGGGATGAACAAATTCTGTAGTTCATCCATGCGGTCTTTGAATGTTTGCCATTGCCTATCCACCATCAACCCTTTGAGTGACATTCCCCAATCAATCCTACCCAACTCGCGCCTCAGACCATCATAGTTTCCTTTATTTAAATTCAGGACCCTAGTCTCTGTGTCAACTACTTCATTCTCCATCTTAATGAAGAATTCTGTCATATTATGATCGCTCTGACCCAAGGGGCCTCATACAACAAGATTGTTAATTAATCCTTTCTCATTACATAATACCCAGTCTATGATGACCTGATCTCTGGTTGGTTCCTCGACATATTGGTCCAGGAAACCATCCCATAAACACTCCAGGAATTCCTCCTCCACAGTATTGTTACTAATTTGGTTAGCCCAATCTATATGTAGATTAAAGTCACTCATGATGACTGCTGTGCCCTTATTGCACGTTTCTCTAATTTCCCTTTTAATTCCATCCCCAACCTCTGCATTACTGTTTGAAGGTCTATATACCACTCCCACTAACGTTTTCTGCCCCTTGGTATTTCTCAGATCTACCCATACAGATTCCACATCATCAGAGCTAATATCCTTACTTACAATTGTGTTAATCCCTTCTTTACCCAGCAATGCTACCCCACCTCCCTTTCCTTTTTGCCTATCTTTCCTGAATGTTGAATACCCCTGGATGTTGAGTTCCCAGCCTTGGCCACCCTGGAGCCATGTTTCCGTAATCCCAATCAAATCATATTTGTTTATCTCTATTTGCGTAGCTAATTCATCCACCTTATTACGAATGCTCCTCGCATTAAGACACAAAGCCTTCAGGCTTGTTTTTTAAAATCTCTTAGACCTATTAGAATTATTATTTACTGTGGCCATGTTTGATTTAAACCATTGATTTCTCTGACTGCCACTTTTGTTTTTCTCCTTCCTATTTTTTGCTTTTATCCTTGTTTCCCTTTACTCTGTCCCCCTGCTCAGGTTCCCAACCCCCTGCCATTTTAGTTTAAACCCTCCCCCGAGCACTAGCAAACACTCCCCCTAGGACATCGGTCCCGGACCTGCCCAGGTGCAAACTGTTCGGTTTGATCTGGTCCCACCTCCCCCAGAACCGGTTCCAATGTCCCAGGAATTTGAATCCCTCCCCCTCGCACCATTCCTCTAGCCATGTATTCATCTGAAATATCCTTCTATTTCTACTATGACTAGCACGTGGCACTGGTAGCAATCCTGAGATTACTACCTTTGAGCTCCTATTTTTTAATTTACCTCCTAACTCCCTATATTCAGCTTTTAGGACCTCATCCCATTTTCTACCTATATCGTTGGTACCTATATGCACCACGGCAACTGGCTGCTCACCCTCCCCTTCCAAAATGTTCTGCAGCCGCTCTGAGACATCCTTGACCCTTGCACCAGGGAGGCAACATACCATCCTTGAAACTCATTTGCAGCCACAGAAATGCCTATCTATTCCCCTTACAATAGAATCCCCTATTACTATAGCTCTGCACCTCTTTTTCCTCCCGTCCTGTGCAGCAGAGCCACCCTGGTGCCAGGAAGTTGGCTGCTGCTGCCTTACTCTGATAAGCCAATCCCCCCAACAATATTCAAAGTGGTATATCTGTTTGAGAGGGGGATGTCCGCAGGGGATCCCTGCACTACCTGTCTGCACCTACTACTCTGTCTGTTGGTCACCCCTTCCCTTTCTGCCTCTGCAACCTTTGCCTGCAGTGTGACCAACTGCTCAAACGTGATATCCATGACATCCTCAGCATTGCGAATGGTCCAGTATGTTTCGAATCGCAGCTCCAGCGCCATAATGCAGTCTGCCAGTAGCTTCAGCTGGACACACTTCCTGCACACATAGTTGTCAGGGGCACAGGAAGTGTCCCTGAGTTCCCACATAGTGCAGGAGGAGCATACCACGGCACAGAGCTCTCCTGTCATGACTTACCCTTTAATTAATTGAAAGTAAATTAAATCAAATCAATCCCACCAATTACACTACAGTTAAATGGTATATTTAAGGGCCCTGGTTTACCAACAGTCCCTGCTACACCACAGAGAGCTTAGAAACTATAAGCCACAGATTTTAATTTTAAAAAGAGAGAAATACTCACCAACCAATCATTTACCTGCTTTCTGGTGACATCACACTTCGATTACGTTTTACTTCTCTCCCTCCCTCTGAGTTCGGAGCTCACAGATTAGTAAACCTACCTGAGCCTCGCTGCCACTTTTAAACCTCGCCGCCTGGTTCCTTGCAGGTCCACTGCCACCACCGCAGATCCAAAACTTTGCAAAATTGCGTGGAGGCGGGATGGTGGCGTGTTCTCAACCCGCCGTCAATCATTTAGATTTTCACTCCTGGCCCGCCTCCAAACCTGCCCTCTGAGCACCGGCAAAATTGCGGCCATTCAGTCTGAAATGGCTGCCCCCTTATCCTGAGTATATGACATCTAGTTCTAGACTCTGCAAACAGTCGCTCAGCACTTACCCTGTTAAGCCCTCCAAGAATTTTATATGTTCCATTAAGATCACCTGTCATTCTTCTAAACTCCAGAGCATATAGGCCTATTCTACTCAATCTCTCCTCATAGGACAGCCCTCTCATCCCTTAATCAATATAATGAACTTTTGTTGCACCCCCTCTAAGACAAGTTTGTTCTTCCTTAGGTAAGAAGACCAATACGGTACATGGTACTCCAGGTGTAGTCTCACCAAAGCCCTATATAATTGCTGCAAGACTTCCTTACTCTTATATTCTAACCCCTTTGCAATAAAGGCTAATATATGTTTTGCTTTCCTAATTGCTTCTGTACCTACTGTGTACAATTCTGGTCGTCATATTATGAAAAGGATATAGTGGCACTGGAGACGGTGCAAAAAAGGTTTACAAGGATGACACCAGAAATTTGAGGTTATACCTATCAGGGAAGGATGAATAGGCTGGGTCTCTTTTCTCTTGAAAAAAGAAGGCTGAGGGGTGACCTAATAGAGATATTTAAATTACGGTTTTGTAAGAGTTGGCTGTAGAGATAATGGATGCATTAGTTTTCATTTTCCAAAATTCCATAGATTCTAGACTGGTTCCCGTGGATTGGAAGGTCGCAAATGTAACCGCACTATTTCAGGAAGGAGGGAGAGAGAAAACAGGGAACTACAGACCAGTTAGCTTGACATCAGTTGTAGGGAAAATGCTAGAATCTATTATTAAGGACGTAGTAACAGGGCACTTAGAAAATAATAATAGGATTGGGCAGAGTCAACACGGATTTATGAAAGGGAAATCGCGTTTGACAAATCTGTTAGAATTTTTTGAGGTTGTAACTAGCAGAATAGATAAGGGGGAACCAGTGGATGTCGTGTATTTGGATTTTCAGAAGGCATTCGATAAGGTGCCACACAAGAGGTTATTAAACAAAATTAGGGCTCATAGGATTAGGGATAATATACTAGCACAAATTGAGGACTGGTTAATGGACAGAAAACAGAGAGTAGGAATAAACGGGTCATTTTCGGGTTGACAGGCTGTAACTAGTGGGGTACCGCAATGATCAGTGCTTGGGCCTCAGATATTCACAATCTACATCAATGATTTGGATGAGGGGGCCAAATGTAATATATCCAAGTTTGCTGATGATACAAAGCTGGGTGGGAATGTAAGTTGTGTACAGTTTTGGTCTCCTTACCTAAGGAAGGATATACTTGCCATAAAAGTAGTGCAACAAAGATTCACCAGATTGGTTCCTGGGATGGGGGGATTGTCCTATGAGGAGAGATTGAGTAGACTAGGCCTATATTCTCCAGAGTTTAGAAGAATGAGAGGTGATCTCATTGAAACATACAAAATTCTTATAGGGATTGACAGGGTAGATGCAGGGAGGATGTTTCCCCTGGCTGGGGAATCTAGAACCAGGGGTCACAGTCTCAGAATAAGGGGTCGGCCATTTAAGACTGAGATAAGGAGAAATGTCTTCACTCAGAGGGTGGTGAATCTTTGGAATTCCCTACCCAAGAGGGCTGTGCAGGCTCAATCATTGAGTATATTCAAGATAGAGATCGATAGATTTTTGAATATTAAGGGAATCAAGGGATATGGGGATAGTGCAGGAAAGTGGAGATGAGGTAGAAGGTCAGCCATGATCTTATTGAATGGTGGAGCAGGCTTGAAGGGCCAAATGGCCTACTCTTGCTCCTATTTCTTATGTTCTTATGTTCTTATGAAAGGTTTTAATAGAGTAGATACAGAGCGAGTGTTTCCACTTGAACAAAACTAGAGGCCATCAATGTAAGATAGTCACAAAAAAATCAAATCGGGAATTCAGAAGAAACTTCTTTACCCAGGGAGTGGTGAGAATGTGGAACTTGCTACCACAGGCAGTGGTTGAGGTGAATAGTATAGATGCATTTAAAGGGAGGCTAGATAAGCATATGAGGGAGAAGGAAATAGAGGGTTACGCTGATAGAGTTAGATGAGGAAAAATGGGAGGAGGCTCAAGTGGAGCGTAAATGCTGGCATGGACTGGTTGGGCCGAATAGCCTGTTATGTGTTGTATATCCTGTGTAATCCTATGTTAGCTTTCTGTGATTTGTGTACAAGGACACCCAAATACCTTTGAATAACAACATTTACTCGTCTTTCACCTTTGAAAAAATATTATGCTTTTCCATTCTTCCTACCAAAGTGGATAATTTCACACTTGCCCACATTATACTCCATCTGCCACCTTCTTGTCTAATCACTTAACTGGTCTATACCCCTTTGCAACCTCTTTACGTCCTCCTCACAGATTACTTTCCCACCTAGCTTTATACTGTCAGCAAACTTGGATGCATTACACTTAGCCCCCTCATCTAGGTCATTGATATAAATTGTAAATAGCTGAGGCCCAAGCACTGATCCTTGTGGCACTCCACCAGTTACAGTCTGCCATCCTGCAAATGACCCATTTATTTATACTCTGTGCTTTAACCAATCCTCAATCCATGCTAATATATTACCCCCAATTCCATAAGCCCTAATCCTGTGTAACAACCTTTTGTGTGGTACCTTATCGAATGCCGTCTGAAAAACCAAATATACTACATCCACATGTTCCTCCTTATCTACCCTGCTAATTACAACCTCAAAAAACACGATTGCCCTTCATAAACTTGTGTTGACTCTGTCCAATCATATTGTGATTTTCCAAGAGCCCTGTTACCACATCCTTAATAATAGATTCTAGCATTTTCCCTACTACTGATGTGAGGCTAACTGGCCTATAGTTCCCTATTTTCTCTCTCTCCCTCCTTTCTTGAATAGCAGGGTTATATTTGCTGCCTTCCAATTCACAAGGACCATTCTAGAATGTAGAGAATTCTGGAAGATCAAAACCAATGTATCCACTATCTCTGCAGCCATCTCTTTTACAGCCCTAGCATGTAAGCCTTCAGGTCCAGGGGATCTGTCGGCTTTTAGTCCAATTAATTTCTCCTGTGCTTTTTCTACTGATATTAATTACTTTAAGTTCCTCACTCTCATTAAACCCTTTATTCCCCTTGATATGCTATTTCCCGTATATTTGTTGTGTCTTCTACTGTGAAGAGAGACATAAAATATTTAACATCTCTGCCATTTCCTTATTCCCTATTATAATTTCTCCTGCCTCTAAGGGACCCATGTTTACTTTCATTAATCTCTTCCTTTTTACATACTTGTAAAAGCTCTTACAATTTATTTTTATATTTATTGCTAGTTTACTCTCATATTGTATTTTCTCCTTCTTTATTAATTTCTTGGCCATCCTTTGCTGTTTTCTAAAGCCCTCATAATCCTTAGGCTTACTACTCTTTTTGGCAACATTGTAAGCCTCTTTGTTTAATTAATACTATCCTTAACTTCTTTAGTTAGCCATGGTTGTACCACTTTTCCAGTGGAATTTTTGTTCCTCAAGGGAATGTATATTCATTGAGAATTACAAATTATTTATTTAAATGTTTGCCATTGCTTATCTACCATCATATCTTTTAATCTAATTTCCCAATCTACCGCAGCCAACTCCCTCCTCACACCTCCATAATTGGCTTTGTTTAAATTTAAGACCCTAATTTCAGACTTAACCAATCACTCTCAAACTTAATATGAAATTCTATCATATTATGATCACTCTTCCCCAGAGGATCATTTACTATAAAATTACTAATTAACCCTGTCACAATTCACTATACTCGATCTAAAATGGCCTGTTTCTTAGTTGGTTCCTTGGCATATTGATCTAGAAAACTGTCTCGAATACATTCCATGAACTCGTCTTCCAAGCTACTTTTGCCAATTTGGTTTGCCCAGTCTATATGGAAATTAAAGTCCCCGATGATTATTGCATTACCCTTGTTACATGCTCTTCTAATTTCCTGATTTATACTCTGTCCAACACTATGATTACTGGCCTATAAACTACTCCCACCATTGTTTCTGCCCTTTATTATTTCTTAGCTCCACCCATACTGATTCTACATTCTGATTTTCTGGGCTAAGATCCTTTCTCACTACTGCCTTTATCTCATCATTTATCACCAGGGCTACCCCACCTCCTTTTCAATTTTGCCTATCTTTTCTAAAAGACAAATACCTTGAAATATTTAGTTCCTAACCTTGGTCACCATGCAACCACATCTCAGTAATGGCTACAAGCTCAAACCCATGTATCTCTAGTTGTGCCATTAATTAATCTATCTTGTTACAAATACTTCATGCATTCAGATATAGCGGCATTAATTTTAACATTTCTTTTCTATTTTTCCCTGATGTGGCCTTAGTCACTAATGTCTTTTACCATTGTTAAATGCTGTGTCTCTTCCTGACAAAATCTGCTTCATTTTACCCAAATTGCTACTCTGCTCATCAGCCTTGATTTTTCTCGTAAGACTTATAGATTTACCCTTACCTGAATCCTCCCTCCCCCTGTCTACTGCCCTAGTTATTCGATTCACCAGGACACTGGTCCCAGCCCAGTTACATGGAGTCCGTCCCAGTGGAACAGCTCCATCATTCCCCAGTACTGGTGCCAGTGCCCTATGAATTGAAAACCCTGCCTTCCACACCACTTTTTCAGCCACGCACTTAACTTCTAATCTGTTTACCCCAATGCCAATTCATGCGTGGCTCAGGTCATAATCCAAAGCTTATTACCTTTGAGCTTCTGCTTTTTAATGGGTACCCTAGCTCCTCAAAATCTCTAAGCAGAAACTCATTCCTAGTTCTACCTATGTTGTTGGTTCCTACGTGGACCACAACAATGTGATCCACACCCTCCTTCTCCATTACTTCTCTAGCCACAAGGAGACATCCTTAAACCTGGCAGCAGGCAGGCAACACAGCCTTCGGGACTCCCGGTTGCAGCTGCAGAGAACAGTATCTATACCCCTGACTATATTGTCCCCTACAACTACCATATTCCTTTTTGCTCCACCCACTTGAATGGCCTTGTGTATGACGGTACCATGGTCAATTTGCACATCCTCCCTGCAGTCTTTGTTCTCATCCATACTAATAGCACGTACCTCTTACTTGTTATGGTGTGGAGATGCCGGAGTTGGACTGGGGTGGACAAATGTAAAAAGTCACACAACACCAGGTTATAGTCCAACAGCTTTATTTGAAATCACAAGCTTTCGGAGCGCTGCTCCTTCTTCAGGTGAAGTGGAGAAATGCATAAAGACACAGCTTATATAGTCAGAGAATCATGTCAGATGTTTACAGGTAACCTTTCCAACCGCCATTTATCACACCTCGGCAGAGAGATAATCACAGCAGTCAAAGGTGTGAATGGTGTCCAAACAGGTCAGTCAGGGAAACATTACATCAAAGAACAATGAGGTGGGGTCACAAGGGGTCAAATATTGCAGATGCTGGGGTCTGTATGAAAAACAAAAAACAGACAAAAAACATTTTTTTTGGCTGGAAATCACAGCAGGTCCGGCCGCATCTGTGTAGAGAGAACAAGCCAATGTCGACTCGAGTCTGGATGACCCTGCATCAGGTGGGGTTACATGTAGCGTGACATGAGCCCAAGATCTCGGTTGAGGCCGTCCTCATGGGTGCGGAACTTGGCTATCAGTTTCTGCTCGACGATTTTGCGTTGTCGTGTGTCTCGAAGGCCACCTTGGAGAATGCTTACCCGAAGATCGGAGGCTGAATGTCCTTGACTGCTGAAGTGTTCCCCGACTGGGAGGGAACACTCCTGCCTGGTGATTGTTGCGCGGTGTCCGTTCATCCGTTGTTGCAGTGTCTGCATGGTCTCGCCGATGTACCATGCTCCGGGGCATCCTTTCCTGCAACGTATGAGGTAGACAACGTTGGCCGAGTCACATGAGTATGTACCATGTACCTGGTGGGTGGTGTCCTCACGTGTGATGATGGTATCTGTGTTGATGATCTGGCATGTCTTGCAGAGGTTGCTGTTGTAAGATTCGCAATTTTCAGCAAAAATCACGCAAGAAAACTGGATAAAATAAGACTGTTTATTGACCAAAGTAAGCTTGCACAGAAAAACCTTTGAGAAAAGGGCATACAAAATGGCCGCCAGGCCCCGTGATCAGTTTATGAACCATTTTATTTCTGTTACTGCAAGCCAGACAGGCTTGTGGATTGAAGACAGTGAGCCCGTGAAAGCCAGTATCTGGGAACCGAAACTCAGAGGAACAGCATACATATTCAATGGATTACAAGTACAGGATGGGGCCCATCAAGATATGGGCGGACAATGCAAAATCACTCATACCCATTTATTGTACAAAGGAAAAACCGTTTAGCAGCCATCAAGGAAAATCTCCGGACCGATCAATATGCGAACCGAGCCGCGGTGACAATGCAAAAGACATTAAAAGGCATTATTAGCCAGGAAGGCCAGTTTAAGTTATCACCGGCTCCGTTACAAGACAAAGCGCCCCTGCAGAGATTTCTGCCCGTCAAAATTAATACAAAGACAGGACTATGATTTGGCGGGAGATAAGACTGTTCCAAAAGAGTATAACTATGGATTGAAAGTCCATATACGTGACTTCAACTTCTTCGGACGGTGGCAGGATCGGCGCCTCTTCCACTTCGGCAGATGCAGAATCGATGAAAACGTTTTCGTCTTTTTAAAGACGGACGGTTTCGGTAAAAAGACAACGTGGTCGGTGTTCAGCCAAACAAGGCTCGGCCACGACGAGGGTGGCCCGGGCACTGGGGTCGGGAGATCATCGACGACCCAGGCCGATGGAGAAGAAACCCTCTGGAGAACCGACCAGGCCGGAGACAAAAAGACAGTCCGGGCCTGACACTTCCGTGTCTCAACATCCCATTGGGTTGTTGTTCTACTCCACGAACAAAAATCCACGACAGGCTTAGTGGATCGCAACCTTGACGAGCGCTCTTCGAGGCTGTGTCTACCCCATCGCCTCGAGAGAGAGAGAGAACATCGACTGCGCCAGAAGTTTCCAAATCCACGTGACGACGGAAAGCGGTGCCAAAAGGGCTGCGAACCCCCCTTTCTCGTGATTTCGAGAGTGGTGAGCATGATCCCAGGTTCCCCAGGTCGAAACATAGTTTAGGTATAGGGGAGGGAGTTAAGGGAAATCGTAATGTGTTTTCCCTTTTACGATGTGCCGTGTGTTCCCCATTTCCATAGAGTCAAGTTCATAAATTTGTGCATGATTGTAGTTACTTTAATCTGTGCCTATGACATGTATTTTGTAATGCTTCAAACTGTTTAAAAATAAAAGCATCCATTTCGTGCTATTCAGCCTGGTCTATTGAGTCCTTTTCTCTGCACTATTGTTCTCTGCATCTAAGTCCAAGGTCTAGAACCGTAGGGGGAGTGGGTCGAACCATTCAAGGGTAATTCTTGCACGAAGTCTGGCAGGAGGCCAGAACGGGCAAGAGAGCAGGAAAAAACACCCTACAGAAATGGCGACCGCGGCAGGACCTTGGCAGCAGGAAAGTAGTGTGTTAGATCAAGATCTGAATAAACGAAATGTGATGGATGAAAGAATAGCAGATTATGTTTTCGGAAAAGTCAACCTCACAAAACAATGGATATCTGATCTACTAAGGGATAGGCGCCCGCTAGACGCAGCCATCAAGTGGACAGCGGGTAGAGAGCATAAGAAATCTGTAGAAAAGGCGGCCTGGCTGATGTGCTACAAGAAGCAAGTCCAGCTTTTGGACCAGGTAGTTGCAGCACAGACAGCCCAGATCAACGGCTTGCTTAAAGACGTAGAGGAAAAGGTTGCGGGAGGTCAAAAACTGATTGAATCGCTTGACGTGCTGAATCAGGAACGCCGCTCTGTAATTCGCTGCCACGAAACCCGGGTAGAATATTTTAAATGTCAGGTCGTTGAGGCCAAGGCCAGTGAAGGTAGAATGAGAGAGAGGTGTTTCCGTCTAGCCAAACAAGTAGATGCCCAAGAGGAAAAGCTCCTGGGAGCCAGGGCAGCATATAAGATGGCCATGGAGGATAGATCTGAGAACACCGACCACAGCGCTTGCCGCCGGGAGCTAGAGGACCTGAGAAAGGCCCTAGCGAAGGCAAACGGGTTGGTGTGTCTCATAAATCCACCAGCGAGTCAGCTGTTGCTAGCCAAGGAATCCAAAAGACCGATTCCACAAGAGGCAGTTGGGGTACCAACCCCCGAACCCTCTGCGCCTCCTGCCTATGAGGAGTCTTGGACTCCGGGACAGGAGATGGAGACGGTAGAGGAAGAGAGCCCTGAGGTAGAGCAACCCCAGACAGTAGAGTCGGGGCCAGCACCGTTGTGTCCAACGAGGCACCGGAAGCTCGGTCCAAATGAAGAAAATGGCGATGACGGACCCCTTGAGAGTCAGATCATAATGCCTCATAGCGCACGACAGCTAAGAGAGATGATAAGTCACATCCCAAAACTCTCCGAGTCAGGAGATCCCTCCGTGCATTTCAGGGACGTGGAGCAGACCGCAGCAGTCAATGACTGTGACGGGGTTGAACAGTCTAAAATGCTGCTGTTCTCCCTGGACAGTTCGCTCCTCCAGTGTCTCCCTGACGAGAGCAAGAGAGGGCACAGGGACTATGAGTTGCTACGGGATGAGATTCTGGAGATCATGGGAGAGGGGGACAGAACTCCGTTCCTCCGTTTAGAAAAGACAGTGCAGCTAGAGGGAGAACCCCCACGGGTTTTCGCCGACAGGTTGTGGCCAGTGTATCGGCGCAGCTGCCCGGGCGGGCCGGCCCGGGCCGGGCTGGATGGCGAACAAAGGGCTCACTGGCTTCGGTGCCTGGTAGCAGGTTGCCTGCCAGTAGTGAAGGAACAGGCCAAAGCATGGTTTGACCCCACCAACACCCGCTCCACGGAGGATCTAGTGCTAGATCAGCTCACGATCAGTTATAGGAATAACAAGGACAAGAAAACGCCTGTTGTAAAAGGAAAGGTGCATGAGGTGAGGCCCGCAGCCTCTGCTAAAAGGGAATGGCGTCAGGAGGGAAATCGCCCTCCTCAAGCCAATAGCAGTTGTTACGGGTGTGGGAAGGAGGGTCATTGGCGCAAGGGCTGTAGGAATCCTTGGAAGGATAAGAGGGAGAGAGCGTTCGCCGCAGCCCAAGATCAAGCCCAAGCCCGAGTCGCCAACGGCCCGAGAGTTTACCCAACACCAGCACAACCACAAGTGCAGGCCGCTGCCCCAACACCAGTCCAGAACCCAACCGTAGCCTCTGCCCCGACTAAAGGGGGTGGTGCGGTTGTGGACCCCGCTGCGATCGAGTCAGTCTTGGAGACTATGCGGTCTCTGATGACCTGGCAGGGGAAGGTAGCGGTTGCTAACAGCCCCATCGCCCCCGAGACCCCAGCCGAAACACCGAAATGACTGATGCCCGCGCAGCCCGTCTACTTGTGTCCGCTCCGCTATGACGCTTGGAGAAGACCTGTGGTGGAGATGGAGGTGGAGAAACAAAGGGGTAGTTACCTGTTGGATACGGGAGCTTCGTGTACCGTGATCCACACGGACAAACCTTTTGCCTCACCTCTGTCCGCCCAGGCTCCATATTTAGTAGCGGGTTTCACAGGTAGAGAACAGGCTGGCGCGTACTCCCTCCCGCTCTCCATTCAGTTGGGAGCGCTCCACACCACATGGACGTGCATCCTATTGAAGTGGAATGAGGGGGGGGGAGAAGGCATCCTCGGGGCTGATTTCTTGGTGGAACACGGGATCCTCGTGGACCTGAGAAATCACTGTCTCTGGGGAGCCGAGGGCGGTTTAGGTAAGGTAGTCGTAATCCCGGGGAAGGAAGAAAAGGGGACCCTGTGCACTATGAAGCCGTCAGGAGGTTACGATCTCGAGCTCATGACAACAAACGTCCCAACGGACTTGCAGGCGCGTGTGTCAGAAAATCTGACCGCGTTCGCCACCCACAAGCACGACTGCGGGAGAGTCACTGGGTTCGAAGTCAGCGTAGACGGGGACCCCATGATCCGACCCCAAAAGCAGTATAATTTCCCCAAGGAGGCAGAACCCGACATGGAGACAGCAATATCTTCATTGGTACAGCAGGGCGTGTTGAGGACGGTAGCCACCCACGTAAACTCCCCATTATGGCCGGTAAAGAAACCGGACAATTCGTGGAGAGCCATGGTAGACTACAGAGTCCTCAATAGTAATATCCCGGCCTGCGCGCCCACGGTAGCAGCAGTTGCAGACTTAATAGGGAGTATTCCAGCATCGGCGACCACATTCACGGTGCTGGACATCTCGAACGGTTTTTGGTCCATTCCGCTGCGGCGGGAGGACCAGTACAAGTTTGCCTTTACATTCAAAGGGCAACAGTACACTTGGAACTGCTTACCACAGGGTTTTCACAACAGCCCCAGCATTTTCCATCAGTGCATGGCGGGGAGTTTGAAAGAGTTCAGCCAGCCCAACCAGATAGTGCAGTATGTGGACGACTTACTCCTGTTCACAGATACAAGGGAGCAGCACGGCCCACTGTTAGCCGAATTGTTGGAACTGTTAGAAAGGAAGGGTTTCAAAGTAAACCCAAAGAAAGCCCAGATCGGCCAGCAGGAAGTCAAATTCCTGGGTCTGGCCATCCGCGAGGGAGAAAGAGCCATAGATAAGGCCAGGCGGGAATCTATACAAGATCTGCCGATTCCCAACACAGTAACGGGTGTAAGGTCCTTTTTGGGATTGACCGGGTACTGCAGAGATTTCATCGAGGACTATGCTGCCACAGCGGCCCCGCTACTTCGACTCTTACACAAGGGAGTCGAGTGGTCTTGGGACAAGGGGTGCCAGGCAGCGTTCGAGAAGTTGAAAAGAGATCTGCAGACCGCGCCAGCCCTAGGGGCCATAGATGGGGGAGAGGAGTTCTTTCTGGAGGTAGCCGCTAGTGGGGACAGCCTGAGCGCAGTGCTGCTCCAAGAGCGGCACGGCAAGCTAAGACCAGTAGTTTATTCCTCCAGGGTGCTCACGGATATGGAGAGGAGTTTCTCCAATTGCGAACGGCATCTCCTGGCCACGCATTGGGCTGTGAACAGATCAGTGATCTTCACAGGGACCTCTCCCATTACGCTCCTCACCCATCACACCCCCACGAAGATGCTTCTGGATGGGAGGATTAAGGATGGGACCGTAAGCAGCGCTCGGATTGCGCGCTGGACCCTCCTCCTTTCCCAGATTGATCTCAAAGTTAAAGGCCTCTGCGCGCCAAGGCTCGCAGCCAATATGGCATATCCCGGGACAGCCCATCAATGTTCCGTAGAAGGGGTATGGGAAGTTAACATAGGTTTACAGGCCGGGATACATCCCACAGGCCGCGAGATCTACGTAGACGGTTCTAGCACTGTAGCTGACGGCAAGCGACTCACAGGGTGTGGAGTTTATGACCCTGCGGCAAACATTGCCCTGGCAATTAAGCTCCCCAGCACTATGAGCGCGCAGCAGGCTGAACTGTCCGCGGTGGCGTACGTGGTTACCCACCCCGAGATTTTCCCAACCCCATACACGATTTGCTCAGACAGCATGTTCACGTGCAATTCGTGTACAGAGTACCTCGCCATCTGGTCCCGACGCGGGTACACCTCCGCGGACGGGCGGCCTTTAACAGTTAAGCCCTTGCTGGAGAAGATCCTAGCAGCGGTGAGGGAGAAAGGAGAGGTGTTCATCCATAAGGTGAAGGCTCACTCCACTACAGAACCCCGCAGTCAGGGCAACCAGCAGGCGGATGCGCTAGCCAGGGAGGGTGCCCGCAACGGCATTCTCTGGGACCCATACGAACCCGGACCCGTGGCGGCGATCCAAGGCAGGGAGGGAATTCCCGGGAACACAGGGGTGACACCGCCCCCAGACCTAAAGACCGTCCAAACCCTGGATCCCGCCCTAAAAGCAGTCCTAAAAGCCATCACAGAGGGCAAACAGGTAGAAGGTCCGTACAGTACGGCAGCCCTCACAGTCAAAGAAGGTATGCTGTTCCGAGAGGAGCAGTGGGTTGTGCCGCAGCAGCACCGGAGGGAATTCCTGCAATTGGCCCACGAGGGTCCAGGAGCGGGACACCCCGGACCTGAGGTCACCTGGCAACGGGTGGAGCAGGCGGGATGGTGGCCGGGACTTCGGGACGATGTCCGCGAGTTCTGCGCAAGCTGTCTTGTGTGTGCTGCTAACAACCCAGACCCCCACAAAAGGAAGGTGCCCATGGGGCACATCAGGAGGGTAGAGGGACCATGGCAGTCGATTCAGGTCGACTACATAGGGCCCCTGCCCGCCGCCCAGGGAGGCTATAAGTACTGCCTTGTCCTGGTAGATGTGTTCACCAAATGGGTAGAAGCCTTCCCGTGCAGAACAGCTACGGCACTGGGTACTGCTAAGATCTTGATTCGGGAAGTGTTCTCACGGTGGGGACTCCCCCGTTTTGTTGAGTCCAACCAGGGGAGTCAGTTCACCGGTCAAGTAATGCAGAACGCCCTCATGCTCTTGGGCATTGAGGGAAAGTGGCACGTAGCATACAATCCCCAGTCATCCGGGATTGTTGAGCGTATGAATCGGACCCTCAAGGAAAAGCTGAGGAAAGAGACAATGGGCTCGCCCCAGAAATGGGCGGAGGTCCTGCCTTTAGTCCTCATGGGGATCCGAGCCAGCCAGTCCAAAAGCACGGGGTATTCCCCGCACGAGTTAATGACTGGAAGGATCATGTGAACACCCACCCATGTGCTAGCCCCGGTGCTCACTGAGGGCCAGCTCCGAGAGGTGAAACGGGACAAATTCGCCCAAACCCTCTTGGAGCGCCTGAGACAGGTTTATGGGCAGGCGGCTGGGAACATGGGAAGACAGCACCAGGGAAATAAACTGTTGTTGGAACCTCGGAAACAACAAGAGTGGGTAGTCGGAGACCAGGTTATGGTCCGAAACTACGCCAGGGTAGGGAGTTTTGAACCACTGTACATGGGGCCCTACAACATTGTGGACAAGGCCAGCCCCATGGTTTATGCAGTGAAAACGCCCCGATGTACCAAATGGTTTCACATCAACCAGTGTAAACTATTTAAATCGGGTGCACAAGGGCCATCAAAGGGGACCAGGTCGGAGAACAAAGATCCTCAGCCTGTAACAGAGTCACAGACCACACAGGCTGGTACCGTAGCCTGCGTAAAGGGAGAGGCCATCCCATTGGAGTGGGAGGTCTCATCTTTTGAATGGGATTTAGGCAGGAGAGAGCACGAACAGCTCGACCCCGCCTTAGACCCAGTCATGGAGGAGGAAGAGTCAGAGGGCGACGATCCCGCCCTCGACTCAAGCTTGGGGGAGGTAGGGAATGGGGGCGGAGGCCCACTACCTGTAGGGACAGGTGAGGTGGAGTAAGAAGCCACAGATCCCGACCCCGGGGGGGTGGAGCCTGAGGAAGGGGAGCTGGAGCCGGCAGCTGTGGAGGAACCACAGGCTGTGACGGTAACAGTCCCAACCCCCGGTCCATCGGCCCCGGGAGCCCGACCCAAAGCAGCCCCTCGTAGGTCGGCTCGAGCGCCACAGCCCAGAAAATTTTGGCCAGATTCTCCCCATCCTTCCCAACCACGGTTTAGAGCAGCCCCAGGAAGGCATGATCCCCGTTCAGCAGCGACAGGCTGCGGGGGATCAAAGCCAAAGATCAATGCAGCCCCACTGCAAGGGTGTGGCACACGACAGGCCTCATAGGGATTCGGAAAGCCGCCCCACGGAGGGCGGCGCTGTACATAAGTTAAGTTAGGTAATTATGGTCATAGTTTTAAGGAATGTAAAGTATATGGTGTTAAGAGTACAATTTTGAGGTCTGCCCGGTATGTGTGTTTGTTAGGGAGTGGGGTCCAGGAACCCGCGCGTCCAATTAATTTAGGCCAGCACCTATCGGGAGCCCGGCTACATCATTTTGTTGGTTACAGAAACCTGGGATATGATGGAAAGGATTTTCATCGTGTTCATGGCGATCGGGTGCGGGTGGGCCTACCGAGGCCGCACCAAGGACGTCATCATTTTCGGATGCTCCGGGGACACGGCCCCCATCGCAACGGATGGGACGGGGAAGCGAGAGGTTGAGGAAACCGCCACCTACTTCCACCAAGGGAGATGGCCAGGTTGGTTGGGAACAAATTCCACGGAATATTCCAGCAACTTCGGTTTTGCCTACCAAGAGACTTCGTTAACGTGCCCTCGAGTGAGGATCCTTGCGCCCAGAGTCAGCGTCACCGTGGGAAAGAGGATTTGTCTGGTGTGCAATGGGAACGTACCACTAAGGCGATGGTGGTGGCTACGAAAGCTGGGAAAGGACATGAGAAACTCTACGGTCGAGTGGGAGCGACTGGGTAATAATACCCATCGGACTATTACGGGAACTCACGGACAATTACGTGTGTGTTGGGACAAATGGTGGGAACCAGATGAGGGAATATATGTCTGTATGTGGGGTTCGAGACACGTCTGCCCCAAGGGCGTGTCCATCTTCTTCCAGAGGCAGTGGCAGGATGAAGGGAAGGGGATGAGATGGGATGTTAGCACTCGAGCGTGCGGAGCCCCATACTCCCCTATTCCGGTGAACGCCACTGAACTCATCACCCGCCCACGCAAGCCCCTGCCCACGCTTCCGGTAGCACTAGCCCAGAAAGGAGGGTGCCCAACCACCACCAAGGGACCCAGGAACAGTTTAGTATTGGTACCCACCGGTCAGGTGCTGTACCAAGGGGTACACTACGCGGTGGCCTCAGTGATTTTAAATCTCACTGAGGTAAGATTGCCGGAGTGGTGTCCCAAAGAAACGGAACAATTATACCAGGTCCTGTTAACCCGTATGTTTAGACAATTTTACGAATTTGACTTTGCCGACATCGACAGAGACAAATTATACACCACACCGCCAGAAGTTTTGGATCGAGTCGGGAGGCAAAGAAGGGGTACTGTAAATGACATATTCACTGCTTTTAATACCGGGACATCTGTTGTCAACGCTCTAGATAACGTGGAGCTGCAGACACAGATCAACGGTTTAAAAGCCCAGTTAAGGAACATATTGACAGACGAAAACAAGGTAGTGGGTTCTGAGTTGCATGAGGACCAGGCCATGACACTACACTTTAAGGACATAATTGCTGAGCTGGAGAAACACGCGAGAACAGTAAATGCATTCATTAAGGAGGGTCGGAATGCGTCCGATCAAGCTGCGCAAAACGAGGCCTGTGTGCTGTACGGGGCGTGGTTACTGGGCGAGGGCCGCAGTAATCTTGAGGATTTAAAACAGGGTTTGGTCCCGTCCTGGATCAGCAACAAGCACTTGCAAGCGCTCCACCCTTTTGAGAATGCATTAAGCCCGTGCCAGCTCAGACTAGCCGCAGAAGCATACCCAGTCCCAGTGGACTGCGGACATTCAAATCACACTATTATGGGAATAGTAGTAAGAATGCCGGTGTTGGGTCCCGCAGCAAAGCCCGCCCCGGTGTACAGAGTAGAGAACATTGGAGTCATTCGGGGGGGCGCACACATTCGTTACGCAGTGGTCCCGCCTTACGTCATCAGATGGGAGCGTACGATGACAGGCACCGACCTCTCGGGATGTCGGAGCCGGGGAGCACACATCATCCTGTGTCCCCAGCACTTGAACGCCTTTCTGAAACCGCAGTGCAGGTTCAGGACTGCTAGCGCAAAGCCGGTGAATTGCACCATGGAGGCAATGGCAGAGGACCATGTGCCCCCACAGGTAGCATATATCGGGGGTGGGACATACTGCGTCACCACTGCAGCGCCTCAGTACCGATATGGACAACACGAGTGGTGTTCGGTCGGTGATAGCAGTTTCTGTTTCAAACCCAGGGCCGAGGTTCAAGTGGCACAACAACGAATTGTCCCCATTCCTGCGCCCTCCACCGTTCACATCACTATCAAAGAGAATTTCACAGACTTACAACGATTTGTCGCGCATTTTGGTTATGTCATTCCCCCTCTTCCCGAACACCTCACCAAGATTTTAAAAGCCGTTATAATTTCACAGAAACATTTCTACACACTGGAGCAGAAGACTTTAGAGATAGGAAAAGACATATTGGACATAACCATCCCACCATGGTGGGACTTGTTCACCAACATAGAGGTCCCCACCTGGATTAGAATAGCATCCCATATCCTAGTAGTAGGTAAGGTTTTGATTGTGATATTTTTGCTCTTCGTGCATTGCAAAAGAGGCAAACGCCTCCAGAGGCACGAGAACACAGGAGAATGGAGAGAACGCTATGTGCGAATGGGGGAAGCAGATACCCCACTCTAAGCTGCTAGTATAAGATTAAGCGTCCCCCCATTTTAAATTTTTTTGTGATTGTTTTGGGTTATAAGGAAATAAGTATTGTTATGTTATTAGTCGTTCTTAAGTTTTTTTGGATTAATAAAAGATGCATGCAGATGGTGCCAGGGGGTATCAACCCCCGCACATCTGACAAGTGAATGTGTTATAGTTTAAAATACGCTGTCTATGATTGTCCAAATGTACAAAAGGTAATTTTCGTTTTCTGCGGAAATGGGAACTGCATGTGTCGTGAGGGTCATAGATAGCTAAGTGCCAGGAATGTTTGGATGTGGGGAATCAGGGAAAATTTGCTCATCAAGGATTATTGATACTTTAAGCAAGCTATCAGTATCACAGGGGGGCCTGTAAGATTCGCAATTTTCAGCAAAAATCACGCAAGAAAACTGGATAAAATAAGACTGTTTATTGACCAAAGTAAGCTTGCACAGAAAAACCTTTGAGAAAAGGGCATACAAAATGGCCGCCAGGCCCCGTGATCAGTTTATGAACCATTTTATTTCTGTTACTGCAAGCCAGACAGGCTTGTGGATTGAAGACAGTGAGCCCGCGAAAGCCAGTATCTGGGAACCGAAACTCAGAGGAACAGCATACATATTCAATGGATTACAAGTACAGGATGGGGCCCATCAAGATATGGGCGGACAATGCAAAATCACTCATACCCATTTATTGTACAAAGGAAAAACCGTTTAGCAGCCATCAAGGAAAATCTCCGGACCGATCAATATGCGAACCGAGCCGCGGTGACAATGCAAAAGACATTAAAAGACATTATCGGCCAGGAAGGCCAGTTTAAGTTATCACCGGCTCCGTTACAAGACAAAGCGCCCCTGCAGAGATTTCTGCCCGCCAAAATTAATACAAAGACAGGACTATGATTTGGCAGGAGATAAGACTGTTCCAAAAGAGTATAACTATGGATTGAAAGTCCATATACGTGACTTCAACTTATTCGGACGGGGGCAGGATCGGCGCCTCTTCCACTTCGGCAGATGCAGAATCGATGAAAACGTTTTCGTCTTTTTAAAGACGGACGGTTTCGGTAAAAAGACAACGTGGTCGGTGTTCAGCCAAACAAGGCTCAGCCACGACGAGAAGACGACGAGGGTGGCCCGGGTACTGGGGTCGGGAGATCATCGACGACCCAGGCCGACGGAGAAGAAACCCTCTGGAGAACCGACCAGGCCGGAGACAAAAAGACAGTCCGGGCCTGACACTTCCGTGTCTCAACATCCCATTGGGTTGTTGTTCTACTCCACGAACAAAAATCCACGACAGGCTTAGTGGATCTCAACCTTGACGAGCGCTCTTCGAGGCTGTGTCTACCCCATCGCCTCGAGAGGGAGAGAGAGAGAGAGAGAGAGAATATCGACTGCGCCAGAAGTTTCCAAATCCACGTGACGACGGAAAGCGGTGCCAAAAGGGCTGCGAACCCCCCTTTCTCGCGATTTTGAGAGTGGTGAGCATGATCCCAGGCTCCCCAGGTCGAAACTTAGTTTAGGTATAGGGGAGGGAGTTAAGGGAAATCGTAATGTGTTTTCCCTTTTACGATGTGCCGTGTGTTCCCCATTTCCATAGAGTCAAGTTCATAAATTTGTGCATGATTGTAGTTACTTTAATCTGTGCCTATGACATGTATTTTGTAATGCTTCAAACTGTTTAAAAATAAAAGCATCCATTTCGTGCTATTCAGCCTGGTCTATTGAGTCCTTTTCTCTGCACTACTGTTCTCTGCATCTAAGTCCAAGGTCTAGAACCGTAGGGGGAGTGGGTCGAACCACTCAAGGGTAATTCTTGCACGAAGCCTGGCAGGAGGCCAGAATGGGCAAGAGAGCAGGAAAAAAAACCCTACACTGTGGCGGGGTTGTGTGGTGTCATGGTCGCTGTTCTCCTGAAAGCTGGGTAATTTGCTGCGAACGATGGTCTGTTTGAGGTTAGGCAGCTGTTTGAAAGCGAGTAGTGGAGGCGTGGGGATGGCCTTAGCGAGGTGTTCGTCATCATCGATGACATGTTGAAGGCTGCGAAGAACATGGCGTAGTTTCTCCACTCCGGGGAAGTACTGGACGACGAAGGGTACTCTGTTGGTTGTGTCCCGTGTTTGTCTTCTGAGGAGGTCTATGCGATTTTTCGCTGTGGCCCGTCGGAACTGTCGATCGATGAGTCGAGCGTCATATCCCGTTCTTACAAGGGCGTCTTTCAGTGTCTGTAGGTGTCCATCGCGTTCCTTCTCGTCTGAGCAGATCCTGTGTATTCGCAGGGCTTGTCCACAGGGGATGGCTTCTTTAACGTGGTTAGGGTGGAAGCTGGAGAAGTGAAGCATCGTGAGGTTGTCCATGGGCTTGCGGTAGAGTGAAGTGCTGAGGTGTCCGTCTTTGATGGAGATTCGTGTGTCCAGGAATGAGACTGATTTGCCCTAAGCTTGACATGTATGCTCAAGCTGTCAGGAGATGCATCAACGCCAGATTCATCAGCCGCACCCACAAGACAGTCCAGAATGTCACCCGAGCACAACGCAACGCCATCCACGCTCTCAAGACCAACCGCAACATCGTCATCAAACCAGCAGACAAAGGAGGTGCCATCGTCATACAGAACAGAACGGGCTATTGCAAAGAAGTATACCGACAACTGGACAACCAGGAACACTACAGACAGTTACCCGCAGATCCGACCAAAGAACACACCCGCCAGGGGGGCACGGTGGCATAGTGATTAGCACTGTTGCCTCACAGCGCCAGGGACCCAGGTTCAAATCTGGCCTCGGGCGACTGTCTGTGTGGAGTTTGCACATTCTCCCTGTGTCTGCGTGGGTTTTCTCCGGGTGCTCCGGTTTCCTCCCACAGTCCAAAGATGTGCGGGTTAGGTTGATTTGGCTATGATAAATTGACCCTTAGTGTTAGGGGATTAAATACGTGGGGTTACGGGGATAGAGTGGGATATGTGTCGGTGCAGGCTCGATGGGCCGAAATGGCCTCTATCTGCACTGTGGGGATTCTGTGATTCTGTGATTAACTCAACAGACTGATCAAAACCTTCGATCCAGACCTTCAAAGCATCCTACATGCTCTCATCCCACGTACTCCCCGCGTGGGAGACTTCTACTGCCTCCCAAAGATACACAAAGCCAACACACCTGGACGTCCTATCGCATCAGGCAACGGAACCCTGTGTGAGAACCTCTCTGGATATGTCGAGGGCATCCTGAAACCCATCGTACAGGGAACCCCCAGCTTCTGTCGCGACACTACAGACTTCTTACAGAAGCTCAGCACCCACGGACCAGTTGAACCAGGAACACTCCTCGCCACGATGGACGTCTCGGCACTCTACACCAGTATCCCCCATGATGACGGCATCGCTGCGACAGCCTCAGTACTCAACACCAACAACAGCCAATCTCCAGACGCCACCCTACAACTCATCCGCTTCATCCTTGACCACAATGTCTTCACCTTCGACAACCAGTTATTTACCCAAACACACGGAACAGCCATGGGGACCAAATTCGCACCCCAATACGCAAACATCTTCATGCACAAGTTCGAGACTTCTTCGCTGCACAGGATCTCCAACCAACGCTATACACCAGATACATCGACGACATTTTCTTCCTATGGACCCACGGCGAAGAATCACTGAAAAGACTATACGATAACATCAACAAGTTCCATCCCACCATCAAACTCACCATGGACTACTCCTCAGAATCAGTCTCATTCCTGGACACACGAATCTCCATCAAAGACGGACACCTCAGCACTTCACTCTACCGCAAGCCCACGGACAACCTCACGATGCTTCACTTCTCCAGCTTCCACCCTAACCACGTTAAAGAAGCCATCCCCTATGGACAAGCCCTGCGAATACACAGGATCTGCTCAGATGAGAAGGAACGCGATGGACACCTACAGACACTGAAAGACGCCCTTGTAAGAACGGGATATGACGCTCGACTCGTCGATCGACAGTTCCGATGGGCCACAGCGAAAAATCGCATAGACCTCCTCAGAAGACAAACACGGGACACAACCAACAGAGTACCCTTCGTCGTCCAGTACTTCCCCGGAGCGGAGAAACTACGCCATGTTTTTCGCAGCCTTCAACATGTCATCGATGACGATGAACACCTCGCTAAGGCCATCCCCACGCCTCCACTACTCGCTTTCAAACAGCCGCCTAACCTCAAACAGACCATCGTTCGCAGCAAATTACCCAGCTTTCAGGAGAACAGCGACCACGACACCACACAACCCTGCCACAGCAACCTCTGCAAGACATGCCAGATCATCAACACAGATACCATCATCACACGTGAGGACACCACCCACCAGGTACATGGTACATACTCATGTGACTCGGCCAACGTTGTCTACCGCATACATTGCAGGAAAGGATGCCCCGGAGCATGGTACGTCGGCGAGACCATGCAGACACTGCGACAACGGATGAACGGACACCACGCAACAATCACCAGGCAGGAGTGTTCCCTCCCAGTCGGGGAACACTTCAGCAGTCAAGGACATTCAGCCTCCGATCTTCGGGTAAGCATTCTCCAAGGTGGCCTTCGAGACACACGACAACGCAAAATCATCGAGCAGAAACTGATAGCCAAGTTCCGCACCCATGAGGACGGCCTCAACCGAGATCTTGGGTTCATGTCACGCTACATGTAACCCCACCTGATGCAGGGTCATCCAGACTCGAGTCGACATTGGCTTGTTCTCTCTACACAGATGCGGCCGGACCTGCTGTGATTTCCAGCCAAAAAAAATGTTTTTTGTCTGTTTTTTTGTTTTTCATACAGACCCCAGCATCTGCAATATTTGACCCCTTGTGACCCCACCTCATTGTTCTTTGATGTAATGTTTCCCTGACTGACCTGTTTGGACACCATTCACACCTTTGACTGCTGTGATTATCTCTCTGCCGAGGTGTGATAAATGGCAGTTGGAAAGGTTACCTGTAAACATCTGACATGATTCTCTGACTATATAAGCTGTGTCTTTATGCATTTCTCCACTTCACCTGAAGAAGGAGCAGCGCTCCGAAAGCTTGTGATTTCAAATAAAGCTGTTGGACTATAACCTGGTGTTGTGACTTTTTACTCTTACTTGTTGGCCAATGGCAAAGGCTGAGGCTCCTCCACTACTGCATCTGCAGTCCCCATACCTGGCTGAGTCACAGTCACATCTTCCTGTCCCTGACCACTAACCAAATCTAAATCATTAGCTAACCTAAGGGGCAAAATGTCTTGGTGACTCTCTCCCTCCCTGATGCATTGCAAAGTCTGCACTTCAGACTGCAGCTCAACAACAGTGAGTCGAAGTTCCATGAAATGCAGACATTTACTGCAGACATGGTTGCTCGGGATTATGCTGCATAGATACATAGATACATAGAAGATAGGAGCAGGAGTAGGCCATTCGGCCCCTCGAGCCTGCTCCGCCATTCAACGAGATCATGGCTGATCATCCAAATTCAGTACCCTGTCCCTGCCTTCTCCCCATATCCCTTGATCCCTTTAGCCTTAAGAAATATATCCAACTCCTTCTTGAATATATTTAATGAATTGGCTTCCACTGCCTTCTGTGGTAGAGAATTCCACAGGTTCACCACTCTCTGGGTGAAGAAATTCCTCCTCATCTCTGTCCTAAATGGCTTACCCCTTATCCTTAGACTGTGACCCCTGGTTCTGGACTCCCCGGCCATTGGGAACATCCTTCCTGCATCCAGTCTGTCTAGTCCTGTTAGAATTTTATAAGTTTCAATGAGATCCCCTCTCATTCTTCTAAACTCCAGCGAGTATAAGCCCAATCGACCCAATCTCTCCTCATACATCATTCCTGCCATCCCAGGTATCAGTCTGGTAAATCTTCGCTGCACTCCCTCCATGGCAAGAACATCCTTCCTCAGATAAGGCGACCAAAACTGCACACAATACTCAAGGTGTGGTCTCAACAAAGCCCTGTACAACTGCAGCAAAACATCCTTGTTCTTGTACTCGAACCCTCTCGCTATGAAGGTCAACATACCATTTGCCTTCTTAACCACCTGCTGCACCTGCATGCTTACCTTCAGCAACTGGTGCACAAGGACACCCAGGTCTCGTTGCACTTCCCCTTCTCCCAATCTATTGCTGTTCAGATAATAATCTGTCTTCCTTTTTTTGCCACCAAAGTGGATAACCTCGCATTTATCCACATTATACTGCATCTGCCATGCTTCTGCCCAATCAACCAACCTGTCCAAATCATACTGGAGTTTCTCGGCATCCTCCTCACAGCACACATGCCCACCCAGCTTTGTGTCATCTGCAAACTTGGAGATATTACATCTAGTTCCCTTGTCAAGATCATTTATATATATTGTGAATAGCTGGGGTCCTAGGACCGATCCCTGCGGTACCCCACTAGTCACTGCCTGCCACTCGGAAAAAGAGCCGTTTATTCCAACTCTTTGCTTCCTGTCTGCCAACCAGTTCTTTATCCAAGTCAGTACCTTGCCCCCACAAACTCCCACATGCTGTAGATGCGGCAAACTTCCTGCACTACCATCTCATAGAGTCATAGGGCTGGATTTTGTCACTCGGGTGGGCTGGGGTCGTGTAATCCGCTTTTCGTGTTAGCCACCCGATTCTAAATCGATGTGGGAGAATGATGCGATTTTAACTTATGTGGGCAATTGAGTTCCAGCGTGTGGGAACCCATGGCCCAATTAGTTTTTTCAGTCTGTAACTCACCTCTGATGACGTCATCATTGCTGCTGCATTTAAGGTCTGCAACAAGCCTTGCTTCTTCTGCAGACTGCCAAACTTTTGGCCTTTCATGTTAGAGGGACTGGAAGCAGAATGATGAGCAAGAGACCTAGGTCTGCTCCCAGGTTTGATGACGTTGCCCTGCAAGCTTTAGTGGAGGGAGCAAGAGCCAATAAAGAGGTGCTCTTCCCTTCTTCAGGGAGGAAGAAGCCTCTCCAGCAGACCAAGGCTATGTGGATCCAGGTGGCCCAGCAGGTCAACTCTTTGTTGATAACCCACAGAACCTGGCTTCAGTGCAGGAAGAGGTTTCATGACCTTCTGCGCACTGGAAAAGTGAGTATGACTTTCCCATCACCCTCAATCTGATCCCCATTGCCTCTCCTCACCAGCACTCAACTTTAGCAATCTCTTCCTCCACATCCCACTGACACTGACATCCATGCACCCTTACCCATTCCCTCTCTCTCTATGCTCACATTCACCTAACTATTTGACTATGCAGCCCTCACACTCCCTATCACTGTGATGCTATGGAAACAACTTACAACACACAGGGAGGGCCCTTGGTCTTGCCACCTCGCTCCATCTTTGTCTCCTACTAAGCATCTGTGCTATGGATTCTCTACACTCACTCCTTCATTCTCACTCAAACTCCACTTGTCTCCCTCATTGCAGGAAAAGAGAGCTCACATTAAGAGGGAAAGAGCGAGTGTTTTGATTTCTTTTTGGGTTCAATAAAGACTCATTTCTGAAAGAGAATGTTGTTTAATCTAAAGTCTTGTTCAAGCCTTTCTACAGCTTTTTACAGAACACAATATTCTGTGATGCATCTAGAATGAAACTGAAAGTAAAACTCCTCTGGACTGCTTGTCTCTCACATGACCTCTGCTGGTCAGGCACAAGTAATCAAAAACACAGACAAATATGCTGTAAGGCATAAGTAATCAAACACAGACAAATATCATCACTATTTGCTGATATAATTACATCTACCTTTCTTAAAACAAAAGTATTTTACTTTTAACTAACAACATTTAATGAACTTACATTATCATTATCATGATCAAGGTTTTTTTTTTACCCTTGCTTTGTGTGTTCACATGAAATATGTCAATACACTAGAACTTGAAGAAAGAATAAGATAACATTACTTCCTTCTTTAACAATAGTCCTTAAATTTGCTCAATGAGTCTCTCAGGAGGCTTCACGTGTCTTGAGGGTTTTCTGATTGATTGTCCTTGAATCTGAGTTGTTGCCTCAGATGATTGGTTCTCAGCTGTGTGATCAGGTTGTTCACCAGTATCAGTCTCTTGACCTGCTGTGGCTGGTCCCATGAGAAGATCTCGACGATTTCTTCTCAGAACAGCACCCTCATCTGTCTGAATGGTGTATGATCTTGGTTGAACTTCACTCAGGACAGTTCCCTTCTGAGTCCATGTGTTTGTTTTGTCTTTCAACCATACTTGGTCACCAGTGTGGAGTTCAGGTAGGTTTTGTGTTCCTCTGTCATAGTAGTACTTTTGCTTTTCTTTCTGTTGCTCTTTGAACTTCCTCACTTTCTCCCCCTCTTTTGTTTTCAGGAGGTTCTCCGGGATGGGTAGGTTTGACCTTAGCCGACGTCCCATCAGGAGTTGGGCTGGTGACATACCACACTCGAGCGGCGTTGTGCGGTATACAAGCATGCTTTGGTAGAAGTCAGTTCCACTGTCTTTTGCCTTGTACTTCAGTCTTTTCACTGTGTTTGCGGGCTCTCCTGGGTCAACAGCTCTGGACAACGTGTCTGCTGTATACATCAGCTTACCCGGTGTGTACGCAACATTCAGTTCATCATAGACTGTCTCTCTTTCGCTTTCCACAACGAGGACTCTCTTTACCAGGTTCAGTCTCTCACAGGCTTTTAACCCTAGTATGGCTTGCACATCCTTTGGCACCACGATTAATGCTAGCGTGTGCTCTCTGTCCTTGTGTGTTACTTTGACAATGCATTTTCCTTTCACTGGTATATCAGTACCTGAGTATCCGGTCACTTTCACTTGTATTCCATGTAACTTTGGTCTGGGTCTAATTCTCTTAAAATCGGTCTCTGATATCGCATTAACTTGTGCTCCAGTATCCAATTTAAATGGAATGTGTATGTCATTCACTTTTAGTGTCAATATCCAGTCTCTTTCTTCTTTTTTGTTTTCAGACACAACATCTACATTGAATTCCTCTATCTCGCTTTCATCTACTGTATGGACCTTGCTTTGTTGCGCTTGGTTCTTACAGCAACGGGCATAATGGTTGTTTTTGTTGCATCTATTGCATGTTTTGCCATATGCTGGACACTTTCTTGGTGGATGCTGTGTACCGCATCGACTACATGACTTCCGATTGTCTCTTTCATTTTCGTTTGCTGGCCACGTCTCTTTTTTCACATTGGCGCTCTCTTTGTTAAATGGTTTGTATCCGTTCTTTCTCACTGCATCCACGTTGCAGCTACTGTCACTGAACAGCTCCTTTGCCTGCAACTTCACAGTCTCTGTAGCCCTACACAATGCTATGGCTTTTCCCAGGTCTAGATCTTGCTCTCTGAGCAGTCTTTCCCTTAGACCATTATCTCGAATACCACACACCAGTCTGTCTTTTATCAGCGAGTCTGTGAGTCCCCCAAATTCACATGATTTGCTCCGGTTTCTCAGTTCAGTCACATACTGATCAATAGTCTCACCGATTTTCTGTACACATGTGAAAAATTTGTGCCTCTCAAAGGTCACGTTGCGTTTAGGTATGCAGTAGGCCTTAAACTGTTCCATTATTTTATCTAGCTTCATTTTGTCTCCATCAACAGCGAATGTGAAGTTATTATACACCTCCAGCGCTTCATCACCCACGACATGCAAGAACAGTGACGATTTCTGTTTATTACTTTTCTTGTCAGCTCCGATTGCCGCTAAATACAACTCTAAATGTTGTTTGAACCTTCTCCAATTTTCAGCCACATTACCTGTCAATTGAAGCGTCGCCGGTGGGAGTAAACCTTCCATTTTTTGACTTCGTTAGCTATTCTCTAATGGTAAGCAACGATGTTCTCTTCTGGCTTGCTAATATGTGGAGAGCTGATTTCGCTTACTTGCCACAACTGCTTTCACTGTCCCATCAAGTTGCTAACTTCAGATTTTTTCTCTTTCAGCCACTTCTGACATCATGTTTTGATTTCTTTTTGGGTTCAATAAAGACTCATTTCTGAAAGAGAATGTTGTTTAATCTAAAGTCTTGTTCAAGCCTTTCTACAGCTTTTTACAGAACACACTATGCTGTGATGCATCTAGAATGAAACTGAAAGTAAAACTCCTCTGGACTGCTTGTCTCTCACATGACCTCTGCTGGTCAGGCACAAGTAATCAAAAACACAGACAAATATGCTGTAAGGCATAAGTAATCAAACACAGACAAATATCATCACTATTTGCTGATATCATTACAGCGAGGACAGGAGGAGGGCCACCTTCAGTAGCCCAGCTCACCCCCTGGGAGGATGCAGTCCTGGAGATCGTGGGAGTGGAGGACGATGCGCAAGTGGGGGATGGACAGATGGGTGCATCACAGCAAGCTGTTGAGATAATAGTTTTCCATTTCTCTCATTGACATGGCATGAGTCACTGATAATGATTCTGAAGCTCTAACAGATGGACTTATGATCATCTGCAATATGCAATGTGCATGTAACCTTGGCACCACATCTCTGACTCTTTCCTTTCTTCTTCCTCTTAGGCAGTCCCTCGGAACGAGGATGCTCTGGGCTCCAGGTCTTGTTGCAGCATTGTGCAGATGTCACCCACTACCTCTCGCGAAAGTCAGAGCCACCTTTGGCACTGCTGCTCAGACATGTTGAGGTAGCTGACCCTGTGTCTGTAGACCCTGGCCCAGAGATTCGGGTCGGGGGCTTCCCGTGGGTGCAAGCCCCCGACCTACACTTACCTAGCGCGCCGGCAGTTGACCTCTTGGCCGGCGTGGAATTCCTCTCCGAGGCCTGTCCCAGAGGCGCTATGCTGGTGTGTCCCAGGGGCGTAGTTAGTGCGAAGCGTCCCCTGGGATCACGTGAGCAACAGGCAGCCAATCGGAGCAGGGAATGCTCCATTCATAAGTCTTGACAGATAGACCTGTCAAAACGTATAAATGCTGAGGCTGTAAAACTGTATTTTACCTTCAAATAAATGTTTAAAAAAATCACACTTTGTAAATAAACTATAAATGACATTAAATAACTATTTTAAACAAAAATTTAAATTTTTGAAAAAAATAATTTTATAAAAAAAACGGGGCTAAAAATAAACTTACCTTGCTTTAAAATATTGGGCCAGAAATTCCAGGCCAGAAGCGTGAGTACGGTCGGCTTACTCACGCTTCTGGCCATTGGAAATGCCGGCGTTCAGCATGAACAGCGCATGCGGGGAACGCCGGCATTTCCAGACCTCGAGCGCGTGCGACTGCACAGGCAGCGCTTGCGCAGTGAACTTCGTGGATTTCATTCATGAAATCAGTGAGGTTAAGTCCTTAGAAGTTACACTGAAAAAAAGCAAGTGTAAAGTGGTTCATTGGCTGCGGAGGAAGATATATTTTATCGTGGAGCTTTTGAAATGTTTGGGAAAGGGAGGGAAGTTATTTTAAGAAATTTTAAGTAAGTTTTAAAGTTAAATTTTTTTTTTTTTTTAAAGGGTTTTCAGAACGCTGGGTAGAAGGTGCAATTGTGGCTGTGTGAATGGAATGTGAGAATGAGTTATGTATGTATGTCCACATATATTCCTTTACGTATATGTATGTATGTTTTATATTCCTTTACTAATGTGTATGAATGTATGTTTTTAATTATGATTTTCCAATAAGTTACTTTCTCTGAAAGTCATAATTAAATAATACATTCATACACATAAGTAAAGGAATATATACATAACACGCAAAGGAATATATACAGACATACATACTTTCAGAAGCTCCACGATAAGAAATATCTTCCTCCGCAGCCTCTGTAGCAACTGCACCCATGCTTTTTTCATGTGTAAGTTGTAATGACTTGACCTCACTGAAAGCATTAATGAAAGCGGCGAATTATACTGCGCATGCGCTGCATGTGCAGTCGCACGCGTTTTGCCTCTGAACCCCTTCGTTCAGAGGACAGGAAATGCCAGTTTTCCCCACATGCACTGTGCATGCTGAAAACCGGCATTTCATCCGGCCAGATGCGTAAGTACCCCGACCGTACTAGCGCATTTTGAAGGGAATTATTGGGCCAACATTTTACATGTCAATAAAATAAAAAATTTAACACTTGCACGACTTGCCCCCTCGCATCTGCGACTGAGGGTCCAAGGAGGTGCATTGCGCAAGAGGTCATCATCGGACGTATCCTCACACTGTTCCCTTTGGGGAACTGTATGAAGTGGTGGAAGGATTTATGGCCGTGATTAACGCTCATTCCGTGACCGTAACCATCTTTGAACCAGCCATTAGGGTGGTTAGTCCTATGGCGGGAGGGTTTTACGGGCTCCCACAACCCATCTGAGGGGGGGGGGGCCACCAACACCCACGGACGCAAGCATCCCGCTGGATGTCCACCCAGAATTTAAAGTTGGAGCTCCGACTCCACTTGCCGGGACTGTCTGGAGTGGGGTTCAAAACCCTACTCCTTCTGGCCCAGCGGCGGGGATGCTTACTGCTACGCAAAAGGCCCACTCCGCACAAAAGGTGACACCCATACGTTTCCTGCGCCTTTTCCCTCCCCGTGACTGGAGCCCTATGCTGCAATTTCACGTTGCTAATCGGATTGGGTGTTTGTCATAGCGGTAGGATCCCCGCCGCTGGGCCAGATCAGGGTAGGGTTTCGAACCCCGCTCCAGACAGTCCCGGCAAGTGGAGTCGGAGCTCCGGCTCTAAATTCTGGGTTGACATCCAGTGGGATATTTGCGTCCGTGGGTGTGGGTGGCCCCCCCTCCTTGTATAGCTTGTGGGAGCCCGTAAAACCCTCCCGCCATAGGACTAACCGCCCTAATGGCTGGTTCAAAGATGGTTACGGTCACGGAATGAGTGTTAATCACGGCCATAAATCCTTCCACCACTTCATACAGTTCCCCAAAGGGAACAGTGTGAAGACACGTATGATGACGACATTGCTAAATAAGTAAATGGAATTAAAAACATTCTTTTAGGGCCTTTAAAAGTCTTTAAATTGCTTTAATTCTCTTTAAAACTACTTCAGATTACTCAAAATAATGTAAACATTTTAAAAAGTTTATAAAAGTTACCAAAATCTTCAAAAAACTTCCAAAAACCTATTTAAACTGCTGCTTTGCATGTAAAAAAGCAAAGCAGCTTGACAGAAACAATGGGGGCGTGTCCAGTGAAACTGAGACCTCAAGGGGCGTGTCTCACTTACACTGCACGCTCCTGGGTCTGCGCTGGCTGCACTCGTGGGCGGCGTGACGTCATACGCTGCCCGGGAATGTGCTTTCTATTTCTCCAAGTTCAGGCGTCCCAGAAGCTGATCGGCAGGAGCGCGGGGTAAGTGCAAATACGGGGCTTGCACGCGCTGCAAGCCCCGTTCTGGAATTTCTGGCCCATTTAAAAGAAAAAACCTGTGTAAAAAATGTTTTAATTTTAAATAATTGACCACTTACCTTTGAAAATGAAGTCCTTACAGCTGCTTTTTACATTTCTAAAATGTACAGACTTACCCGCACGTTAAAACCTGAAAAAAAAAGGATGTTCAACGCGCACGCACAGACTCCCGCACACACGCGTTCGACCTCTGAACCCCTTGGTTCAGAGGATCGGAAGTGCCGGTTTCCCGCGCATGCGTAGTGCATGCAAGATTCCGACACTTCCATCGGGTCCACGCGTGAGTACTCCGTCCGTACTCACGCGTTGGGACCCGAATTTCTGGGCCCCTGTTTGGGGAGTATCTCCTGCGCCGACGTGCTTCCATGCGCTGGTGCCTTCTGGCCTGTGCAGCTTCAGGTGGGTGAGCAGCAGCTTGGCGCTCCTGTTGTTGCTGCTGCTGTTGGTGCTGCTGTTGTTCCTGGTTCTGCTGGTGCCGCGGCTGGTCTTCGTCCTCATCTGATGTCCAGAAGGGAAGTAAAGCTTAAAAATGAGCTCGCAGGTGACTGATTAGTCCAATGCGGGACCTACAGTCTCGGTCACAGGTGGGGCAGACGGTGGTTGAAGGGGCAGGTGGGTGGGGTGCTTGGGTTGATGTGCGCTCCTTGCGCTGCCTGCGCTTGGCTTCCGCTTGCTCCCGGCGAAGAGACTCGAGGTGTTCGGCGCCTTCCCGGATGCTTCTCCTCCATTTTGTGCGGTCTTGGGCCAGGGATTCCCAGGTGTTGGTGGGGATGTTACACTTTTTCAAGGAGGCTTTGAGGGTGTCCTTGAAACATTTCCTCTGCCCACCTGGGGCTCTCTTGCCGTGCCGGAGCTCCGAGTAGAGCGCTTGTTTTGGGAGTCTCGTATCGGGCATGCGGACAATGTGACCCATCCATCGGAGCTGATTGAGCATCATCAGAGCTTCGATGCTGGGGATGTTGGCCTGAGCAAGAACACTGATGTTGGTGCGCCTATCCTGCCAATGGATTTCGGCGACGACGAAGTCCAACACCGCCTTCAGTGTGCCAGTGCAGCCTTCGGTCGCCTGAGGAAGAGATTGTTTGAAGACCAGGACCACAAACCCGGCACTAAGCTCATGGTCTACAGGGCAGCAGTGATACCTGCCCTGCTGTATGCCTCAGAGACATGGACCATGTACAGCAGGCACCTCAAAGCACTGGAGAGGTACCACCAACGCTGCCTCCATTGGCAGGATAGGCGCACCAATGTCAGTGTTCTTTCCTTTACTCCCCCACATGGGTGCCATTTATTTCCTTACCTTCAGGACATCAGATGAGGACGAAGACCAGCCGCAGCACCAGCAGAACCAGGAACAACAGCAGCACCAACAGCAGCAGCAACAACAACAGGAGCACCAAGCTGCTGCCCACCCACCTGAAGCTGCACAGGCCAGAAGGCGCCAGCGCATGGAAGCACGTCGGTGCAGGAGATACCTCCCAAACAGGGTCTACAGACACAGAGTCAGCTACCTCAATATGTCTGAGCAGCAATGCCAAAGGCGGCTCCGACTTTTGCGAGAGGTAGTGGGTGACATCTGCGCAATGCTGCAACAAGACCTGGAGCCCAGAGGACCAGGTGGACACCCCTTACCAGTGGCCGTCAAAGTCACCACCGCAATCAAATTTTTGCCTCCAGCTCATTTCAGGGATCAGTAGCAGATGTCAGCGGCATCTCCCAGGTGGCCGCACACACTTGCATCACGCAGGTAACCGATGCCCTCTTTGCCATCGCGCACAATCACATCCATTTCACCAAGGATCAAGCAAGTGTCACGGCATGTGCGGTTGGATTAGCTAACCTGGCAGGCTTTCCAAGGGTGCAGGGTGTCGTTGACTGCACACATGTGGCCCTTAAGGCACCCCAACACAATCCAGCTATTTTTGTTAACTGCAAGGGCTTCCACTCCCTCAACGTACAGCTGGTGTGTGACCACAAGAAGGAAATTTTGCATGTTTGTGCCAAGTACCCTGGCAGTTGCCATGACTCCTTCATCCTGCGTCAGTCCAGTGTGCCTCCGCTCTTCAGTCCGCAAGACCAACTTAACGGATGGCTACTTGGAGACAAGTGCTATCCCCTGAAGACGTGACTAATGACGCCGTTGAGGAGGCCATCCAACGAAGCTGAGGAGCGTTACAACTCCAGCCACATTTCCACCAGATCCTTAATCGAGCATACCATCGGCTTGCTGTAGATGTGCTTCAGATGCCTGGATAGATCAGGTGGAGCCCTGCAGTACTCAGCAGCCAGGGTCTCCAGAATCGTCGTGGTTTGCTGTGCACTTCACAACATGGCACAGCATCGTGGCTTGCAGATGCCTGAGGAACAAATGGCTCCTCACAAAGCCTCCTCAGATGAGGAGGAGGAGAGTGACAACAACCAGCTTGCAGAGGCGCATCAACCAGCGCCAGCAGCATGCGAGCATATTGCTGGCCGGGATGCAAGGGACACACTCATCTTGGCCAGATTTGCTTTGCCTGGCCAATCCAAAACTTTTGTCTCGCACCTTCTTACCAGAGCATTGACAATGGCCAAGAACCTACGGATTCCTATCACCCTGACCACCATACTGACAATTGCAAGTCGCCCTAAGCCCTCACTGTGGAAGTCCCATTTGCGAAATGACACAGGCCACAACTGCAACAGTTTGCCATCAGAATTTTTTAAATCAAAACAAGCAACTGATGGCATTTCAAAAATAAACACAACATGACACCCAAGTGACTACCCTTTTGACTACTTGTGCATTATCTTCCTCTTACGCGTGCTCCTACGTGGTGCTTCCCCTGTGGCTTCAGCAGTGTAGGGGGGCATCCTTTACCTGGTTTATGGTAATTTACCTGGTCAGGCAGCCTTTGCCACTGCACTGTGAGCAATTCCAATCAGCAGTTTTGAATCGCTAAACACCCCCCTCCAGTTCTGACTGGAGGAACTTATAATTAATGATATATTAAAAACGGACAAATGGTCTGGATGCAAGAAAGTCAAATTTTATTAAAACTAAAGAAACTACATCACACGATCAAAGTAATCACGGTAAAATTGCTTAACAGGGGAAGACAAACGGCAAAAATGGGGGATAAATGGCTACAATGTTAATCTTACAATCTTAGCAACATTTCCCTTAAATTACCACCCCTTTACTTCTCACTAGATTGTCTTGATAGTGGGTCAGAAGCCTTGCTCACCTGCAGTCCAAAGAGTAAAAGAGACAAAAGGGCGAGGACTTCCTGGGCTTAATCTTTATACCCTGGGAGTCCCTGCTGTTTACACGCCTAAATGGTCCGTGCGCAGTTTCGCGCCGAAAAATCTGAATACACAAGAGAAGGGCTTTTAACTTCCTCCATTCATACATGGAGACATCATGTAGTCGAGTCAATTTCAGTGAATGGATGTGTGTAAACAACCCATTGTGCTTACTGTCCGATGATTGGCTGATTCAAACGGGCTACTCCCCAGTGTAAACAAGCAGCTTGTAGGTTACCGGACCCGCCCAATACCACAGGGTGACTGACAGCTCGGGCTCCATTCAAACTTACTACAGGGCAGCGCTGAGCTTTTCATATGCTAACAGCCTGTCTGTCCTTTTCTGCTGCCTTTTAAAATTCTGTTTCCATGAGGTCTGTTCAGCCATTTTTATGCCCTGGGCAATTTAAACAGTCCAAAACTCAAGATTACATCTTTTAATAAAATGTACAATCTTAAAGTGTGCGATTTTCACAAAGTTCTTTGATTCCAGTGTCCAAGTGCTGCCTAGCTTACGAGCTTTTTAACGCAGCCTTTTGCGGTTCTGGGTATGTTTTAAAACATTGTCCAACCCAGAGACAATTTAAATCACACAAGTCTTGGCCCACGATGTGGATTAATATTTCCCGATCTTTGGGGGCTGAGGGGATTTTGCGACCCCTACAGCAGTTGTGGAGGCCCCTTGCTCACTTTCTTGCTGCTCCTGTCTCGACACCTTTGGTGGGCATCCTCTGGGGTTGTGAACCTGTGAGGGCTCGGCAACAGTCTGCTGCTCCTGTGGCTGTGCAGGGGCTGAGATGCCGATCTCAGTTGGGTGGGGACTCTGGTGGAGCTCTGACTGAGGGCTTTGCAGTGGCATGGTCGTGTGAGCGCTTGGAGCGAAGCCTCCACTTACTTGTTGTCTGCCACCAACATCCCTCTCATGGGTCAGCCCCACTTCAGAGCTAGCAATTGGCTTGACAGCACCTTGCTGTAATTCAGGAGAGCCATGAGGACCCGTTTCTATACTGGAAGTCCTACTCCCGAGGACTTGCCTGAAGGTCTGGTTTGTTTGCTCAATAGCTGACCATCGCTCCTCAAGAGATGTCAGCCTATTCTGAAAAAAGACCATGTTTTCCATACCCTGGCTCCTCCATGGACGTAGCCATCCTTTCCTCTACCGTAGCCATTCTCTCCTCTAGAGTATCCCGCCTTACCATGGAGGTAGCCATCCTTTCCACGGAGGTTGCCATCCTTTCCATGGTGATGCGTTCATGCAGCAACACCTCCACAAAGGCTCTGCTCATGTTTGCGATGGACTCCTCCATTCGCTCCACACTCGCAGCAACCCTGAAGACAAAACCTGCCAGAGACTCCTGCACCTCTTCCTGGAATTCCAGCACCGCTCTTCTTCTGGATGGACCCGGAGGCAGAGGGTTGACATGCAGCTAAGCTGAGCTGGCAGAGTCCTGCGCCCTCCGACTAGGACTGTCCACTGCTGTCCCTGTCTCCACAATCTGCTGATGCTCACTTGTGAGCTGTGATACACCAGGTGACAACTCTACTCTATCTCGCGAAGGTCCCACCGAGGTGTGAGTGTCTGCGCTGGTGGTGGTTGCGCAGAATTCTGCTGACGCTGCGCCCTCAGAGGTTGCAGCTTCCTCTGAGGAGTCTGGAGGCTCAGGCTGTTCCTCCTTGTTCGTGGGGACAGGGGCTTTTGATGGTCCTGTGGGGGAGTAAAGGAAAGAGTCAGAGATGTGAGGCCAAGGTTACATGCACATTGAATATTGCAGATGATCAAAAGTCAATCTGTTAGAGCATCAGAATCATTATCAGTGACTCATGCAATGTCAATGAGAGAGATGATAAACTATTCTGTCACTAGCTTGCTCTGATGCACCCATCTGTCCGTCCCCCACTTGCGCATCCTCCTCCACGCTCACGATCTCCAGGGCCGCCTTCTCCCAGGGGGTGAGCTGGGCTACTGAAGGTGGCCCTCCTCCTGTCCTCGCATTTTCCCTCTTTTTGTGAGCTCTCTTTTCCTGCAATAAGGGAGACAAATGGAGTTTGAGTGAGAATGAAGGAGTGAGTGTAGAGAATCCATATCATTGATGGCTAGAAGGAGACAATGATGGCATGAGGTGGCAAGACCAAGGGCCCCCCCTGTGTGTTGTAAGTTGTTTTCATAGCATCACAGCGATAGCGAGTGTGAGGGCTGCATAGTCGAATAGTTAGTTGAATGTGACCACAGTGAGAGAGGGAATGGGTAAGGATGCAGGGATGTCATTGTCAAGTGGGATGTGGAGAAAGAGGTTGTCAAAGCTGAGTGCTGGTGAGGAAAGGCAATGGGGATCAGATTGAGGGTGATGGGAAAGTCATACTCACTTTTCAAGTGCGCAGAAGGTCATGAAACCTCTTCCTGCACTGCAGCCAGGCTCTGCGGCACACAGACAGCGAGTTGACATCCTGGGCCACTTGCATCCACACAGCTTTCGTCTGCTGGGGAGGCTTTTTCTCCCTGAGGAAGGGAAGAGCACCTCCTTACTTCCTCTTGCTCCCTCCACCAGAGCTTGCAGGGCTGCATCATCGAATCTTGCTGCAGACTCTGGCCTACTGCTGGACATATTGGCTGAATGAATAGATCACACCACTGGCCATAAAATTTAAAGTCTGCAGAAGAAGCAAGGCTGCTTGCAGGCCTTAAATCCAGCAGCATTGATGACATCATCAGAGGCAACTTGCAGAATGGAAAGATTCATTGGGCCGGGGTTACCACATGCTGGGAATCAACTGGCCAATTAGGTGAAAATTGCATTTATCCCCCATATCAAAGTGGAGTCAGGTGGATAACACGAAAAGCGGCTGACACGCCCCCAGCCCGCCCCAATGACAAAATCAAGCCCATAGACTTATACAGCACAGAAAGAGGCCCTTCGGTCCATCGTGTCCGCGACGGCCATCAAGCCCTGTCTATTCTAATCCCATTTTCCAGCACTTGGTCCATAGCCTTGTATGCTATGGCGTTTCAAGTGCTCATCTAAATGCTTCTTGAATGTAGTGAGGGTTCCTACCTCTATCACCCTTTCAGGCAGTGAGTTCCAGATTCCAACCACACTCTGGGTGAAAAAGTTTTTCCTCAAAACTTCTCTAAACCTCCTGTCCCTTACCTTGAAACTATGCCCCCTGGTTATTGACCCCTCCACCAAGGGGAAAACTTCCCCTCTATCTACCCTAACTATGCCCCTCATAATTTTGTACACCTCAATCAGGTCCCCCCTCAGCCTTCTCTGCTCTAAGGAAAACAACCCCAGCCTGTCCAGTCTCTCTTCATAGCTGAAACGCTCCAGCCCAGGTAACATCCTGGTGACTCTCCTCTGCACCCTCTCCAATACAATCACATCCTTCCTATAGTGTGGCGACTAGACTGCATGTAGTATTCCAGCTGTGGCCTAACTAGCATTTTGTACAGCTTCATCATAACCTCCCTGCTCTTATATTCTATGCCTCAGCTAATGAAGGCAAGTATCCCATATGCCTTTTTAACCACCTTATATGCCTGTTGTTATCTACCTGTCCTGCTGCCTTCAGGGATCTATGTACATGCACACCAAGGTCCCTCTGATCCTCTGTCCTTCCTAGGGTCCTACCATTCATTGTGTATTCCCTTGCCTTGTTAGTCCTCCCAAAATGCATCACCTCACACTTTTCAGGGTTAAATTCCATTTGCCACTGTTATGCCCATCTAATCAACCCGTCTATATTGTCCTGTAGCCTGAGGCTTCCCTCCGCGCTATTTACCACTCCACCAATTTTCATGTCAACTGCGAACTTACTGATCATACCTTCTACATTCATATCTAAATCATCAATGTACACTACAAACAGCAAAGGACCCAGCACCGATCCCTGCGGTACACCACTGGACACAGGCTTCCAGTCACAAAAACAACCTTCGACCATCACCCTCTGTCTCCTGCCACGAAGCCAATTTTGGATCCAATGTGCCAAATTGCCCTGGATCCCATGGGCTCTTACCTTCTTGACCAGTCTCCCATGTGGGACTTTGTCAAAAGCCTTACTGAAGTCCATGTAGACTACATCAACTGCACTACCCTCATCCACACACCTAGTCACCCCCTTGAAAAATTCAATCAAATTGGTGAGACATGATCTCCCCCTGACAAAGCCATGCTGACTATCCTTGATTAATCCTTGCCTCTCCAAGTGGAGACTAATTCTGTCCCTCAGAATTTTTTCCAATAATTTCCCTACCACTGATGTTAGGCTCACTGGCCTGTAATTTCCTGGTTTATCCCTACTACCCTTCTTGAATAGTGGTACTACGTTAGCTGTTCTCCAGTCCTCTGGCACCTCCCCAATGAGGCCAGAGAGGTTCTGAAAGTTTGTGTCGGAGCCCCTGCAATCTCTTCCCTTGCCTCACACAGCAGCCTGGGATACACCTCGTCAGGGCCTAATCTTGTTTAATATATTTAATTAATTGAAGATTTATGTAATTAATTCACTTGGTTTATTTTTAGTTTTTTGAAACTAATTTATTTAACTAGCTTAAATTAATAATTTAATAAAGTAATATTTATAGGTTCCTAGGGGGCAATATTGCGTCGTGCCCCCTTTGGGGCATTAACTTCGCCGGGGCGCTACTTTTAGTGCCCCAAAAAGTTTAGCGTCCCTTCACCCGAAATTTACTGGTTGCACCCCTAGAGGGAGGTGGGGCACTACTGGAAGCACCCCGCCTCCTCCTTGGGGTGCTACCAGTTAATATCGCAGCGCTACATGCCGCAGCACCATGCACTGTGGCACATTGCACCTCGGTACTGCAGGCCTTCCTCCCCGTATTAAAGGGGAGGGCCCTTGCGCAGCGTGACCCAGGGCCCAGCTGGACCACCAGGGATCGGAGTGCTGGCAAAAGAGCTCGGCACTCAAGAGAAGTGCCGGGCTCACGGAGCACAGCTGGTACCCCGCGGGGGAGCGTCACAGGAGGCCGGGAATGACAATGGGGGCAGGTAGTGGCAGGCGGCCAACAACAAAAATGGTCACCCGACACCTCCCCTTTAACTTGCGCTGCCCTGGCCGCAGGTAGGCCCCCTTGACCCTGTCGGACATAGCGTCCGGCGGTAAGTCAAGGGGGCTACCAAAGTTCGCGACTGGGCATGAGCAGGGCGCTGCACACGGCGATTATGTCATCGCGGGAGGATGAATTTCGCAGGAGGCGTTAGCGGCGTCGTGCCCGGGCATTAGTTGCTTTGTGCCCCGTTAGTGCCCTCTTAGGGCGCTAATGGGAGGCACAAATCAACCGAATTCCCCCCCCCCAGTTTCTAGTTTATACCACTCCCCTAACTTAGAGAGCAAACAAAATGTATTACTCACCAACCAATCACCAACCTGCTGTCCTGTGACGTTCCCGGGTCTGGGAGTTGTTTACCCCAGCTGAATGGACGCTACTGGAAAGTCTTGCGCACAACTCTGCAGCGTTTGAAAGCCAGTTCGCAAAGTGGCGTTCGTACGAGGTAAGAGCGGAATCCTTTGGATGTCAGCGGTGTACTCCTTAGCTACGCCACCGACCGTGAATTCAGGGCCATTGTGGAAAAGATAAATCCTGAAAATTAAGCTAAATTGTGAGAATAGGACAAGGGGACATGAATGCAAACTAGTAAAAGCTAAATTTAGGACTGATGTTAGGAAGTTCTTCTTCACACAAAGAGTGAGTCACACATAGAATGGACTTTCAGATACAGCAGAGGAGGTGAAATCCCTTGAATAATTTAAGAAAAAGTCATTTAGGTTCTTTCCGGATGGATGAATTAAAATGGGGTAAGCTGAATGACCTTTATCTCACCCTCAACTTCACCATCAGTGGCACAAACTTCAGCCCTTTTGCCCCCACACAATCTGTAACTTCTGCATTGAACCTTTTACCTTGCTACATCTCCCATTAGCTTCAAAAGCTTCCTGAAAACCTAAGTTTTCAACCTCCCTCCCTCCGCAAGCGGTGCCAACCCTCCAAGATTGTCCTGGAGTCTACAGGAATTAAAGATTCATCTCGTCAGGAAAATCATAAGGGTATAAATAAAATTGGAGATGGGAAATAAGGCAGTTTGACTAACATGCAAGAATTGTCCAATCGGGTAAAGAACAGTCTGACACTTTCCAATTGGCATGGAAAGGTGGTACACCGTGATGATGGATGAGTTGGGCAAAAAAATAATGGGAGCGTGAGGGTGGGGCAGTGGGAGGCGGTAGGTCATGTGATCAAACCTCTCGGAATATGTCCAACCAGCATTGTAACCTTACCTTCCATTGGCGTCAGGAACAATAGAATTCTCATAAGTTGGGAGCCCACTTTACTTTTGGAGAGAAATTGAGGAAGAGAATAAAGAACAATCAAGTAAATTGCTACTGCGTTGCCTTTATTTGAAAAACTCCATAGCCTGAAAATCACTGTGAGTGAAATACCCATTTACTTTAAAATAACAACAGAAAATGCTGGAAAAACTCAGCAGGCCAGGCATCATCCGTGGAGAGAGAAACAGAGTTAACGTTTCAGGTCTGGGACCCTTCATCAGAACTGGAAAAAGCTGGAGATGTAACAGATATTAAGCAGGTGCAGAGACAGCGGGGAGGGGGGGTTCGGAGGGGAGGAAGGAATTGAAAGAACATACTGTGCTTATGTAAGAGGCAGGAAAGATAAATTGTTGCAAATGGGAATGGCAAAATCATATAGCATGAAAAATGGGGGCAGGGATTATTATCTGAAATTGTTGAACTCGATATCGAGTCCGGAAGGCTGCAAAGTGCCCAATCGAAAGATGAGGTGCTGTTCCTCGAGCTTACGTTGAGCTTCATTGGAACAATGTAATAGGCCAAGGACAGAGAGATCAGAGCAGGAGTGAAGCGGAGAATTAAAGTGACAGGAAGCTCAGGGTCACCCATACGGACTGAACAGAAGTGTTCCGCAAAGCGGTCGCCCAATCTGCGTTTGGTCTCCCCAATGCAGAGGAGACCGCATCGTGAGCAGCGAATACAGTATACTAAATTGCAAGAAGTACAAGTAAATCACTGTTTCACCTGGAAGGGGTGTTTGGGGCCCTGGACAGTGGGAAGGGAGGAGGTAAAAGGGCATGTGTTGCATCTCCTGCGCTTGCACGGGAAGGTGCCAGGTGAAGGAGAAGGGCTGTTGCTGGTGATAGAGGAGTGGACCAGGTTGTAGTGGAGGGAGCGGTCCCTTCGGAATGCTGAAAGCGGAGGTGAGGGGAAGATGTGTTTGGTGGTGGGATCACATTGGAGGTGGCGGAAATGGCGGAGGATGATACGTTGAATGTGGAGGCTGGTGGGGTGAAAGTTGAGGACAAGGGGAACCCTATCGTGGTTCTGGGAGGGAGGGGAAGGGGTGAGAGCAGAAGTGCAGGAAATGGAACGGATGTGGTCAAGGGCCATGTCAACCACAGTAGAGGGAAATCCTCGGTTGAGGAAAAAGGAAGACATGTCGGAAGCACTGGTATGGAAGGTGGCATCGTCAGAACAGACGGGGCGGAGATGGAGAAACTGTGAGAATGGAATAGAGTCCTTACAGGAAGTGGGGTGGGAGGAAGTGTAGTCCAGGTAGCTGTGGGAGTCAGTGGGCTTGTCGTGAATGTTTGTCGAAAGCCGATCGCTAGAAATGGAGACGGAGAAGTTAAGGAAGGGAAGGGAAGAGTCGGAGATGGACCATGTGAAGGTGAGGGAAGGGTGGAAATTGGAAGTAAAGTGAATGAAGCACAGTATATTCTTTCAGTTCCTTCCTCCCCTCCTAACCACCACCCCCCCCACCCCCTGTCTCTGCACCTGCTTAATATCTGTTACACCTCCAGCCTTTTCCAGTTCTGATGAAGGGTCCCAGACCTGAAACGTTAACTCTGTTTCTCTCTCCACGGATGCTGCCTGGCCTGCTGAGTTTTTCCAGCATTTTCTGTTGTTATTTCAGATTTCCAGCATCCGCAGTATTTTGCTATTGTATTACCCATTTACTTTAAATGGGTTAATGTCTTAGTTGAAACAGCAGGCAGAGGACAGATATGAATGTGTTAAGCATCTGTGTGATCACATCACTCACAGTGTATACTTGAAAGGCAACAGTTTGCAGGGCTATGGGGAAAGAGCAGGTGAGTGGAACTAATTGGAGAGCTCTTTCAAAGAGCCGGCACAGGCACGATGAGCTGAATGGCCACCTTCTATGCTGTAAGCTTCTATGATTTTACTGTAAATTTAAAGCTTATTTTTGTTTGCCAACATAAGATTCTCTGATTTTTTTTATGTTGCTTTTAAAATAAAAAGATGGATTCAACTGAAATGTAAATTATTTTATCAGTATTGCTCCTGTTTCTTATCACTTCATTACAGATGAATTTTACTTCAAACATGTTTTCTAGTCTTAGTGTCTGGGATTAACCTCTAATTGTATTCATTAATCTGTTTAACTCCCTTGTTTTGTGATTTTTGCATGCATAAAATATAATTGCTATGTCTTCATAGCTGTTTGACTGAGAAATTATGGAGATCATATGGTATCTAATTAGCAGTCTGAATATGTTCAAATTCTATTTAAATCAAAGTCACTGTGCTGTGCAAGGAAGCAAACTCTGACTTGGAAATCAGGCCAGACAGCAATGTGTAAGGGGGAGCTTTAATGCTCCCACTCGGCAGGAATGGAGCGAGTGAGCAGGTAAAATGTAGCTGTTCTTTTTCCCACCTCATTCCTGACACCATCCGATTTTCACGCCACTGGGTGGATAAGGATGAGCCAGTGGATGTCGTGTATTTGGATTTCCAAAAGGCATTCGATAAGGTGCCACATTACACGTTACTGCATAAGATAAGAGCTTACACAGTTGGGGGTAATATATTAGCATGGATAGAGAATTGGCTAATGAACAGAAAGCAGAGAGTTGGGAAAAATGGGTAATTTTCCGGTTGGCAAACGGTAACTAGTGGGGTGCCAGAGGGATCGGTGCTGGGGCCTCAACTATTTACAATCGACATTAATGACTTGGATGAAGGGACCGAGTGTAATGTAACCAAGTTTGCGGATGATACACAGATGGGTGGGAAATCAAGTTGTGCAGAGGACTCAAAGAACCTGCAAAGGGATATAGACAGGCTAAGTGAATGGGCAAACATTTGGCAGATGGAGTATAATGTGGGAAAGTGCAAGGTTATCCACTTTGGCAGGAAAAATAAAAAAGCAACTTATTATTTAAATGGAGAGAGATTACAAAATGCTACAGTTCAGAGGGACCTAGGGGTCCTTGTGCATGAAACACAAAAAGTTAGCATGCAGGTCACAGAATCATAGAAACCCCACAGTGCAGATAGAGGCCATTTCGGCCCATCGAGCCTGCACCGACACATATCCCACCCGATCCCCGTAACCCCTACACCAACACATATCCCACCCTATCCCCGTAACCCCACGTATTTAATCCCCCGAACACTAAGGGTCAATTTATCATAGCCAATCAACCTAACCCGCACATCTTTGGACTGTGGGAGGAAACCGGAGCACCCGGAGAAAACCCACGCAAACACGGGGAGAATGTGCAAACTCCACACAGACAGTCACCCGAGGCCGGATTCGAACCCGGGTCCCTGGTGCTGTGAGGCAACAGTGCTAACCACTATGCCATCGTGCTGCGTACAGCAAGTAATCAAAAAGGCAAATGAAATGTTGGTCTTTATTGCAAGGGGGTTGGAGTATAAAAGCAGGTAAGTTCTGCTACAACTGTACAGGGTATTGGTGAGACCACACCTTAAGTACTGCGTACAGTTTTGATCTCCTTATTTAAGGAAGGATATACTTGCATTGGAGGCAGTTCAGAGATGATTCACATGGTTAATTTCTGAGATGAGGGGGATGACTTTTGAAGAAAGGTTGAGCAGGTTGGGCCAAAACTCATTGGAATTTAGAAGAATGAGAGGTGATCTTTTGAAACATATAGGGGGAAAAATACAGTTGGTAGCGCCACCCGTTAGCGCCTTAAGAGGGTGCTAAGTGGGGCGCAAACCAACTAGGGCCCAGGCGAGGCACTGCCCACACCTCCCACAAAATTTAGCAGGAGGTTAGTGGTGGCGCTAACCGGTAGCGCCCTGCGGCGCTGCACCACTAGCGATGACGTCATTGGTGTGCGCAGCGCCCTGCTCATGCCCCGGCCACGAACTTCGGGAGTGCCCCCTGATTTACCGCTGGATGCTATGTCCGACAGGGTCAGGGGGCGTTCCTGTGGCCGGGGAGGCACAATTTAAAGGCGAGGTGCGGGGCGACCATTTTTGTTGCTGGCCGCCTGCCAGCACCTGCCTGCGCTCCCGTCCCCGGCCTCCTGAGCCCCCGCTCCACGGAGTGCCAGCTGCGCTCCATGAGCCCGGCACTTCTCTTGGGTGCCGGGCTCTTTTGCCTGCACTCCTGATCCCTGGGGGCCCAACTGGGCCCTGTTAGATCCATGGTTCAGTGGATAAATAATTACACGGATGCTGTACATAAACAAATAACAGGTCTTTACTGGAGGAGGGTAATCTCTAGACTGGGGTACAGAGGCATGCGCACAGCTTATATACCGGTGTGGTCACTGCCGGTACTACAGTATACAGGAGCTGTAAAAAGTAGTTCTGACTTAAAGCACATACACTACAATTCCTCCCTTTTTAGATTAATAATACCCCCTTAATATTCAAATAACAATTACATTTTTACATGTACATTCAATAACAAAAGTCCATTTATAGATTCAGTCTTTGGGGCGGCTTCCTGACCCTTTCGGGATAGCGCCTTTCCGGAGGTTCTTGTTCTTGGTGAGGAGGCGATTTTGACCCCCTTTCATCGGGTAGTTCATCGGGTTCCACTGCTACTGGGTCTGAAGTAGATACTACCGGTATGTCGGGTTCATCACCAGGTACTCGAGACATGGGGTTGACGCATTCCTGTGATGCTAAGATCTAATCGATGTGGCGTCTCACAATGTTCTCCCCGACATCCACTGTGTACATTAATGGCCCATGCCTTGTATATATCATTCCGGGTTGCCACTTCTCTGTTCGATAGTCCCGGGCCAAGACTGGTTGCCCTACATTGAAGCTCCTTGTCGGCTTCTCGTTGATGTGCTGGAATTGTTTGTCCTCAACATTTCTTCGCACATTTGGTCTGAGCAAGTCCAGACGAGATCTCAACCTTCGGTTAAAGAACATCATGGCCGGGGTCTGGTTGGTAACTGCATGTGTCGCGTTTCGGTAGGCTAATAAGAAATTGTCCATCTTATGCTGTAGTGGAATTTCCTCATCGCACATGGCCTTTATCGCCTTCTTAAAGGTTTGTACGAACCTCTCAGCCAATCCATTGGTGGCTGGATGATACGGGGCGGATGTGTAATGCCTTACCCCATTCCTTCTCATGAATTTTTTGAACTCGTCGGACTCAAACTGTGGTCCATTATCAGAGCAGATCTGCTCTGGCAAACCGTTTCTGGCAAATATGGTCCATAGGGCTGCAATCGTTTTCTCTGTAGTGGTTGAAGACATCTTTATCACCTCAGGCCACTTTGAATGAGCATCCACTGCTATGAAGAACATTAAGTCCATGAATGGACCAGCGAAATCAATGTGCACCCGTTGCCATGGAGAGGAGGGCTACTCCCATGGGTGTAGAGGGGCATGTGGTGATGCATTTTGGACCTTCTGGCATCCTAAGCAGCTCTTAGTTAGGTCTTCGATTTGTTGATCGATACCCGGCCACCACACATAAGCCCTAGCTAGGGTTTTCATTTTCACTCCCCCCAGATGACCTTCATGTAGCTCATTTAGCACTCTCTCCCTTAACTTGGGTGGAATCACCACTCTGGATCCACACATCACTGTCCCCTGGCATACTGACAGCTGTTCTCTTCTGGATGAGAATGCTGGCAACAGTGAGTCACCATGTGCTGGCCATCCCCTCACCGTCATTTCATATACCCGTGACAGCGTCGGATCATTGCGGGTCTCCTTCTCTATATCCGCATTTGTTACTGGCAATCGTTCAATTATCGACGAATAAAATATCTCGATAGGGTCCACTGCTGGTGCTTCCTCCACAGTAGGCAGTGGCAGGCGCGATAGCCCATCAGCGTTCCCATGCTGTCTCGTGCCTTTATATTCTATTTCATATTGATTCGCCCCTAGAAACAGGGACCATCTTTGTAACCGCTGTGCAGTCATTACTGGCACGCCCTTCTTAGGATTAAAGATGGAGACAAGTGGTTGGTGGTCAGTCAGCAAGGTCAACTTCTGTCCATGCAGATAGTGGTTGAATTTTTTTACTCCCCATACTAGGCTGAGGGCCTCCCTGTCAATCTGGGCATAGTTGCGCTCGGCTGAGGTTAGTGACCGAGACGCAAAGGCTACTGGCCTCTCCAACTCGTCTGGGAATTTGTGCGACAGCACCGCTCCAATGCCGTAGGGTGATGCATCACATACCAAACGAATTGGTAGTGCTGGGTTGAAATGGGCCAACACCTCTTTTGATGTGATCAATTCTTTACACTACTGGAAAGCTCGTCTATGTTCGTCATTCCACTTCCATGGTACCCCTGTTTGCAGTAGGGTGTTCAGCGGGTGTAATACCGTAGACAGATTTGGTAAGAACTTGTGGTAATAGTTTACCAGCCCGAGGAACGACCTCAGTTGTGACACATTTTCCAGTGCTGGAGCCTTAACTACTGCCTCTAACTTGTCAGGGGACCTATATAACTACTCTTCATCGATGACGTGGCCGCAATACGAGATCTGTTTCTGGAAAAACTCGCACTTGTGGCGATTAGCTCGTAGCCCATATTCCTTTAATCTGGCGAGCACCTTCTCCAAGTTAGCGAGGTGATCATCGTCATTTTCGCCCGTGACCAAGATGTCGTCCAAATAACACTGGGTCCCTGGAATCTCTTGCAGGAGCTGATCCATCGCCCTTGCCAGATAGCCGGAGCTGAGGCTACTCCAAACACCAGCCGGTTGTATTGATAGAGACCTTTATGTGTGTTGATCGTAAGGTAATGTTTCGAAGCTTCTTCTACCTCCATTTGCAAGTACGCCTGGGCTAGATCAATTTTTGTGAAGCGTTTACCACCAGATAGCGAGGCAAAAATATCCTCAATTCGTGGATGCGGATATTGCACCGTGTGAAGGACTGGGTTCACTGTCACCTTAAAATCCCCACAGATGCGGACCTTCTTTGGTTCCCCAGGCGTATTACTCAACGACCTCTTCATTACAGGAATGATGGGTGTAGCCCACTCGCTCCAGTCCACTTTGGACAGTACTCCTGAATGTTCCAACCCTTCCAGCTCTGCTTCAACTGCTGATCTGATCGCATAAGGCACTGGTCTGGCCTTCAGAAATTTTGGGCTTGCATTATCCTCTATTTATATTGTTGCTGTTATTCCTTTTAGTGTTCCTAGTCCCACCTGGAACACTTCTTTTGCATCAGTTAGCGTTTTTGACAGTCGTCCAGGTGTGACGTCGTCATCCTTTTTGGCCTGCACCTTCAGTGCCTGTATGGAATGCCAATCTAAATGTATCTTCTGGATCCATTCACGTCCTAGCAGTGGTGGTCCTCCATTTGGCAATACATATATATCCATTTTAGGTATTTCCTGACCTTTATATGTCACTTTCACCCTTATTTTTCCTTTGGGGTGGACTTTTTGCCCCGCATACGTCTTCAAGACAATCTCTGTAGCTTTCAAGGGTATGTGTGAAAATAGCCGCTTGTAGTCTCTTTGATTTATGACTGTTAGAGCTGACCCTGTGTCCAATTCCATTTCCACTTGGACTCCATCTAGCTTGAGTGTAACCCAGATAGTCTGGTGATCCCCCATTTCAGTTACATTATGTAGTTTCAGACAAACAAGCTCCTTGCTTCCGGAGTCTGTGTCACTTTTCTGTTCATCTGAACCACTGTCCATCACCTGGTGTATCTTTTTGTACTTCTCCTGTGGAGATTTCTTACTGTTGGTTTTCTTCCCAGACCTGCAGACTCTTGCTATGTGTCCTGCTTTCCCACACTGTCTGCACACTTGGTCCTTGAACCAACAATCTTTCTGGTCATGTGTTGTTCTGCCGCAGCGATAGCACTTCCCTGTTCCATAGGTCATTTCGTTGGTGCCATATTCTTGCGGTCTCCGTTGTATCTCTGCAGCGCCCCTTGCGGCTGCTTCGTGTGATACTGCCATACTGAAAGCTTTGTCCAGCGTAAGGTCCTTTTCTGATAGAAGCCATTTCTGGGTTCCTTCACTTTGTAGCCCACACACAAACTTGTCCCTTAACATGTCTGCTGTTTTGATTTCTTTTTGGGTTCAATAAAGACTCATTTCTGAAAGAGAATGTTGTTTAATCTAAAGTCTTGTTCAAGACCTTCTGCAGCTTTTTACAGAACACACTATGCTGTGATGCATCTAGAATGAAACTGAAAGTAAAACTCCTCTGGACTGCTTGTCTCTCACATGACCTCTGCTGGTCAGGCACAAGTAATCAAAAACACAGACAAATATGCTGTAAGGCATAAGTAATCAAACACAGACAAATATCATCACCATTTGCTGATATCATTACATCTCCCTTTCTTAAAACAAAAGTATTTTACTTTTAACTAACAACATTTAATGAACTTACATTATCATTATCATGATCAAGGTTTTTTACCCTTGTTTTGTGTGTTCACATGAAATATGTCAATACACTAGAACTTGAAGAAAGAATAAGATAACATTACTTCCTTCTTTAACAATAGTCCTTAAATTTGCTCAATGAGTCTCTCAGGAGGCTTCACGTGTCTTGAGGATTTTCTGATTGATTGTCCTTGAATCTGAGTTGTTGCCTCAGATGATTGGTTCTCAGCTGTGTGATCAGGTTGTTCAACAGTATCAGTCTCTTGACCTGCTGTGGCTGGTCCCATGAGAAGATCTCGACGATTTCTTCTCAGAATAGCACCCTCATCTGTCTGAATGGTGTATGATCTTGGTTGAACTTCACTCAGGACAGTTCCCTTCTGAGTCCATGTGTTTGTTTTGTCTTTCAACCTTACTTGGTCACCAGTGTGGAGTTCAGGTAGGTTTTGTGTTCCTCTGTCATAGTAGTACTTTTGCTTTTCTTTCTGTTGCTCTTTGAACTTCCTCACTTTCTCCCCCTCTTTTGTTTTCAGGAGGTTCTCCGGGATGGGTAGGTTTGACCTTAGCCGACGTCCCATCAGGAGTTGGGCTGGTGACATGCCACACTCGAGCGGCGTTGTGCGGTATACAAGCATGCTTTGGTAGAAGTCAGTTCCACTGTCTTTTGCCTTGTACATCAGTCTTTTCACTGTCTGGACCAATTTTTCCACTAGTCCATTGGACTGTGGATAGTGAGGACTTGACGTTGTGTGGACAAAGTCCCACTCTTTGGCAAAGTGTCGGAAATTTGTATTGTTAAACTGGGGTCCGTTGTCTGTGAAGACCTCGCTTGCCACGCCATGTCTGGAGAATATGGCTTTCATACTTCTTATCACAGCTTCTGCAGTGGTGGTGTACAGTCTACAAACCTCTGGATACAGGGAGTAATAGTCTGTGATGACAAGATAGTCCTTCCCTTGACATACGAATAGGTCAGCGCCTACCTTCTGGTAAGGTCTGTCTGGTGCTGGGTGTGGCTTTAGAGTCATAGAGTCATAGAGTTTTACAGCACAGAACGAGGCCCTTCGGCCCATCGTGTCTGCGCCGCCCATCCATCCCTGTCCAGTCTAATCCCATTTTCCAGCATTTGGTCCATAGCCTTGTATGCAATGGCATTTCAAGTGCTCATCCAAATGCTTCTTGAATGTTGTGAGGGTTCCTGCCTCCACCACCCTTTCAGGCATTGAGTTCCACATTCCAACCACCCTCTGGGTGAAAAAGTTCCTCCTCAAATCCCCTCTAAATCTCCTGCCCCTTACCCTGAATCTATGCCCCCTTGTTATTGACCCCCCCACTAAGGGGAAAAGTTCCTCTTTATCTACCCTATCTATGCCCCTCATTATTTTGTACACCTCAATCAGGTCCCCCCTCAGCCTTCTCTGCTCCAAGGAAAACAACTCCAGCCTGTCCAGCCTCTCTTCATAGCTGAGGCGCTCCATCCCAGGTAACATCCTGGTGAATCTTCTCTGCACCCTCTCCAAAGCAATCACATCCTTCCTATAGTGAGGCGACCAGAACTGCACACAGTACTCCAGCTGTGGCCTCACCAGCGTTTTGTACAGCTCCATCATAACCTCCCTGCTCTTATATTCTATGCCTCGGCTAATGAAGGCAAGTATCCCATATGCCTTTTTAACCACCTTATCTACCTGCTCCGCTGCCTTCAGGGATCTATGTACATGTACACCAAGGTCCCTCTGACCCTCTGTACTTCCTAGGGTCCTACCACTCATTGTGTATTCCCTTGCCTTATTTGTCCGTCCAAAATGCATCACCTCGCACTTTTCAGGGTTAAATTCCATTTGCCACTTTTCCGCCCATCTGACCAACCCGTTTATATCGTCCTGTAGCCGGAGGCTTTCCTCCTCGCAATTTACCACCCCACCAATTTTCGTGTCATCTGCGAACTTACTGATCATACCTTTTACATTCTCATCCAAATCATTTATGTAGATCACAAACAATAAGGGACCCAGCACCGATCCCTGAGGTACCCCACTGGACACAGGCTTCCAGTCACAAAAGCAACCTTCGACCATCACCCTCTGCCTCCTGCCACTCAGCCAGTTTAGGATCCAACGCGCCAAGGCACCCTGGATCCCATGGGCTCTTACCTTCTTGACCAGTCTCCTATGCGGGACTTTGTCAAAAGCTTTACTGAAGTCCATGTAAACCACATCCACAGCATTTCCCTCATCCACCCCACTAGTCACCCCCTCGAAAAATTCGATCAGATTTGTTAGACATGATTTACCCTTGACAAAGCCATGCTGACTATCCCCGATTAATCCTTGCCTCTCCAAGTGGAGATTAATTTTGTCCCTCAGAATTTTTTCCAATAATTTCCCCACCACAGATGTTGGTGATGGACTGGCCACTGGACACTTTTTCATCCATTGTGGTGTTTGCGGGCTCACTTGGGTCAAACGTGTCTGCTGTATACATCAGCTTACCCGGTGTGTACGCAACATTCAGTTCATCATAGACTGTCTCTCCTTCGCTTTTCACAACGAGGACTCTCTTTACCAGGTTCTACCGGATTGCTTGCTCGATATTTCAGGCATATTGTGCAGTTTGACACCTCATTTGTCACATCTTGGTTGATTCGTGGCCAGTCCATCACCTCTCGTGCTCTTTTCTTACACTTTTCGATTCCCAGATGTCCTCCATGGATCTTTTTTAGCATCTCTCTTCTCAGACTCTTTGGGATAACTATTTTACTTCCTTTGTAGATGATGTCTTCGACCACTGATAGTTCCTCCCTGCAGTTCCAGTACTCTGCTATATCAGGTGAGCAGTCTTGCTTCATGTTGGGCCATCCATCCAAGAAGCTTTTTCTCAGTCGTCTCATTGTTTCATCTTTGTTTGTCTCAGTCTTTATGAGCTCCATTTTTGCATCTGCTATGGGCAGTGCACTTGTGATCATGTCCACGTAGGTGTTCACTTTTTCATCCATTGTGGTGTTTGCGGGCTCACTTGGGTCAAACGTGTCTGCTGTATACATCAGCTTACCCGGTGTGTACGCAACATTCAGTTCATCATAGACTGTCTCTCCTTCGCTTTTCACAACGAGGACTCTCTTTACCAGGTTCAGTCTCTCACAGGTTTTTAACCCTAGTATGGCTTGCACATCCTTTGGCACCACGATTAATGCTAGCGCGTGCTCTCTGTCCTTGTGTGTTACTTTGACAATGCATTTTTCTTTCACTGGTATATCAGTACCTGAGTATCCGGTCACTTTCACTTGTATTCCATGTAACTTTGGTCTGGGTCTAATTCTCTTAAAATCGGTCTCTGATATCACATTAACTTGTGCTCCAGTATCCAATTTAAATGGAATGTGTATGTCATTCACTTTTAGTGTCAACATCCAGTCTCTTTCTTCTCTTTTGTTTTCAGACACAACATCTACATAGAATTCCTCTATCTCGCTTTCATCTACTGTATGGACCTTGCTTTGTTGCGCTTGGTTCTTACAGCAACGGGCATAATGGTTGTTTTTGTTGCATCTATAGCAAGTTTTACCATATGCTGGACACTTTCTTGGTGGATGCTGTGTACCACATCGACTACATGACTTCCGATTGTCTCTTTCATTTTTGTTTGCTGGCCACGTCTCTTTTTTCACATTGGCGCTCTCTTTGTTAAACGGTTTGTATCCGTTCTTTCTCACTGCATCCACGTTGCAGCTACTGTCACTGAACAGCTCCTTTGCCTGCAACTTCACAGTCTCCGTAACCCTACACAGTGCTATGGCTTGTCCCAGGTCTAGATCTTGCTCTCTTAGCAGTCTTTCCCTTAGGCCATTATCTCGAATACCACACACCAGTCTGTCTTTTATCAGCGAGTCTGTGAGTCCCCCAAATTCACACGATTTGCTCCGGTTTCTCAGTTCAGTCACATACTGATCAATAGTCTCGCCGATTTTCTGTACACATGTGAAAAATTTGTGCCTCTCAAAGGTCACGTTGCGTTTAGGCATGCAGTAGGCCTCAAACTGTTCCATTATTTTATCTAGCTTCATTTTGTCTTCATCAACAGCAAATATGAAATTATTATATACCTCCAGCGCTGCATCACCCACGACATGTAAGAACAGTGACGATTTCTGTTTATTACTTTTCTTGTCAGCTCCGATTGCCGCTAAATACAACTGTAAATGTTGTTTGAACCTTCTCCAATTTTCAGCCACATTACCTGACAATTGAAGTGTCGCCGGTGGGTGTAAACCTTCCATTCTTTCACTTCGTTAGCTATTCTCTAATGGTAAGCAACGATGTTCTCTTCTGGCTTACTAATATGTGGAGAGCTGATTTCGCTTACTTGCCACAACTGCTTGCTTTCACTGTCCCATCGAGTTGCTAACTTCAGATTTTTTCTCTTTCAGCCACTTCTGACACCATGTTTTGATTTCTTTTTGGGTTCAATAAAGACTCATTTCTGAAAGAGAATGTTGTTTAACCTAAAGTCTTGTTCAAGACCTTCTACAGCTTTTTACAGAACACACTATGCTGTGATGCATCTAGAATGAAACTGAAAGTAAAACTCCTCTGGACTGCTTGTCTCTCACATGACCTCTGCTGGTCAGGCACAAGTAATCAAAAACACAGACAAATATGCTGTAAGGCATAAGTAATCAAACACAGACAAATATCATCACTATTTGCTGATATCATTACATCTGCTAGTCCCGCTCCAAACTGGCAGTATTTCGATAACTTGCGCAGTTCCGTTAGGTACTCAGCATTGCTTTCATCTTTGTGTTGGTTCCTTTTATGGAACTTAAATCGTTCTGCTGTCAGCAGCGGTGTGGGGTTTAAGTGGTCCTGTAGGATTTCTACTATGCTTTCAAAATTCTTGTTTACCGGCTTCTCTGGGGTTATTAGATTTCGCAGTAACCCATAAGTTTTTGCACCCATGGAATTTAACAGAACCAGTGCTTTATTAGCATCTGGCACTTCATTCGCCCTGCAGTACACCTCAATACGTTCCACATATGTCGCCCAATCTTCGACTTCATTGTCGAACGTAGAGATACTGCCACTCTTCGGCATCCTTGGTTGTGCATTAACTATCACCACTGGCGCCTCCCGCGCTTCCCCTTCTTCTCCGCTGGCACAAAATGGCATCTCCCACGCTTTCCTTCCTTCCCGCGCTCGCCCGTCTTCTCCACTGCGGCTTTGCAAAATGGTGTCTCCCGCGCTCTTCCTTCTTCTCCGTGGCTCAATGGCGCGTCCCGCGCTCTCCCTGCTTCTCCGCGGCTCAATGGTGTCTCCCGCGCTCTCCCTGCTTCTCCGCTGCTCAATGGCATCTCCCCTTGCTTCGCCCCGCGGACCCTGATCAGCCCGTGATCCCTGGCTGTGCTCTGCGCGGTCTTCTCTTGAGATTTGTCGACGCCGCTCAGTCTAGAACCCGGCTATTTCTTACCCTCTCTCTCTCCGGTTTGCAGTATTTTTCCTCGACGCCACTCGGTGATCAACCCCCGGCTGCACCCTGCTCTCTTCACCCTCTTTCTTACCCCGTCGACGCTGCCCGGCTCTCTCTCTCTGCCGTCGGTCGGCTCCAGCCGCCGCTGATCGGGAAGGGTCTGCTCTGGACCTGTCGTCGGTCTCTCACTGCTCGTTGTGGCTGGGGAACCAAGCCCGGCTCTCCACAGCCTCCCCAGCGAAGTTGGATCTCCGCCTGACTGCTGGGCGGTTGCTTGTGGTCAACGCCCGTGTTCCTGGACTCGACTATTTTTTTTTTTTATGTTGCTGGTAGATTCGCATCAACACTCGTCGCCACTGTTAGATCCGTGGTTCAGTGGATAAATAATTACACGGATGCTGTACATAAACAAATAACAGGTCTTTACTGGAGGAGGGTAATCTCTAGACCGGGGTACAGAGGCATGCGCACAGATTATATACCAGTGTGGTCACTGCCGGTACTACAGTATACAGGAGCTGTAAAAGTAGTTCTGACTTAAAGCACGTACGCTACAGGCCCCAGGTCGGGCTGCACAAGGCCCCTCCCCTTTAAGAAGGGGAGGAAGGCCTGCAGTACCGCAGCGCGACGTGCCACAGCGTGTGGCGCTGCGGCACGTAGCACCACGATATTCACTCGCAATGCCCCAAGAGGGAGGCGGGGTGCTTCCAGGCTTCCACTCAATTTCCGGCGCTAATTTTTCCGGGGCGCTGAAGTTAGCGCCTCAATTGGGGCGCTGCTCAATTTTTAGCCCATAAGATACTGAGGGGGCTCGACAAGGTAGATGCAGAGAGGACGTTTCACCTCGTGGAGAAATCTAGAACTCGGAGGCATAGTTTCAGAATGAAGGGTCGCCCTTTTTAGAACTGAGATGAGGAGGAATTTCTTCACTTAGAGGGTCGTAAATCTGTGGAATCCTCTGCCCCAGAGAGCCGTGGAGGCTGGGTCATTAAATACATTTAAGGTGGAGATGACAGATTATTACAAGATAAGGGAATGAAAGGTTATGGGGAGCAGGTAGAGAAGTGGCTTTGAGCCCTAGATCAGCCATGATCTTATTGATTGGTGGAGCAGGCTCGAGGGGCCAAGTGGCCTATTCCTGCTCTTATTTCTTATGTTCTTATGTTGTGTCAACTCATCTATCTTGTTACGAATGCTGCGTGCATTCAGATATAGAGCATTTAACTTTGTCTTTTTACCACTTCTTGTTTCGGCCCCATTTTCTGTTGCACTCTTATTTTTAAACAATCTGTCCCTTCCTGTCACACTCTGGTTATTATTTCCCCCAACTCTATCCTGCTCTATTGTTTTCTCATTTCTCATTGATTTTTTAAATTCCCGCTCACCTGGACCCTCCCCTCCACTATTTAGTTTAAAGCCCTCTCTACAGCGCTAGTTATTTGATTTGCCAGGACTCTAGCCCCAGCATGGTTAAAGTGAAGCCCATCCAAACGGAACAGCTCCCTCTTATCCCAGTACTGGTGCCAGTGCCCCACAAATTGAAACCCATTTCTCCCACACCAGTCTTTGAGCCACTCGTTCATTTCTCTGATCTTATTTACCCTATGCAAATTCACTCATGGCTCAGGTAGTAATCCAGAGATTATTACCTTTGTGGTTCTGCTTTTTAATTTAGCCCCTAGCTGCTCATACTCTCTCAGCAGAACCTCTTCCTTTGTCCTACCTATGTCATTGGTACCTATGTGGACCATGACAACTGGATCTTCCCCCTCCCACTCCAAGTTCCTCTCCAGTCCAGAGGAGATGTCCTTAACCCTGGCACTGGGCAGGCAACACAGCCTTCGGGACTCACGCTCTCGGCTGCAGAGAACAGTATCTATCCCCCGAACTATACTGTCCCCTATCACTACAACATTTCTTTTTACTCCCCCACTTGAATGGCTCCCTGTACCATGGTGCTGGGGTCAGTCTACTTATCCTCCCTGCAGTCCCTGCCCTCGTCCACACAGGGAGCAAGAACCTCGTACCTGTTGGACAAGGCTGCTTTTTCCAGTTCTGATGAAGGGTCCCAGACCTGAAACGTTAACTCTGTTTCTCTTTCCATGGATGATGCCTGGCCTGCTGAGTTTTTCCAGCATTTTCTGTTGTTATTTTAAAGTAAATGGGTATTTCACTCACAGTGATTTTCAGGCTATGGAGTTTTTCAAATAAAGGCAACGCCGTAGCAATTTACTTAATTGTTCTTTATTCTCTTCCTCAATTTCTCTCCAAAAGTAAAGTGGGCTCCCAACTTATGAGAATTCTATTGTTCCTGATGCCAGTGGAAGGTAGGGTTTCAATGCTGGTTGGACATATTCCGAGAGGTTTGATCACATGACCTACCGCCTCCCACTGCCCCACCCTCACGCTCCTATCTTCTATGTTTCTATCTTAAGGCTAAAGGGATCAAGGGATATGGGGAGAAGGCAGGGACAGGGTACTGAATTTGGATGATCAGCCATGATCTCATTGAATGGCGGAGCAGGCTCGAGGGGCCGAATGGCCTACTCCTGCTCCTACCTTCTATGTTTCTTCCCATTTGGGCATTAGAGGAGCTTGAGCACCAGCCGCAGCACCAGCAGAACCAGGAACAACAGCAGCACCAACAACAGCAGCAGTAGCAGGATCACCAGGCTGCTGCTCACCCACCTGAAGCTGCACAGGCCAGAAGGGGCCAGCGCCTGGAAGCCTGTCGGCACAGGAGATACCCCCCAAACAGGGTCTACAGACACAGGGTCACCTATCTCAACATGTCTGAGCAACATGCCAAAGGCGGCTCCGACTTTCGCGAGAGGTAGTGACTGACATCTGCGCAATGCTACAGCAAGACCTGCTGCCCAGAGGACCAGGTGGACAAGCATTACCAGTGGCCGTCAAAGTCACCACCGACCTCAATTTTTTTGCCTCAGGCTCATTCCAGGGATCAGCAGCAGACATCAGCGGTATCTCTCAGGTGGCCGCACACACTTGCATAACGTAGGTAACTGATGTCCTCTTCACCCTCGCGCACAATCACATCCATTTCACTAAGGATCAAGCAAGTATCACGGCGCGAGCGGTTGGATTAGCTCATCTGGCAGGCTTTCCAAGGGTGCAGGGCATCGTTGATTGCACACATGTGGCCCTTAAGGCACCCCATCGCAATCCAGGTATTTTTGTCAACTGCAAGGGCTTCCACTCCCTTAACGTTCAGCTGGTGTGTGACCACAAGAAGGAAATTTTACATGTTTGTGCCATGTACCCTGGCAGTTGCCATGACTCCTTCATAATGCACCAGTCTAGTGTGCCTCCGCTCTTCAGTCTGCCAGACCAACTTAATGGATGGCTACTTGGAGACAAGGGCTATCCCCTGAGGACGTGGCTAATGATGCCGTTGAGGAGACTGTCAGGAATCTTATCATGGGCGGCCAGCTGGTGGCGCCATTCAAGGAGTATAAATACTTGGGCATGGGCCCAGCTTGCTCAGGATGTTTCTGTAACCAGGAACTAGTGATGTAACTAGAACTCTCATGGTTTTGAAGCAGTTGATTAAAGCCTTGTTTTATACTCAAACCAAGTGCTCAGTAGTTTTTTTACATCAATTTAATCAACTGAACCTGCTCCATGCTCTGAGTGGTCTTGGGAACAGACAGCTACGACTCAACCCATAGAAGGGAACTCGGAAGAAGTAATCAATCCATCATGGAGAAACTACTCAGACCCGCCCGTCTCGACCTGGACTCAAATTCACTTAGAGCTGCTAAGGTTTGGAAACACTGGTATCACACCTTTAGCAACTTCCTTGAGGAGTGTGGTGAGAATGTTCCTAATAAGTTACGAATACTTGCCAATTATGTATCCCCTCATGTGTTTGGTTATATCAAAGACTGTGTAGACTATGATGCCGCTATCCAAATACTACAGCAACAATATGTTAAGTCCCCAAATGAAATTTTTGCTCGTCATCTACTGGCCACAACTCGACAACAACCCGGGGAATCACTTGATGAATTCCTTCAGAAACTTTGCAGGCTCAGCAAGGATTGTAATCTTAAAGCTGTCACAGCTGAGCAGTACCAGGAGGAGTTAATTTGTGATTCCTTTATTAAAGGGATTGCGTCTCCCTTCATACGCCAGCGTCTGTTGGAGAATAAAACCCTCAAGTTACAGGCTGCCTATGACCAGGCATGCTCTCTGGACTTAGCAAAGAAGAATGCAGATACCTAACTTTCACCACATGCACGGGCTGCTGCTATCACTTTTAGTGACTCCTTCGACAGGCCTCGGGTGGAAGCCCTCACTGATGATGATTGCCACCTGGCTGTTGACAACCTTGTCCTAGAAGATTTCACTAATGACGACCCTGCCCTAGCGGCATCTTGGCAATCTGGAAGGAAGTGTTTCTTCTGTGGAGGTGCATTCTACTATAGGAAATGTTGTCCTGCTCGTAACACAGTTTGCAATCATTGCAGTAAGAAAGGCCACTTTTCTAAGGTATACCGGTCGAGAGCCCCTCTTAGTTTTGCAGCTACTATCTATAAAACTGCTCCTCCCCCAAGAGCCACAACTAAGGTTACAGCTGCAATCTATAAAACTGCTCCTCCCCCAAGAACCACTACAAAGGTTACAGCTGTCAAGGGTAAAACTGCCCCTCCTCCCATCACAGCTATTTTTCCCCAAAGTCTGTCCCATGCAGCCATGCAAGCTTCGGTAAATGGGCACATTTTGAGTGCACTAATCGACTCATGCAGCTCTGACAGCTTCATTAGTGAGCGGGCTGTCAGTAAGTTAAAACTGCGTATTTACCCCTCAGACAGGGAAATTGCAATGGCCCTGACGACACTGATCACCAACTCTTCCGGCTTTTGCCTTGTCGACCTTATTCTCAATGGCCGCACTTATTTCTCCACCCGTCTTGGGGTGCTCAAAAACCTATGCAGTGATGTGCTCCTGGGACAGGATTTCCAGAAACAACACAAACAACTCACATTCAAGTTTGGAGGGTCAAAGCTGGAGCTTACTATTTCCAAAGCACTGCTTTGTGCGCTTTCGGTGGCTTCGCTCGATGAGCCCTCCTTGTTTTCCAATCTTTCCCCCCAATGTAAGCCCATAGTCACTAAATCACGACGTTTCAGCCAAGATGATCGATCCTTTATCGAGGCAGAGATCTCTCGCCTTCTAGCTGACGGTATCAATGAGCCATGTTCATCTTCCTGGTCGGCTCAAGTCATCGTTGTTAAAAATCCTCTGAAGCAACACAAGAAACGTCTTTGCATCGATTACTCGCAAACTATTAACCAGTATATGGACCTGGATGCCTACCCGCTACCACGCATCGATGACACGGTCAATAACCTTGCCAACTACAAGGTATTTTCAACTTTTGATTTAAAGAGCGCATACCATCAAGTACCATTAAAGGACTCTGACAAAAACTATACGGCCTTTGAGGCCAATGGTCGGCTTTATCAGTTTTGTCACCTTCCATTTGGGGTCAACAATGGGGTGGCCGTCTTTCAATGGGCAATGGATAGCCTAGTCAAGCAGGAGAACTTAACGGACACCTTTCCATATCTGGATAATATCACCATTGCTGGTCATGACCAGAAGGAGCATGATGCCAACCTCCAGAAATTTTTTGACGTTCTCCGTCGTCGCAACTTAACCTTAAATGAGTCCAAATCTGTGAAATCAGTACCATCAGTCAACATCCTTGGCTACTGGGTGGGCAACGGTGTCATCAAACAGGACCCGGAGCGACTTTGTCCGCTTCAGGAGCTCCCTCCCCCTACAAATCTCGGCTCTCTTCGTCGGGCACTTGGTATGTTCGCCTATTATGCAAAGTGGATACCCCACTTCTCCGACAAGATCCAGCCCCTGCTTCACGTGAAATCATTTCCGTTGAAGGCAACAGCTATTTCAGCTTTCAACCTCCTCAAGCGACAACTGGAAAAAGCCACGCTTCGTTCCATCGATGAAAATCTTCCTTTCGTGGTCGAGTGCGATGCATCGGAGGTGGCGATCTTGGCTACATTGAATCAAGCTGGTCGACCCGTTGCATTTCTGTCCAGAACTTTGCAGGGTAGCTAGCTCTATTATCCTCCTGTTGAGAAGGAGGCTACGGCTATCATCAAAGCAGTACGTAAATGGAGTCAGTTTCTCGCTCGTCGCCATTTCACGCTTATAACCGATCAGCGCTCCGTGGCCTTTATGCTGGATAACCGGAAATGCACCAAGATCAAGAATAACAAAATACAACTCTGGAGGATGGAATTGGCCGCCTTTGGCTACACCATACTTTATCGACCCGGCAAAGAGAATGTGGCCCCGGATACCCTCACGCGTGCATTCTGCTCTTCTATGTCGACTTCGACTCTAGCGGATCTTCATACTGACTTATGCCATCCTGGCGTTACCCTTATGTTGCACTTTGTGCGATCTAAAAATCTCCCATTTTCTACGGAAGATGTGAAAAGAATATGCTCCACCTGTAGATTTTGTGCGGAATGAGGAAATCTACATGATATAAGGGGCTAATTTCAAGTGCTTGCTGGGTAAAAGTTTTCAGACTTGACACTGGGCAAGTGTCGATGTGTAACTAGAGCTATTGCACGTACTCGAACTACAGCCAAGAACAGATGCCTGCCCACCTAATGAGAATGTAGAAGTGGAATAATGAGTTTCTTTGATGTACCAATGACCTGATAACTTGTGACCGAAAGCAAAGCTTGCCTCCCTTATATATGATTAAAGAGGACCTCCGGTTACACGATTCATGCCCTGTTATAGATTAACGGTTGACTTATGTGTCCAGGATCCTTCTGTCAATATGTTATTTCTACCTGATGATTAATCTAAAATGTATCCTGATAGAGGAACAAAGGGATTTCAATCAAACTTGTTTGTTACACTGTATAAATATAGAACGTTTACACTGTATCATTGGAATAGTAGCCTCACCCCTTGAGTGGAGGTACTGATTCCCCTTGCAAGTGAAGTAAAATAAAAGGCCTGTCCGTCTGACGAATCCAAGTGTGTATTGAGTCATTACCCAGAGCTAAGAAGTAAGGCACTTCTACAGGAATTAAAACCGCAATTCTTCCGTCCATCGGATGGCGCGCTCATACACGCTATGCAGCCTATGCAGTGACTCAGCATTGACTTTAAAGGGCCATTGCCTTCCTCAACGCGAAACACCTACTTACTTACTATGGTGGACGAGTATTCACGCTTTCCCTTTGCTTTCCCTTGTCCCAATATGCTTACTTCCACAGTGATCAAATGCCTCAATCAAGTCTTTTCCCTTTGCGGTACGGCCAATTTCATCCACAGGGGATGTACCAGAGGACTGGAGAACAGCTAACGTAGTACCATTATTCAAGAAGGGTAGCAGGGATAAACCAGGGAATTACAGGCCAGTGAGCCTAACATCTGTGGTAGGGAAATTATTGGAAAAAATTCTGAGGGACAAAATTAGTCTCCACTTGGAGAGGCAAGGATTAATCGGGGATAGTCAGCATGGCTTTGTCAAGGGTAAATCATGTCTGACAAATCTGATTGAATTTTTCGAGGGGGTGACTAGGGGGGTGGATGAGGGAAATGCTGTGGATGTGGTTTACATGGACTTCAGTAAAGCTTTTGACAAAGTCCCGCATAGGAGACAAGAGCCCATGGGATCCAGGGTGCCTTGGCGCGTTGGATCCTAAACTGGCTGAGTGGCAGGAGGCAGAGGGTGATGGTCGAAGGTTGCTTTTGTGACTGGAAGCCTGTGTCCAGTGGGGTACCTCAGGGATCGGTGCTGGGTCCCTTGTTGTTTGTGATCTACATAAATGATTTGGATGAGAATGTAAAAGGTATGATCAGTAAGTTCGCAGATGACACGAAAATTGGTGGGGTGGTAAATTGCGAGGAGGAAAGCCTCAGGCTACAGGACGATATAAACGGGTTGGTCAGATGGGCGGAAAAGTGGCAAATGGAATTTAACCCTGAAAAGTGCGAGGTGATGCATTTTGGACGGACAAATAAGGCAAGGGAATACACAATGAGTGGTAGGACCCTAGGAAGTACAGAGGGTCAGAGGGACCTTGGTGTACATGTACATAGCCATAGAATTACAGGCCAGTGAGCCTAACATCTGTGGTAGGGAAATTATTGGAAAAAATTCTGAGGGACAAAATTAGTCTCCACTTGGAGAGGCAAGGATTAATCGGGGATAGTCAGCATGGCTTTGTCAAGGGTAAATCATGTCTGACAAATCTGATTGAATTTTTCGAGGGGGTGACTAGGGGGGTGGATGAGGGAAATGCTGTGGATGTGGTTTACATGGACTTCAGTAAAGCTTTTGACAAAGTCCCGCATAGGAGACAAGAGCCCATGGGATCCAGGGTGCCTTGGCGCGTTGGATCCTAAACTGGCTGAGTGGCAGGAGGCAGAGGGTGATGGTCGAAGGTTGCTTTTGTGACTGGAAGCCTGTGTCCAGTGGGGTACCTCAGGGATCGGTGCTGGGTCCCTTGTTGTTTGTGATCTACATAAATGATTTGGATGAGAATGTAAAAGGTATGATCAGTAAGTTCGCAGATGACACGAAAATTGGTGGGGTGGTAAATTGCGAGGAGGAAAGCCTCAGGCTACAGGACGATATAAACGGGTTGGTCAGATGGGCGGAAAAGTGGCAAATGGAATTTAACCCTGAAAAGTGCGAGGTGATGCATTTTGGACGGACAAATAAGGCAAGGGAATACACAATGAGTGGTAGGACCCTAGGAAGTACAGAGGGTCAGAGGGACCTTGGTGTACATGTACATAGATCCCTGAAGGCAGCGGAACAGGTAGATAAGGTGGTTAAAAAGGCATATGGGATACTTGCCTTCATTAGCCGAGGCATAGAATATAAGAGCAGGGAGGTTATGATGGAGCTGTACAAAATGCTGGTGAGGCCACAGCTGGAGTACTGTGTGCAGTTCTGGTCGCCTCACTATAGGAAGGATGTGATTGCTTTGGAGAGGGTGCAGGGAAGATTCACCAGGATGTTACCTGGGATGGAGCGCCTCAGCTATGAAGAGAGGCTGGACAGGCTGGGGTTGTTTTCCTTGGAGCAAAGAAGGCTGAGGGGGGACCTGATTGAGGTGTACAAAATGATGAGGGGCATAGATAGGGTAGATAAAGAGGAACTTTTCCCCTTAGTAGGGGGGTCAATAACAAGGGGGCATAGATTCAGGGTAAGGGGCAGGAGATTTAGAGGGGATTTGAGGAGGAACCTCTTCACCCAGAGGGTGGTTGGAATGTGGAACTGAATGCCTGAAAGGGTGGTAGAGGCAGGAACCCTCACAACATTCAAGAAGCATTTGGATGAGCACTTGAAATGCCATTGCATACAAGGCTATGGACCAAATGCTGGAAAATGGGATTAGACTGGACAGGGGTGGATGGGCGGCGCAGACACGATGGGCCGAAGGGCCTCTTTCTGTGCTGTAAAACTCTATGACTCTATGACTCTATGGCCTAGAAATTTAGTGCCCTTAGCGCCGATTTTGCGGCGCTAGAGGGCCTAGCGCTGCAATTGGCGCCGGCGCCAAAATTGCCTGGGGCCCTTCTGCCGCGGTAGACCGGTAGCGCTGCGCCGGCACCGATGACGTCATCGGTGTGCGCAGCGTCCCGGTTGCCATGCCGACGGGCCCCAGCGCCGAAATTCAGTTGCGGCCGCCTCGCCCGTGGCAGCCGCAACTAAGACTCTGGCAACAGAGTCTTACATGACTTTGCGCCGGCGCATTAAAGGCCCCGCGGCGGCCGGCCGCTTTCCCGCCGGCCGCCTGGCCGCAGCTCACTCCCCGGACTTCCCCGCCCCCCCCCCCGGAACAGAAGCAAGCCCGGCACTTGTCCGAGGTGCCGGGCTCATTTTTAAAAAGATTTTCGATGGCCGCGGCCGGGTGCAGGCAGCTCCTCCTTAAGGGAAGGAGGAGGCCTGCACTTCCCGAACCTGCCGCACCGCAGCGGGCGCCGCAGCGCCGGAATAGCGCCGATATTCAGTGCGTAGCGCCAGTTTTCAGGCGCAAACAGCTCTCAGCAGCGCCGGCAGCCGTTTGGGCGCAGAATTGGTGAATTTTGGGCCCGACCAGCGCGACTTAGCTCCGGCACTAACTTCCGGCGCTAAAGCCCTGGCTGCGCCAAAACTCAATTTCTAGGCCTATGACTCTATGATTGGGGTCCCTCCTTCATGTCAAGTGAACTCAAAAGTTATCTTTCCCAACGGGGAATCGCCACAAGTAAACGATACCGTATCATCCCATCGGTAACGGACAGGTTGAGAGATACAACGCTATCATTTGGAATGCTGTTCGTCTTGCACTGAGGTCACACAACCTACCAAGCCAGCAGTGGGAAACTATGCTCCCTGACTCGTTGCATTCCATCAGGTCTCTTCTTTCTACGTCCACCAATGTCACTCCTCACGAGCGATTCTTCAGGTTTCAGCGTCGCTCCACTCATGGGACGTCCCTACCATCATGGTTGGCAGCTCCCAGCCCCATGCTGCTCCGAAGATTCATCCGATCTTCCAAAAACGATCCCCACGTCGACGAGGTGGAACTAACGGACGTTAATCCCACATATGCGCACATGCGGTACCCTGATGGCCGGGAGTCCACCATTTCACTCCGAGATCTGGCTCCTTGTCCAACCAGTCCCACAGACCCAACTGGTAGAGGAACCCATGGTAATGATGCCGACGCTGTGTGCTCCTTTGAGGATGATGCCCTACCTGGGACATCAAGGGATCTGCCGGCTACTCCACCGGATCAACTCGGGGAGCCGAGCGCTTTCCATGGGATGGCCACCTGAAGCCAAGTCACTAGTCAATCCCTGGCTACCAAACAAGATGAAGCCAACTCTGCGCCTGTGGGGACCCGCACCTGGAGTCACGATCTCCCCAGTCTTCCGCAGGCTGATCAAGGTGACACGGGCCCCATCGATCTACCAATACGAACCAAGCGACCCAGGGACCAAGACAAGGTCCGAGAAGACGTGCCTTCCAGCCACAAGCAAAGATCTAAAAGACTGTGGCTATTTGTTGTCCGCCAAATCCACTAGAAGGAAGTCGTTGGAATCCAAAATTTTGAGGCGGGAAGAAGGTCATGAATCTTATCTTGACTCATGAAATAACACTGGCTGGCCAGCTGGTGGCGCCGTCCAAGGAGTATAAATACTCAGGCATGGGCCCAGCTTGCTCAGGATGTTTCTGTAACCAGGAACTAGTGATGTAACTAGAAATCTCATGGTTGTGAAACAGTTGATTAAAGCCTTGTTTTATACTCAAACCAAGCGCTCAGTAAACTTTATACATCAGAGACCATCCAACGAAGCTGAGGAGAGCTACAACTCCAACCACATGTCCACCAGAGCCATAATCGAGCAAACCATCGGTTTGCTGAAGATGAGCTTCAGATGCCTGGATAGATCAGGTGGAGCCCTGCAGTACTCAGCAGCCAGGGTCTCCAGAATCATTGTGGTTTGCTGTGCACTTCACAACATGGCACAGCGTCGTGGCTTGCAGATTCCTGAGGACCAAGTGGCTCCTCACATATCCTCCTCCTCCTCCGGGAGTGCAAAAACGAACATCCTGCAGAGGCCCATCAACCAGCGGCAGCATTACGCGAGAACATTGCTGCCCGGGCTGCAAGGAACGCACTCATCCTGGCCAGATTTGCTTAGCCTAGTCAATCAAACACTTTTGCCTCGCAGCTTCTTACCAGAGCATTGACAATGGCCAAGAACCCAAGGATTCCTAGCACTCTGACCACCATACTGACAGTTGCAAGTATTCCTAAGCCCTCAATGTGGAAGTCCCAATAGCGAAATGACAGACACCACAACTGCAAGATTTGCTATCAGAATTTTTATGGACAATAATGAAGTGATGGCATTTTTACAGTAAACACAAAATTGCACCCAAGTGACTACCCTTGTGACTATTTGTGCAGAATTTTCCTCTTCTGCGTGCTCCTACGGGGTGCTTCCCCTGTGGCTTCAGCAGATGTGGAGGCCCCTTGCTCACTTTGCTGCAGCTCCTGTCTCGACACCTTTGGTGGGCATCCTCTGGGGTTGCAAGCCTGGGAGAGCTAGTCAACAGTCTGTTGCTCCTGCGGCTGTGCAGGGGTTGAGATGCCTATCTCACTTGGGTGTGGACTCTGGTGGGGCTCTGACCGAGGGCTCTGCAGTGGCATGGAAGTGTGAGCACTTGGAGAGGAGCCCCCAATTCCTTGACGTCTGCCACCAACCTCCCTCTCATGGGTCAGGTCCCCCTCAGCGCCTGCAAGTGGCTGGAGAGCACCTTTCTGCACATCAGGGGGGCCATGGGGACCTGTCTCTGCAATGGCAGTCCTACTCAGAAGGTCTGGTGTCTCTGTTCAATAGATGCCCATCGCTCCTCAATAGATGTCATTCTATTCTGAACAATGACCATGTTTTCCATACCCTGGCAACTAAGCTCCTCCATGGCCGTAGTCACCCTTTCCTCTACCGTAGCCATCCTCTCCTCTACGGTAGCCATCCTTTCCACGGAGGTAGCCATCCTTTCTGTGGTGATGCGTTCATGCGGCAATGACTCTACAAAGGCTCTGGTCATGTTCATTATGGACTCCTCCATTCGCTCCACACTCGCAGCGACCCTAGAGACAAAACCGGCCAGAGACTCCTGCATCTGTGCCTGGAGTTCCAGCACCGCTGATCCCATGGATGGACCCAGAGGCAGAGGGTCGACATGCTGCTGAGCCGAGCTGGCAGAGTCCTGCGCCCTCCGACTAGGACTCTCCACTGCTGTCCCTGTCTCCACAATCTGATGATGCTCACTTGTGAGCTGTGATACACCAGGTGACAACACTACTCTATGTCCCGAAGGTCCCACCGAGGTGTGAGTGTCTGCGCTGGTGTTGGGTGTGCAGATTTCTGGTGACGCTGTGCCCTCAGAGGTTGTAGCTTCCTCTGAGGAGTCTGGCTGCTCAGCCTCTTCTTCCTGGCTAGGGGGGATGGATGCTTGTGATGATCGTGTGGGGGAGTAAAGGAAAGAGTCAGAGATGTGATGCCAAGGCTACATGCACATTGCTTTTTGCAGATGCTCATAAGTCCATCTGTTAGAGCTTCACAATCATTATCAGCGACTCATGCAATGTCAAAGAGAGAGATGGGAAACTTTTCTGTCACCAGCTTGCTGTGTTGCACCCGCCTGTCCGTCCCCCATGTGCGCATCATCCTCGATTCCCACTATTTCCAGTACCGCCTCCTCCCAGTGGGTCAGTTGGGCTATTGAGGCTGTCCCTCCTCCTGTCCTTTCTCGCTCTCTTTTGTTGTGAATTCTCTTTTCCTGCAATGAGGGAGACAAGTGAAGGTTGAGTGAGAATAAAGGAGTGAATGTAGAGATTGCATAGCATGGATACTTAGAAGGAGACAAAGATGGAGTGAGGTTGCAAGACCAAGGGCCCTCCCTGTATGTTGTCAGTTGTGTTCAAAACATCAGAGTGATAGGGAGTGTGAGGGCTGCATGGTCGAATATTTACGTGAATGTGAGCATAGAGAGAGAGGGAATGGGTAAGGGTGCATGGATGTCAGTGTCAAGTGGGATGTGGAGGAAGAGATTGCTGAAGCTGAGTGCTGGTGAGCAAAGGCAATGGGGATCAGATTGAGGGTGATGGGAAATTCATACTCACTTTTCCAGTGCGCTGAAGGTCATGAAATCTTTTCCGGCACTGAATCCAGGTTCTTCGTGTGACTCCCAAGGAGTTGACCTCCTCAGCCACCTGCAACCACACTGCCTTAGTCTGCTTGGGAGGCCTCGTCCTCCCTGAGGAAGGGAAGAGCACCTCCCTGTTGGCCCTAGTCCCATCCACCAATGCCTGCAGGGCACCTCGTCAAAGTGAGGAGCTGATCTGGGCCTACCGCTTGTCATCTTTCCTGCAGGACTCTCTTACCAAACGGAGAAAGCTTGGCAGCCTGCAGAAGAAGCAAGACTTGCTATAGACCTTAAATGCAGCAGCAATGATGACGTCATCGGAGGCAACTTTCAGTCAGGAAAAACCCATTTGCCAAGGCTTCCCACACATTGGAAATCAATTGGACAATTAAGTTAAAATTGCATCAATCTCCCACATCCATTTAGATTCGGGTGGATAACACAAAATGCGGATAACACGACACCATCCCGCACCTGTTAAAATCCTGCCCTTTATTTCTCTCTCGCTCCCAGCTCGGGTCCTGCTCAGGTCCGCAGCCTCTGCTCTCGGGTCTCCTATGCTGCGCTCTTTATCTCACTCTCGCTCCCAGCTCGGGTCCTGCTCAGGTCCGCAGCCTTTGCTCTCGGGTCTCCTATGCCGCACTCTTTATCTCTATCTCGCTCCCAGCTCGGGTTCAGCTCAGGTCCACAGCATTTCCTCTTAAGTTTCTCTGTTCCAATGGAAATAATCCCAGTATCTCAAGTTTCTCCTCATAACTATACTTTTCCATCGCAGGCAACATCCTGGCGAATCCTCATTGAGGATAACTTTAATGTTCTTTCTATAATGGGATGTGCAAAACTAAAGTGGGCTAACCACGGTTTTGTATAAATTCATCATTAATACTTTACTCTTGTACACCATGCCCCAATTTATAAAGCTCGAAATGGTATTGGCTTTTTTGTGACTTTATCTACATGCATTTACATTATCAAGAATAATGGGCAGGAGTTTCCATTAGGTTGCGTCGGTTTTTTCAGCGCAGTTCGCCCCAAATGGACCAAAACAGTGCCAAAAGTCAAAGGGCGAGAAATTGGGTATAGCCCTGCTCGGGGCGCTAGAATTGGCGAAGCGCAAATTTTATCGCTAGGCGCAACTTATCACCACCTCCAGCGATATTGGGTTGCTGCGCCCCTGAAGGTGATTGTGGCGTTAAATCAGGCGCTGCACGGGACTCCTAAGGCGCTAACCTGGCGGCGCTACTCAATGTCTGGGCGGACGGGCGCAGCGCAGGTGCTGTCAATAATCGATGACCACGAGACATGCTGGTGCCGGCCAGCTCTTAAAGGGGTGGGTCCTCTAGGTTCAGCAGCCACACTCATCGCCCTGTAGGCCTCAAATTCGGCGCTGTGCAATCTGAGGCGTTGCAAACTTTGACCAGATGGAGAGGGTGAGGCAGAGAGCGGCGCGCTTTTCCCAAAGGGTATTGGATACTTTGGTTGATGCAGTGGAGCACCGGCGAGCAGTGCTGTACCCTGACAATGGCAAGAGGCCTCCTCAGAACGAGTACCGCAGAGCTTGGAGGGAAGTTTGTCAATGAGTCAACTCCAGCAGCGTGGCGCCCAGGACTCCTGTGCAATGCAGGAAGAAGTTCAACGATCTCACTCGGGTCTTTAGGGTGAATGGCTTGTTGGCAATCTTCTTCATCCCTCCATCTGCACCTGACTTTATGGCCAGAGGGTGCGCGATGCCCCAATGGCCATCTGTCAGCCAGCACCCATGGCCCTTTCTGGGAATGCACACGCACATTCAACTCAGGGCATCATGTAAGGGCTGATCCACCATGGGGGGGCATGAGATGACCACTCAGGGCATCATGTAAGGGCTGATCCACCATGGGGGGGCATGAGATTACAACTCAGGGCAGCATGTTTCAGAATTTCCCGTCCTTTCTCCTGCAGGGCAAGCTGGCCAGGAACTGGAGGGAACAGATTCGTACTGGCGGGGGCCCTCCTCAGCTGCAGGAACTGACAGACTTGGAGGAAAGAGTCCACCAGATTGTTGGAGGCCGGATGATTGGTCCTGTCACCACTGGAGCTGCCGACCCCATTGTGCACAGCGATGGTAAGGTCAGCACCTTTTTGAACTCTCTCCTTCCACTTGTTCCCCCTACCAGCATGCTTTTTCAGTCTGGACCCATGTCAGAGCATTGCAGCACTCTTGCATCCCTTGCTGCCACCCTGGCCTTTCGCCAAATCCACTCTTCAACCTCCCTGCTTTCAGATGTTGCATCACCAGCTCGGGAGCTGGGCCATCTAGCTGCCAGGGACACTGACTCCGGAGGCGACGAGCAGGAGGAAGCCGGACCATCCGTCCCACCCTCAGGCGAGCCAGCCCATCTGCAGACTGGGGATAGTGCTTCCCTGGAAGGGAGCGGGGGGGATGGATCTGAGGAGGGACCAGTTGCAGGAACTAGCGGCCTCCAGCAGCGCAAGGGGGGTAGGGAAGTTCGGGAGCCATCTCCCCGGAGGGCGCGTCAGGCCACGATGACTGCTGCACAGAGTGCAGAAGAGGTGCGCTCCCTCGCAGAAATGGGCGCCCAGGCTCGACTCAGGCACACTGAGCTGATGGCTGCAGTTGCAAGGATGCCTGAAGCCATCAAGACACTGGCAAGGAGTGTGCAAGACTTCGGGGCAGCACAGGAAACTGCCCAGGGCTTCGGGGCAGCCCTGGAAAAGACTGCCCAGGGCGTGGGGACATCACTGGAAAAGACTGTGCAGGGCATCGCGACATCACTGGAAAGGACTGTCCAGGGCTTCACCGATGCACTGGCACCTGCCACGCAAGTGCTGAGTGCTGCCACGCAGTCTCTCGCTGGCCTCATGCAGAGGCAGATTGAGGCCACAGAAGCACTGACTGCTGCCACCCTCCATGGATCAGGCAGGATTACCCGGGGCCCTTGCAGCACCACAGCAGGCCAGCAATCTGTGGACCAGCCGATGGGCCCGCATGCTGCGGTGCTGCCCCGTCAGAGTGCCAGTGCGTCAGCCGACCACGGAGCAGGTGTCCGCTCTCAGGATGTCAGCATTCCTGATGTCAACGCTGGCACGTCTCCACTGCAGCTGCCATCACCTGCAGGACAGACTGCTTCCACCCATGCCCAATTGGAGCAGTCAGCATCCGGCCCCTCCAAGCCCAGAGTCCGTCCAGGCCATCCCTCAGGGGCATCAGCGCTTTCGGACAGTCAGCAGGCATCCCCCAGCCTTCATACAGCCACTGGGGTCCCATTACGGAGGAGCTGCAGGGAGGGAAGGGGCCGTTCTCGCAAGAGAAGTAGATCACCATCAAAGGGGAAAGGGTAGAAGGGGTTGCAGAAATGTCCTATTTCTAGAAATCAAGGCCGTGGATGCTGGTCTGAATGTTAGTCATGTTTTGGATAGTCTCCCGGGTGTGCGAGTCACGTGTTCTGAATGTTAGTCATGTTTTGGATAGTCTCCCAGGTGTGCGAGTCACGGATGTGTTCGTTTGTTAGTTAAGCTTTCAGTTGCCATTGCTTTGTCATGCTGGAAGGAAGCACAGTTTTCAAAATAAACAAAGAATTTTAATGTCATTGGCCATGTCTGCTATTTACAATCATTGTGGCCTTCATAGGCTTTGGGTTATCCGAATGGTTCCATTCGTGGTCTTTGAATGGCACCAAGCAGTCCGTGAGAGGGGCCTAGAACCGACTCCTTATCAGCCTCAGACGGATGGCCCTTCCACTTTCTCGGACCCTCCCGTCTTGGTCCTCCTCCTCCTCCTCCTCCTCCTGCTCCTCCTCCTGCTCCTCCTCCTGCTCTGCTGGTCCTTCAATGTCTGCTGGCATTGGCTGGGTGCGCAGGGTGGCGAGGTTATGGAGCATGCAGCAGACAACGACGAAGTGGGAGACTCTCTCTGGTGAGTACTGCAAGGCTCCTCCCGAATGGTCCAAACAGCGGAACTGCTGCTTGAGCACGCCGATTGTGTTCTCCACAATGTTCCTCGTCGCCTGATGGCTGACGTTGTAGTGCTCTTCTGCAGGGGTGCTGGGCGTACGGAGCAGGGTCATCAGCCATGGGCACAGTGGATAGCCCTTGTCGCCGAGAAGCCAGCCTTCTGGGTGAGCCTGGGCCTCGAAAAGGTCAGCGACTGCAGTCTGGCGCAGGATGAAAGCGTCGTGGCTGCTGCCTGGGAACTGTGCATTGACCGCCAGGATCAGCTGCCGGTGGTCACAGGCCAGCTGCACATTCAAGGAGTGGAACCCCTTGCGGTTGCGGAACTCCTCAGGGTTCTGTACAGGCGCCCGCAAAGCCACGTGCGTGCAGTCAATGGCGCCCTGCACCATGGGGAAGTCCGCTATTGCCTCGAAGCCCTCTGCGCGCTCCCGCTGCTTCTCCGGTGTCACATTGAAGGATATGTACTGATGCCGCCTTTTAAACAGGGCATCTGTAACCTGCTGGATGCAGCTATGCACTGCAAACTGGGAAACGTTGGCAATGTCCCCAGTTGCTGACTGGAAGGAGCCGGTCGCATAGAAATTCAATGCCACTGTAATCTTGACAGCCACCGACAGAGAGGTCCTGCACCTTATCTGCGGCTGCAGATCTTCCTGAAGCTGGTGGCACAGCTCAGTCACCACCTCCTTTCGGAATCGCAGCCTCCTAACACACTGCTCCTCCGACATGTTGAGGTAAGAGAACTGCTGCCTGAATACCCTGGCAGCGTAAGGTCTGGTGTGGCGACGTCTGTTGGCCCTCCTCCGTCTGGCCATTCCTGGCCCTCTCTCCCTCCGTCCCTGTGCCCTTTCCAGATGGTCGAGCAGCAGGACGTTCCCCTCCAAAGCAGCCCCCATAATAATAGGTCAGCAGAAATTAAATAGGGTGTAAACGCTCACCAGCAGCAGGGTGATGGTATGAAGGCTGAAGGTCCTCTGGCAGCGCTGGGTCACTAGTGAAATGGCTCAGAGTTCAACTTTGCAACTCTGTGTAAATCTCAAATAAGTTGTGCTCCCAAAATGGCCGCCGCTTTTATACCAGTGCAGTCCCCTTTAAATAGCGCCCCCCTAAGCCCGAGAGCCACTGGGGAACGTTCCAAGAAGCTGTCCTTATTAGCGCCGGGCGGAACAGAGGGGGGCGCCACTGAATTTCCGGTCCGGGGCACCAAAAAGGCGTTGCACACTGAAATTATGTCATGATCTGCCTGTGCCTGCGAGTGGGCGCTAAGATTTAGCGCCGGCGCTAAAAGCCCACTCCATATGGCAAGAGGCGCTGGGTTGACTGCGCCCGCCCGAAAATTGGGTAACGCCCCAATTCTCGGCCTCTTTAGGCGCTAATCGCTGGCGCTAGCAACCAAATTTCTCCCCCAAAGAATTTCAAGCACAAGTTACGTCCAGCGCAAATTGAGTTTCCGCAATCTTTGTGCTAGTTTAAAAACATTGCACTAGAAGCCGGCCCTGCCCACAAAATTGGCCATGCCCCAAGATCGAATTAATCACCATGGCAAGCTTCCACTTTGCAGGCCTTCGAGGAGGCTCTTCAAATGAAGTTGTTTATAGGCACAAGGATACTAACAGGCATGTTTTTAAAGCTTTTAAATATATTTTTTTTAATTTAGTAAGAAACTAACTACTGTATACCAATGTAAGTAGTATAGTTTTTTAAAGTCATTTTGAGTGATTTAAAATCGGGGTACTCACAGGTGATGGACTGGACACTCTGATTTAAAATGCTTATTTTTTGTGATAAACTCATTTTCAGCTATATTAATAAAACTGCAGCAGGTTACCACTCTTAAATATATCAAGGAATATCTTTTAAAGCATAAAGTGCTTTTTTTCAATTACATTCTAAAGCGCTGCCTGATTACGCTGGCTCATGGAAGATTTTACCTTTGGTGATATGCAAATGAGTTTGACCAGAAACTTGATATAAAAAAAACATTTCTCAAAATTAGCGCAATTTGGGCATAACCTGTGCCCGGATCAATGACTGCGTCCAAAACAGAAACTCTTAGCTAATGTATTTGCGTTCAGGTCTCTCTATTCACCCACACCGTTAACATCTTTCCATTGAGCTTGTGCTCCCACGCCTTGGGGTAGATCTTGACTTTGTGTGATACTGTAAAACGAGTGACAGTGAGTCAGCAGCCCGTTTTACATCGCTCCCTATTTTTATTTCCAAGTCAATGGAAATAAAAATCAGGTGAGATGTAAAGCGGCTGATAACTTACCATGATACCCACAAATATAAAACCTTGGACATTGTTGTGTATGTACCTTTAAGAGAATAACTGGTCTCAGACTGCAATACCGGCAGTGACCACCCCTGTATAAAAGGCGCTAGAGAGCCTCTGTTGGTTAGATTCGTTTATGCCTTTCAACAGTAAAGTTCTGTTTGTTTCTCTCCTGCTAGTCCGTGTCTCAATCATTCACGGACTTAACACTGGCGACGAGGTAGAAAGAACATACCTGCAACTCAGCAGCAGCTCCGACGACGTTGAAGGTCGGAAGAAAAAAAAAATAGAGTCCATTGAAACTCGAGGAACGGGCGTCGACCGTCAATCATCGGGTTCAAGGCTTTGCAGGAGCGACTTTCCAGAGCCAGGCTGGGTTCCTCGGTCCGTGGTTTCCCAGCTAATCGGGCTGGTGGCAGGTAGTGCTCTGATCCTTCCTGGGCTGCAACGGGGCCGGGCAGCGAGTCGGGGAGCAAGGAGAGAGAGAGAGGGTGGAGCATACAGGGCGCGGCCGGTGTTTTGAAGCCGGGCAGCGTTCGGACCTCAGAAGAGGGAGGGAAGTGTTCCAGAGGGTCCGCTCCACGACGGGAAAATAATAAAAGAAAAAGAATACGCGCAAGAAACAGTGGAAAGCAGCGCTAACAACAGCGGGGAAGAAGGAAAAGCGTGGGAGGCGCCATTTTGTTAAATCAGAGAAGAAGGCAAAGCGCGGGAGGCGCCATTTTAGATTTGCAAGATGCCGAAGACTGGCTGTATCACTGCTTTTGATAATACATTAGAGGACTGGACCACGTATGTGGAAAGAGTCGAGGTATATTTCGAGGCAAATGAAATAGCGGAGGGGAAAAAGGCATCAATATTGCTAAACGTAATGGGCGCTAGACCGTACGGCCTATTGCGGGATCTGATTACTCCAGCCAAACCGAAGGCGAAGAGTTTTAACAAAACTGTTGCTGTTCTACAGGAGCACTTAAATCCTGCACCGCTGTTGATAGCAGAAAGATTTAAATTCCACAGGAGAACTCAGCACAAAGATGAGAGCAATGCTGAGTATCTTACGGAACTATGCAAGCTATCAAAGCACTGCCAGTTTGGAGCAGGACTGGCAGATACCCTACGGGACAAATTTGTCTGTGGACTCCTGAGTGAAGGAACACAGAAGAAGTTACTCGCAGAAAAAGAGCTGACGCTAGATAAGGCTTTCAGCGTGGCAGTATCATATGAAACAGCAGCCAGGGGAGCTGCAGAAATTCAACAAAAACCACAGGAATACAGCACCCACGAAATGACACGGGGATTTGCAAAATGTTATCGTTGCGGCAGAACTAACCATGACCAGAAGGACTGCTGGTCCAAAGACAAAATATGCAGACAATGCGGGAAGATTGGACACATTGCACGAGTTTGTAGGTCTGGGAAGAAGACCAGCGCCAACAAAAAGGCTACTAAGGAACTGTACAAGAAAGTACAAAAGATGACGGACAGTAGCTCCGAAGACCAGATGAGCGATAGTGAATCCGAGAACAGGAGATTAAGCTGTCTCAAACTTCACAATGTAATCGCAAAAGAGGATCACTGAACCATTTGGGTCACCCTCACGATAGCAGGGTCCCAAGTTAAAATGGAATTGGATACAGGATCAGCGCTAACCGTCATGAATCGACGAGACTATGAGCGGCTATTTTCACACATACCCTTGAGAGAGACATCCATCGTCTTGACGACGTATACGGGGCAAAAAGTATACCCCAGAGGAAAAATAAGGGTGCCTGTCGAATACAATGGCAAGAAAATACGGAAATTGTATCTCTACATACTGCCAAATGGTGGACCACCGTTATTGGGACGGGAATGGATCAGGAAGATAAACTTAGATTGGCATTCCATTCATGCAATGACGGTGGATGATAAAAAAGATGAAGACGTCACTCCTGGACGATTGTCAACAATCTTAGCTAACGCCAAAGAGGTATTTCAACAAGAACTGGGCACGCTTAAAGGCGTAACCGCCTCGTTAAAAATAGAAGAGAATGCAGTTCCCAAGTTTTTCAAAGCGAGACCGGTACCATATGCAATTCGTCCAGCCGTCGAGGCAGAGCTGGAGAATCTGGAGAAGGCGGGCGTGTTGTCTAAGGTCGACTGGAGTGAGTGGGTGACACCCATCGTTCCTGTCATGAAAAAAACATTAAGCAATAAGTCCGGAGAGCCAAGGAAGATTCGCATCTGTGGGGATTTCAAGGTGATGGTGAACCCTGTCCTTCACACAGTACAATATCCTCTTCCAAGGATAGAAGACATCTTCGCCTCACTGTCTGGAGGGAAGCGTTTTACAAAAATTGACCTAGCACAAGCATATTTGCAGATGGAGGTTGAAGAGTCCTCTAGGAAGTATCTCACGATAAACACTCACAAAGGTCTTTACCAATATCATCGATTGGTATTCGGAGTAGCATCGGCTCCGGCGATATGGCAAAGAGCGATGGAACAAGTCCTGCAAGGGATTCCGGGGACTCAGTGTTACTTGGATGACATCCTTGTAACAGGTGAAGATGACAGTGAACACCTTAACAACCTAGAACAGGTGCTCACTAGACTATGGGAACATGGGCTGCGAGCCAACCGCCCCAAGTGCGAATTTTTTAAGAAACAGATATCGTATTGTGGCCACGTGATTGATGAAGAGGGGTTACATAAGTCCCCTGACAAAATTGAAGCGGTTGTTAAGGCCCCAGCGCCTGAAAATGTGTCGCAACTGAGGTCATTCCTCGGGTTGGTGAATTACTATCGTAAGTTTTTGCCGAATTTGTCGACAATTCTGCATCCACTGAACGCCCTGCTACGAACGGGGGTAGCATGGAAATGGAGCGATGATTGTAAACGTGCTTTTCAGAAGAGTAAGGACTTAATCACTTCGAAGGAAGTATTGGCTCACTACAACCCAGCACTGCCAATCAGGCTGGCGTGTGATGCGTCTCCCTATGGCATTGGGGCGGTACTGTCACATAAATTCCTTGATGGTTTGGAGAGGCCGATAGCTTTTGCGTCACGCTCGTTAACTTCTGCCGAGCGTAACTACGCCCAGATTGACAGAGAGGCCCTCAGCCTAGTGTGGGGGCTGAAGAAGTTCAATCACTATCTGCACGGTCAAAAATTTACTCTACTAACCGATCATCAACCTCTTGTCTCCATTTTCAACCCTCAGAAGGGCGTACCGATAATGACAGCACAACGGCTGCAGAGATGGTCCCTTTTCCTCGGGGCACACCAATATGACATCGAGTACAGGGGAACTAAACAGCATGGAAATGCTGATGGATTGTCACGTCTACCGTTGCCGACGGTGGAAGAAGAAGACCTTGCAGTGGATCCAATGGAGTCATTCCACTTGACCATAGTCGAATGTCTCCCTGTGACGAATGCAAACATAGAAAAGGAAACACGGAATGACCCGACACTATCACGGGTCTACGATTTAACGGTGAAGGGATGGCCAGCACATGGCGAACCACTGCTGCCAGCATTTTCGTCAAGAAGAGAACAGCTGTCAGTGTGCAGACGAACCTTGATGTGTGGATCCAGAGTAGTAATTCCACCTAAGTTGATGGATAGAGTGCTCAATGAGCTTCATGAGGGTCATCTGGGTGGGGTAAAAATGAAGAACTTAGCCAGAGCGTTTGTGTGGTGGCCGGGAATCGATAGAGAAATCGAAGAGATGACCAAGAGCTGTGCAGGATGCCAGAAGGTCCAAAACGCCCCACCACAAGTTCCTCTGCATCCATGGGAGTGGCCCTCATCTCCATGGCAAAGGGTGCACATTGATTTTGCTGGTCCCTTCATGGACTCGATGTTTTTAATTGCGGTGGATGCACATTCAAAGTGGCCAGAGGTAATAAAAATGTCCTCAACCACCACGGAAAAAACTATCGCGGTTTTACGAACCATATTCGCCAGGAATGGGCTGCCTGAACAGATTTGCTCTGACAATGGACAACAGTTTGTGTCTGAAGAGTTCCAGAGGTTCTTAAAGAACAATGGTGTTAAGCATTACACATCTGCCCCATATCATCCAGCCACTAATGGATTGGCCGAGACGTTTGTCCAAACATTCAAGAAGGCTATCAAGGCAATGTGTAATGAAGATATACCCCTACAACACAAGGTGGACAACTTCTTGTTTGCCTACCGGAATGCGACACATGCGGTTACCAACAAAACTCCAGCCATGATGTTCTTCAATCGAAGACTACGATGCCGCTTGGATTTGGTTAAGCCAAACGTCCGAAGAGATGTGGAGAACAGGCAGTTTCAGAATATGAATGAAAGGCCGACCAGGAGTTTTAAGATAGGTCAACCAGTTTTGGCCCGGGACTACCGCACTGAGAAATGGCAGCCAGGAACGATTTGTACACGACAAGGACCTCTCATGTATACCGTGGACGTTGGGGAGAGCATTGTAAGACGCCATGCTGACCGGATTCTAGAGTCACTGGAAAACGTCAACTCCACACCACGATCTGATACACCTGGTAATGAAATCGACGTTCCAATTGCAGCTATCGCAGAACCGATAATATTGGAAGCAGATGAACCAAACAACGACATTGATTTCGACTCAACATTGCCAAAAGAACCTGATACTCCAAAGTGGCGTTGTCCAGACAGAATCAGAAAGCCTCCTCAAAGACTGAACTTATAATTGCTTAAACTTAACCAATGTATCTAGCAACAGTAATTGTGATTGTAATTCGTTATCATTAGTGTTAAATGAATGTTATGTACTGTTTATCTAAAAGGGGAGGAATTGTTGTGTGTGTACCTTTAAGAGAATAACTGGTCTCAGACTGCAATACCGGCAGTGACCACCCCTGTATAAAAGGCGCTAGAGAGCCTCTGTTGGTTAGATTCATTTATGCCTTTCAACAGTAAAGTTCTGTTTGTTTCTCTCCTGCTAGTCCGTGTCTCAATCATTCACGGACTTAACAGACATCTCTGTCCTAAGTGACCAGCTAACTGAAGAGGGAGGCACAGTGGATGGCCTTGAGGTGACCTCATCTGCTTCTTGGGAATGCAATAGCTGGAAACATCCTTGGCTAGTGATCGCAGGGACTGTCATCTGCACAGGACTGTCCTTTGATGTACTTGCTGTGATGTTTCCAGTTATATGGATGGCACGAGACTGCCATTGACCAGAGAGCCAGCAAGGCCCTGTGCTCCTGCGCCCATGACCCTCCTGAAAGTCAAGTAGCAAACTGAACTGGCTCAGCACAGACCATCAACAGGTCTCTAAATCACTTCATCATGGCTGGCTGGATTCTCTGTTTAAGCATGTTGAACACATCCATTATCACATCTTGGAATTTATATCCCAGCACCTCAATAGCATCACATTCATGACAAATGCTCCTACTGTAGTGTATGTAACTGTTCTACGTTTAAGAGAACTATTGTATGTAACCGTCCACCTTTAAGAGAACTATTATGACAAAGCTCTAACCTTACTAAACTCAATGGGTGCGAAGACATACGGGTTATTGAAGCATCTTCTATCACCAGCTAAACCGGCGGATCAGTCTTTCGCTTATATTGTTGCTGTCCTGAAGGATCATTTGAACCCCGCACCGCTGATGTTAGCGGAACGATCTAAATTTTACGTGAGAACGCAACTAAAAGAGGAAAGCAACGCAGAGTACCTGGTTGAACTGTGTAGACTAGCAAAATACTGCCAGTTTGGGGTAAATCTGTCAGAGGAACTGAGAGACAAGTTCGTGTGCGGAATGTCGAAGGAAGGAATACAAAAACGACTGCTTGAAGAGAACGATCTTACACTTGAGAAGGCTGTCCTTATTGCAGCATCGCACGAAGCCGCAGCGAGAGGCACGGCGGAAATGCAGCGGAAGACAGCGGTACTCAGTATGGATCAAATGACTTCGGGTACAACGAAATGTTATCGTTGTGGGAAGACAACACACGATCAGAACCAATGCTGGTTTAAAAACCAGGAATGTAGGAAATGTGGCAAGCCTGGTCACATAGCTAAAGTATGCTGGTCAGGAAAGAAGACCAGCAATAATAAGTCACCGCAGAAGAAGTATAGAAAGGTACATAAGGTGACTGGGAAGAGTATAGATGAACAGAATTCGGATTCAGACTCCAACAGCAAGGAACTGGGTAGTCTGAGGATTCACAATGTGAGTAAAGAAGCTGACCGACAAACTATCTGGGTCACACTACAGATTGCAAAAGTCCAAGTGAAAATGGAAGTGGACACCGGATCGACGTTGATGGTCATGAATAAGCAAGATTACAAAAAGTTGTTCAAACATATTCCCCTACGGGATATGGAGATAGTATTGCAGACATACACGGGGCATAAAGTATACCCCATCGGAAAGATAAAAGTCAAGGTGAGACACAAGGGCAAAGATCACCGAGGAATGGACATGTATGTGCTACCCGAGGGAGGTCCACCACTTCTGGGACGGGAGTGGATCAGGAAAATAAAGATGGACTGGCACTCACTAAACACAATGACGGTAGATTCCGGAAAGGAAGATGTCAAACCTGAACGGTTGTCCAGAATATTGGATGAAGCTAAAGAGGTATTTCAGCAAGGACTGGGAATACTGAGAGGAATTAAGGCAAAAATCAAGATTGCAGAACATGCAAGCCCAAAATTTTTCAAAGCCAGATCGGTACCTTACGCGATACGACCTGCTGTGGAGGCAGAACTGGAAGAGCTTGAACGTTCAGGGGTACTGTCTAAGGTGGACTGGAGTGAGTGGGCCACGCCCACTGTTCCCGTCATGAAGTCTTCATCAAGTAACAAGCCAGGGGGACCGGGAAAGGTCCGCATCTGCGGAGACTTCAAGATCACAGTTAATCCGGTGCTTCACACGGTACAATACCCGCTTCCGCGGATTGAGGATATCTTTGCTTCATTGTCTGGCGGGAAACACTTCACCAAGATAGACCTGGCACAAGCATACTTACAAATGGAAGTCGAGGAAGAGTCACGCCAGTATCTCACAATCAACACACACAGAGGCTTGTATCGTTATAATAGACTGGTTTTTGGAGTAGCTTCGGCTCCAGCAATTTGGCAGAGGGCCATGGAGCAGGTCTTACAGGGGATTCCAAGCACTCAGTGTTACTTGGACGATATCCTGATTACAGGAGCGGACGAGGAGGAACACCTCGCAAATTTGAAACTGGTGCTCACCAGGTTGAAGGAATATGGCCTTCGAGTTAATCGCCAGAAATGTGAGTTCTTCCAGAAACGGATCTCGTACTGCGGTCATGTCATTGACCAAGAGGGGCTGCACAAGTCACCTGACAAAATAGAAGTTGTCGTGAAGGCCCCCGCTCCGGAAAATGTATCACAGTTGAGATCGTTTCTGGGGTTGATTAATTATTACCACAAGTTTCTGCCAAATCTATCCACGGTGCTGCATCCGCTGAATGCTCTGTTGCGGAAAGAAATACCATGGAAGTGGAGCGAGGACTGTAAGAAGGCCTTTCGCAGAAGCAAGGCGTTGATTACCTCTGAGGAAGTGTTGGCTCATTTCAACCCAACGTTACCTCTTCGTCTAGCTTGTGATGCTTCCCCTTATGGAATTGGAGCAGTACTTTCACACAAGTTACCAAATGGCTCGGAAAGGCCAGTTGCATTTGCGTCCCGATCATTGACCTCCGCTGAGCGAAATTATGCTCAGATAGATAGGGAGGCCCTCAGCCTTGTGTGGGGAGTAAAGAAATTCAATCATTACCTGCAGGGCAAGAAGTTCACATTACTGACAGGCCACCAGCCGTTGGTGTCCATATTCAACCCTAACAAGGCCGTTTCCACTATGACAGCGCAAAGGCTACAGAGGTGGTCCGTGTTACTTGGGGCACACCAATATGACATCGAATACAAAAGGTTGAAACAGCATGGAAATGCTGATGGGTTATCGTGCCTACCGTTGCCAATAGTAGAAGAGGCGGCTACAGTGGACCCGGTAGAGATGTTCCACTCATCCATAGTGGAATGTCTACCAGTAACAAATTCGATGATCGAAAATGAAACAAGAAATGATCCGACTCTCTCACGAGTCTACGATTTAACGGTGGAGGGATGGCCAGCACATGGCGAACCAACGCTGCCCGCATTTTCGCAAAGAAAAGAACAGCTGTCAGTGTGCCGAGGAACCTTGATGTGTGGATCTAGAGTGGTGATTCCACCCAAACTTCAGCATAAGGTGCTAAAGGAGCTTCACGAGGGGCATCTGGGTGGAGTGAAAATGAAGAACCTAGCAAGAGCGTTTGTGTGGTGGCCAGGTATTGATGGAGACATCAAAGAAATAACCAAGAGCTGTCTAGGATGCCAGAAGGTCCAAAACGCGCCACCACAAGCTCCTCTGCATCCATGGGAGTGGCCCTCATCTCCTTGGCAAAGGGTACACGTCGACTTTGCTGGTCCATTTATGGACTCAATGTTTCTAATCGCGGTGGATGCACACTCCAAGTGGCCGGAGGTAATAAAGATGTCCTCCACCACCACGGAAAAAACCATCACAGTATTACGGACCATATTTGCTAGGAATGGCCTGCCGGAACAGGTCTGTTCTGATAATGGACCGCAATTTGTGTCCGAAGAATTCAGGAAGTTCTTATAAAGGAATGGGGTCAAGCACTACACGTCAGCCCCATACCATCCCGCCACCAATGGATTAGCTGAAAGGTTTGTCCAGACCTTCAAGAAGGCCATAAAGGCCATGGGTAATGAAGACATCAACCTACAACATAAGGTAGATAACTTCTTGTTGGCGTACAGGAATGCAACACATGCGGTCACAAACCAAACTCCCGCCATGATGTTTTTCAATAGAAGACTAAGATGCCGGCTGGATTTGATTAAGCCAAACGTCAGAAGGGACGTAGAGAACCGGCAATTTCAGGGCATGAATGAAAGGCCAACTAGATCCTTTCAGATAGGTCAACAAGTTTTGGCCCGGGACTACCGTACCGAGAAATGGCAGCCTGGAACTATTGGGAAAAGGCCAGGGCCGCTGATGTATACCGTGGACATTGGTGACAGCATCATAAGGCGACATGTTGACCAGATCATAGGGTCATCCACAAAGGACCAACCTACTCCACAACCTTACACGGCTAATGTTGAAGCAGAGATACCCAGAGCACCTACCTCCGATCTGGTAATACTAGAATCAGATGAACCTGACACTGTCCTTCAAGCCGAATCGACCTTGCCAGAAGAACCTACTACCCCGCCGAAAACTACTACACCACCGAGGCGTTATCCGGACAGAGTCAGGAAGCCTCCAGAGAGACTGAATCTGTGAACTGTTTTGCATAAGTTGTATATATGTTATGATGTTATGTTAATGGGGAATAAGTATGTTGTAAGCTAAAAAGGGAGGATTGTAGTGTATGTAACTGTTCTACCTTTAAGAGAACTATTGTATGTAACCGTGCACCTTTAAGAGAACTATTTTAGGTGTGGCACTACTTTATCTTGGCTGCAGTATACTGTAATACCGACGGTGACCACACCAGTATATAAGTGCTGTGTCAGGATTTATTGGGCAGATTCACCCAGACCTTCGAATAGTAAAGTCCTGTTAAAGTTACTCTTGTAGTCTGTGTATTAATTCGCCATAATACCTACAGACTTTACACCTACGATGGCTCTCTCTGCCCAAGTGAGGTCTGCACAGTAGTTACCAAGCAGGCAGGAGCAGCGTGCTGTGCAAACATCTGCTACATCATGCTGCTGGCTGCTGAAATGGATTTCACCAGCAACTACATCATCTTGCAATGTGTTGTACATGGATTGCAGCAATGGTGGACATTTCTATGCTTACACAGGATCCTTCTTTTGAAGGCTAGATGTGGGAGGTCTGCTCCTGAAGTGCCAATAATGATGATCCAGCTTTCACCATCTACTAAGATTGCTCTTTGCCTTCCATTGTGATCTTTTCCCCTATCTCACTGGAATCCTCCTGGGTGTGTATTTCAGGCCTGGTGCTTGCTGAAGGTGTAGCTGGTGACAGAAAGTGCCCTGAATCAGCTTTTTCTTGTGAGGGCCTGAAGTACTGTTGTGAATGAGCAGTGCCTTCCTGTGCGAGTGTGTCATGTGGCTGTGTGAGAGCTGGCTCTACGCTTGTTCCGTTGAATTCGCATCTTTTAGTAAATGCATTAATTGTTATGTTATTAGCATTGCTATTACATAGAAACATAGAAGATAGGAGCAGGAGTAGACCATTCGGCCCTTTGAGCCTGCTCCGCCATTCAACGAGATCATGACTGATCATCCAAACCCTAGCACCCGGTCCCTACACCGACAGCCATCCCACCCAAGCCCTATCCCCATAACCCCACGTATTTAATCCCCCCTAACACTAAGGGCCAATTTTTATCATGGCCAATCAACCTAACCCGCACATCTTTGGACTGTGGGAGGAAACCGGAGCACCCGGAGGAAACCCACGCAAACACGGGGAGAATGTGCAAACTCCACACAGACAGTCACCCGAGGCCGGATTTGAACTCGGGTCCCTGGCGCTGTGAGGTTAAACATTGATCACTGCTAAAATAGGCTGTAATATATATGTGCTGTATCACTGTGTGTCCACCAATGATTGCAAACGTTGCTGGCAACACCACATTATCAGCAGTGATCGCTGGATTTGCCTTCCTCTATGCCCTCTAAGGTCTCCCTATTGAGAATATGTAGTATTGCCCCCTGGTAGGGGGTAAGGTCACAGCATTGGCAAGTCCATCCTCCCCTACTTGTCTTACAGGGGCAACATGCATAAGCACTAATTATGATTCCACTGTACAGGGACATAAGTATATTGTACACAGTCATGATCGGCATTGTCTTTCTCAAACTTCCCTTGGGCTTCTCACTAGTTCTAATGTGCTCTCAGCAATTCACATGTATCTGAATCTGAAGTGTGCCTTTCAGGCATGCCCATGTATGACTGTGTAGATGACACACGTTGATCTTCATTGCCTGCCTGGCTTTTCATGATGTAACATTTAATGTCATGAAGGCTTTTCAATAGCTCTGACTAATGTTAATTTAGCATATGGGACTGAAAGCCGATAAATCCCCTGGATTAAAGGGTAAGTCATGACAGGAGAGCTCGGCCCCGTGACATGCTCCGCCTGTGCTATGTGGGAACTCAGGGACACTTCCTGTGTCCCTGACAACCATGTGTGCAGGAAGTGTGTCCAGCTGCAGCTACTGGCAGACCGTATTGCGGCGCTGGAGCTGCGATTGGATACATACTGGAACATTCGCGATGCTGAGGATATTGTGGATATCATGTTTAAGCAATTGGTCACACTGCAGGCAAAGGTTGCACAGGCAGAAAGGGAAGGGGTGACCAACAGACAAAGTAGTAGGTGCAGGCAGGTATTGCAGGAGTCCCCTGTGGACATCCCCTCTCAAACAGATATACCACTTTGAATACTGTTGAGGGGGATGGCTTATCAGAGGAAGGCAGCAGCAGCCAACTTCCTGGCACCAGGGGTGGCTCTGCTGCACAGGACAGGAGGAAAAAGAGGGGTAGAGCTATAGTAATAGGGGATTCTATTGTAAGGGGAATAGATAGGCATCTATGCGGCCGCAAACGAGACTCCAGGATGGTGTGTTGCCTCCCTGGTGCAAGGGTCAAGGATGTCTCAGGAGCGGCTGCAGAACATTTTGGAAGGGGAGAGTGAACAGCCAGTTGTCGTGGTGCATATAGGTACCAACTATATAGGTAAAAAACGGGATGAGGTCCTAAAAGCTGAATATAGGGAGTTAGGAGGTAAATTAAAAAATACGACCTCAAAGGTAGTAATCTCAGGATTGCTACCAGTGCCACGTGCTAGTCAGAGTAGAAATAGAAGGATAGTTCAGATGAATATGTGGCTAGAGGAATGGTGCGAGGGCGAGGGATTCAAATTCCTGGGACATTAGAACCGGTTCTGGGGGAGGTGGGACCAGTACAAACCGGACGGTTTGCACCTGGGCAGGGCCGGAACCGATGTCCGAAGGGGAGTGTTTGCTAGTGCTCTGGGGGATGGTTTAAACTAAAATGGCAGGGGGTTGGGAACCTGAGCAGGGAGACAGAGGAAAGGGAAACAAGGATAAAAGCAAAAGATAAGAAGGAGAAAAACAAAAGTGTCAGTCAGAGAAATCAATGGTTTAAATCAAACATGGCCACAGTAAACAATAATTCTAATAGGTCTAAGAGCATTAAAAAAACAAGCCTGAAGGCTTTGTGTCTTAATGCGAGGAGCATTCGTAATAAGGTGGATGAATTAGCTGTGCAAATAGAGGTAAACGAATATGATTTGATTGGGATTACGGAAACATGGCTTCAGGGTGGCCAAGGCTGCGAACTCAACATCCAGGGGTATTCAATATTAAGGAAAGATAGGCAAAAAGGAAAGGGAGGTGGGGTAGCATTGCTGGGTAAAGAAGGGATTAACACAATTGTAAGGAAGGATATTAGCTCTGATGATGTGGAATCTGTATGGGTAGAACTGAGAAATACCAAGGGGCAGAAAACATTAATGGGAGTGGTATATAGACGCCCAAACAGTAATGCGGAGGTTGGGGATGGCATTAAAAGGGAAATTAGAGAAGCGTGCAATAAAGGCACAGCAGTCATCATGGGTGACTTTAATCTACATATAGATTGGGCTAACCAAATTAGTAACAATGCTATGGAGGAGGAATTCCTGGAGTGTTTACAGGATGCTTTCCTGGACCAATATGTCAAGGAACCAACTAGAGATCAGGCCATCTTAGACTGGCTATTATGTAATGAGAAAGGATTAATTAGCAACCTTGTTGTACGAGGCCCCTTGGGTCGGAGCGATCAGAATATGATAGAATTCTTCATTAAGATGGAGAGTGAAGTAGTTGACTCAGAGACTAGGGTCCTGAATTTAAATAAAGGAAACTACGATGGTATGAGGTGCGAGTTGGGTAGGATTGATTGGGGAATGTCACTCAAAGGGTTGACTGTGGATAGGCAATGGCAAACATTCAAAGACCACATGGATGAACTACAGAATTTGTTCATCCCAGTTTGGCATAAAAATAAAACAAAAAGGGTGACTCAACCGTGACAAACAAGGGAAATTAGGGATAGCATAAGATCCAAGGAGAGGACATATAAATTGGCCAGAAAAAGCAATAAACTTGAGGATTGGGAGCAGTTTAGGATTCAACAAAGGAGGACAAAGGGATTAATTAAGAAGGGGAAAATAGAATATGAGAGTAAGCTTTCAGGGAACATAAAAACTGACTGTAAAAGCTTTTATAGATATGTGAAGAGAAAAGGATTGGTGAAGTCAAGCATAGGCCCCTTGCAGTCAAAATCAGGGGAATTTATAATGGGGAACAAAGAAATGGCAGACTAATTAAATACATACTTTGGTTCTGCCTTCACAAAGGAGGACAGAAATAACCTCCCAGAGATGTCAGGGAACATAGGGTCTGATGAAAGGGAGGAACTGAAAGAAATCAGTATCTGTAGGGAAATGGTGTTAGGGAAATTGATGGGATTGAAGGCCGATAAATCCCCAGGGCCTGATAATTTACATCCTAGGGTACTTAAGGAAGTGGCCCTAGAAATAGTAGATGCATTGCTGATCATCTTCCAACATTCGATGGAATCTGGAACAGTATCCATGGATTGGCGGGTAGCTAATGTTACCCCACTATTCAAAAAAGGTGTTAGAGAGAAAACGGGGAATTACAGACTGGTAAGCCTGACATCGGTAGTGGGGAAAATGCTAGAATCCATTATAAAAGATGTAATAGCAGAACACTTGGAAAACAATGACAGGATCGGACAAAGTCAACATGGATTTACAAAAGGTAAATCGTGCTTGACTAATCCACTGGAATTTTTTGAGGATGTAACTGGTAAAATAGGTAAGGGAGAACCAGTGGATGTGGTGTATTTGGATTTTCAGAAGGCTTTCGATAAGGTCCCGCATAAGAGATTAGCCTGTACAGTTAAGGCACATGGGATTGGGGGCAAGGTATTGACTTGGATAGAGAACTGGTTGGCAGACAGAAAGCAACGAGTTGGAATAAACGACTCTTTTTCAGAGTGGCAGGCAGCGACTAGTGGGGTACCGCAGGGATTGGTCCTTGGACCCCAGCTATTCACAATATATATTAATGATCTCGACAAGGGAACTAGATGTAATTTCTCCAAGTTTGCAGACGACACAAAGCTGGGTGGACGTGTGTGCTGTGAGGAGAATTTAGAGAAACTCCAGTATGATTTGGACAGGTTGGTTGATTGGGCAGAATCATGCCAGATGCAATATAATGTGGATAAATGCGAGGTTATCCACTTTGGTGTCAAAAACCAGAAGGCCGATTATTATCTAAATGGCAATAGCTTGAGAGAAGGGGAAGTGCAACGAGACCTGGGCGTCCTTGTGCACCAGTCTCTGGAGGTAAGCATGCAGGTGCAGCAGGCAGTTAAGAAGGCAAATGGTATGTTGGCCTTCGCAGCGAGAGGGTTTGAGTACAGGAACAAGGATGTCTTGCTGCAGTTGTACAGGGCCTTGGTGAGACCACATCTTGAGTATTGTGTGCAGTTTTGGTTGCCTTATCTGAGGAAGGATGTACTTGCCATGGAAGGAGTGCAGCGAAGATTTACCAGGCTGATACCTGCGATGGCAGGAATGAAGTATGAGGAGAGATTGGGTCGATTGGGTTTATACTCGCTGGAGTTTAGAAGAATGAGAGGGGATCTCATTGAAACTTACAAAATTCTAACAGGACTAGACAGACTAGATGCAGGAAGGATGTTCCCGATGGTCGGGGAGTCCAGAACCAGGGGTCACAGTCTAAGGATAAGTGATAAGCCATTTAGGACAGAGATGAGGAGGAATTTCTTCCCCCAGAGAGTGGTGAACCTGTGGAATTCTCTACTACAGAAGGCAGTAGAGGCCAATTCATTAAATATATTCAAGAAGGAGTTGGATATATTTCTTAAGGCTAAAGGGATCAAGGGATATGGGGAGAAAGCAGGGACAGGGTACTGAATTTGGATGATCAGCCATGATCGCATTGAATGGCGGAGCAGGCTCGAGGGGCCGAATGGCCTACTCCTGCTCCTATCTTCTATGTTTCTATGGAACTGATGGCCTACATTCTAGGGTTTTGAAAGAGTTGGCTATAGAGATAGTAGATGCATTGGTTGTCATTTTCCAAAATTCCATAGATTCTAGAACGGTTCCCGCAGATTGGAAGGTAGCAAATGTAACCCCACTATTTGAGAAAGGAGGGAGAGAGAAAACAGGGAACTACAGACCAGTTAGCCTGACATCAGTAGCAGGGAAAATGCTAGAATCTATTATTACGGACATGATAACAGAGCACTTAGAAAAGAATAATAGGATTGGGCAGAGTCAGCACGGATTTATGAAAGGGAAATTGTGTTTGACAAATTTATTGGAGTTTTTTGAGGTGGTAACCAGCAGAATAGAGAAGGGGGAACCAGTGGATGTGGTGTATTTGGATTTTCAGAAGGCATTCGATAAGGTGCCACAAAGAGGTTATTAAACAAACTTAGGGCTCATGGGATTGGGGGTAATATACCAGCATGGATTGAGGATTGGTTAATGGACAGAAAACAGAGAATAGGAATAAACGGGTCATTTTCGGGTTGGCAGGCTGTAACTAGTAGGGTACTGCAAGGATCAGTGCTTGGGCCTTAGCTATTCACAATCTATATCAGTGATTTGGATGAGGGGACCAAATGTAATATAACCAAGTTTGCTGATGATACAAAGCTGTGTGGGAATGTAAGTTGTGAGGAGGATGCAAGGAGGCTTCAAGGGGATATAGACAGGCTAAGTGAGTGGGCAAGAACATGGCAAATGGAATATAATTTGGAGAAATGTGAAGTTATCCACTTTGGTAGGAAAAATAGAAAAGCAGATTATTTTTTAAATGTTGAGAGAGTGGGAAATGTTGGTGTTCAGAGGGATGCGGGTGTCCTTGTACGCGAATCACTGAAAGTTAACATGCAGGTACAGCAAGCAATTAGGAAAGCAAATGGTATGCTGGCCTTTATTACAAGAGGATTTGAGTATAAGAGTAATGACGTCTTACTGCAATTATATAGGGCCCTGATGTAAACTTCACCTGGAGTATTGTGCACACTTTTGGTCTCCTTACCTAAGGGAGGATATATTTACCATAGAGGGATTGCAATGAGGTTCACCAGACTGGTTCCTGCGATGGGTGAATTGTCCTATGTGGACAGATTGAGTAGACTAGGCCTATATTCTCTGGAGTTTAGAAAAATGAGAGGTGATCTCATTGAAACATATAACATTCTTATAGGGCTTCACAGGGTAGATGCAGGGAGGATGTTGCCCCTGGCTGAGGAGTCTAGAACCAGGGGTCACAGTCATAGAAAGAAACTAGGAGCAGGAGTAGGCCATTCGGCCCTTCGAGCCTGCTCCGCCATTCAACGAGATCATGGCTGATCATCCAAACCCTAGCACCTGGTCCCTACACCGACAGCCATCCCACCCAAGCCCTATCCCCGTAACCCCATAACCCCACATATTTAATCCCCCCTAACACTAAGGGCCAATTTTTATCATGGCCAATCAACCTAACCCGCACATCTTTGGACTGTGGGAGGAAACCGGAGCACCCGGCGGAAACCCACGCAAACACGGGGAGAATGTGCAAACTCCACACAGTCACCCGAGGCCGGATTTGAACCCGGGTCCCTGGCGCTGTGAGGCAACAGTGCTAACCACTATGCCACCGTGCAGTCTCAGAATAAGGGGTCGGCCATTTAGGACTGAGATGAGGAGAAATTTCTTCACTCCGAGGGTGGTGAATCTTTGGAATTCTCTACCCCAGAGGGTTGTGGAGGCTCAGTCATTGAGTATATTCAAGACAGAGATCGATAGATTTTTGAATATTAAGGGAATCAAGGGATATGGGGATAGTGCAGTAAAGTGGAGATGAGGTAGAAGATCAGCCATGATCTTATTGAATGGTGGAGCAGGCTTGAAGGGCCAAATGGCCTACTCCTTCTCCTATTTCTTATGTTCTTATGTTCTTTTATGCGTATGAGAGGAAGTTATCTCCATTTCTGGTGGTAGGTTATTGACCAATATCCACTATAAGCACACTGACTCTCACAGCTACCTTGACTACACTTCCTACTAACCTGCTTCCTGTAAGGACTCCATTGCATTCTCCCAATTTCTCTGTCTCCGTCACATTTGTTCTGACGATGTCACCTTCCATGCCAGTGCTTCCGATATGTCTTCCTTTTTCCTCAACTGAGGATTCCCCTCCACTGTGGTTGACAGGACCCTTGACCATGTCCATCTCATTTCCTGCACTTTTGCTCGCACCCTTTCCCCTCCCTCCCAGAACCATGATAGGGTGGTTCCACCTCAGCAGCCTCCACATTCAACGGATCATCCTCTACCATTTCTGCCACCTCCAACGTGATGCAACCACCAAACAATCTTCCCCTCCCCTTTCAGCATTCCGAAGGGACTGTTCCCTCTTCAACACACTGGTTCACTCCTTAATCCTTGAGGCGGGGCGCTACTGGAAGCACTACCCCTCTCTCTTGGGGTGCTCCCATTGAATATCGCGGCGCTACGTGCAGCAGCGCCACGTAGCGCCACAGTACTGCAGGCCTCCCTCCCCTGACAGCATACATCGGGGCCCTGCTGGACCAGCGGGGAGTGGGGTGCTGGCAAAAGAGCCCGGCACTCAAGAGGAGTGCTGGGCTGATGGATCGCGGCCAGCACCCCGCAGGAGGAGGCCAGATGGGGCAGCTGCTGGCAGGCGGCCCCAAAAAAAAAGCCGCCCGAAACCTGGCCTTTAATTATCATCTCCCCGGCCACAAAACACCCCCCTAACCCTGTCGGACATAGCGTCCGGTGGTAGGACAGGGGGCACGACCGAAGTTTGCGGCTGGTGCGTGAGCGGGGTGCTGCGCACGGCGATGACGTCATCACCGGAGGCGCAGCGCCACGGGCCGCTAACCTCCTGCTGAATTTTGTGGGCGGCATTGGTGATGCCGCGCAAGGGTGCTAGTTGCTTTGCGCCCTGTTAGCGCCCCCTTGGTGCAAAGCAACCTAATTTTCCCCCCATTTTTTTTTTCAATCAATTACATTTTTGTTTAAAATATTCAATTAAATGCCATTTTAATTAATTTTATATATGTAATGATTTTTTAAAATGTATTTCATGTGTTCTTGTATTTTTTAATTCATCCCCATTCATACTTATGGCAGTTCCGTACGTACGGAACTCCAATAAGTATGAATGGGGATTCCCTTCCTTCATTGGCTGGGCTGGCCCACGTGATCCCTGGGGTGCTTGCGAACCACATGCGCCCTTGGGATACTTGGGCCTCTACGCATTTCTACCAGGAGAGGCTCAGGATCGCGAGCCTCCGCATCTCCCGGATCACCAGGTAAATGCATAGAAAATTTGATGATCGGAGGCATCCGCCCGCGGGAAACTTCCGATCACAAATTCAGGCCCAATAACATTTCTGATTCAACTGTTTCTGTTCAACTCTTGAGGCACTATATCTATCAATTCTAGATTTTATTTCTCGCTGCTTGTTGCAGTCAGCACATTGTCTTGATTGCATAAGCAATTTGGAACTCCTTGCAAAATTTTATCCATCGTAGCCTGGAAGATTTTGGGGGAGGACTTGACACCATACAGCAGCTTGGTGTAGGAATACAGTCCCTTGTGTGTGTTGATGGTGAGATACTGTTGACTCTCTTTGTCAACATTCAGCTGAGCATAAGGATGCGACAGGTCAAGCTTGGAGAAAACCTTTGACCCAGAGAGTGCTGCATACAAATTTTGTGATGTAGGTAACAGGTACTGCTCATCGTCAACTGCTTGGTTGATAGTAACTTTGTAGTCACCGCAAAAGCGTACAGTTTTGTCTGCTTTGGGCACTACCACAATTGGGGTAGCCCATTCACTTTTGTTAGTTTTTACTAGCACTCCGTTCTCTCTGAGCTTCGCTAGCTCTTCCTCCATCTGACTTCCCAACACATAGGGGACCGGCCTTGCCTTACAATAGACAGGCTTTGCGTTGGACTTGATGCAGATATGCGCGTCATACCCAGTGATGCCCTCATAACTGTCTATGAACATGCTTTCATACTTGTTCAGCATTGTGTCGAGTTGTGTCTTTGAAGCATCTACACTGAAGATGTTTTTCCAGTCTAGTTTTAAATTTCTCAGCCAATCTTTGCCAATGAGAGTTGGCCTGTTGTTGTTGCTCATTACAATAATAGGCAGCTTTACTGACTGGCCATTGTGTTGAACTGTACATTCCATTTGTCCACATGTCTCTAGGATTTCTCCGGAGTAGGTTTTTAACTCTACGGTACTCTTTGTAAGTGGTATTTAATTAAATTTACTCTCATATGTGTCCTTACTCATGATAGAGCAGTCTGCCGCCGTGTTGATACACATATCAATATATTGCTCATTAGTCAAAAGTTTTGTACGTAAGTCTTTCTCACAACTGCTAGTGTTGCCACTAGTGGCATAGATACTGTAGATGCCTAGTTCTTCAACATCAGGTGTGTTCACTTCAATATTGTGAACTTGTCCCTTTTGTTGTCATTTGCATTGCCACTAGAATGGTTCTTACTTCCTGCTTTAGAGCTAGCTCTGCAAGCTGTTGAAATATGGCCTTGCTTCTGGCAGTGAAAACACTTCACATTTCTGTATTGGCAGGACTGTGGTGAGTGATTTCCATTGCAGTGAAAACAATTCACTGAATGCTTTTGACTCGGTCTCGGAGCTTTAGGTTTGACGGTGACTTTGTCACTGTAGACCACATCTGCACTAATCACTTGAGTTGGACGGAGCTCCCCAGCAGTTTTAGATGCCATCTCCGTAGATAGAGCAATTTTGCATGCTATGTCAAACGTTAGGTTGGGAATGTTCAGTAACTTGGACTGTGTATGCACACCCACCAGTCCACACACAAACTTATCCCTTTTGTTGTCGTTTGCATTGCATTGCAACGCACACTCCAAAAATGTGCCGAAGTTACAATGCAAAGACAGGTTTGTAAGAGCTACAATGTACTCAATGATGGTTTCACTTTGTTTTTGGTTTCTGGTACCAAACTTATAGCTCTCTGCTGTTTCTAATGGCTTTGGGTTGAAATGGTCCTTGATTTTCTCGACAATGTCTTCAAGTGATGCATCCTTCCTGTTCCCTGGCACGAGTAGACTTGTCAATGTTCAGTAGACATCTGGCCTGATCTCCGTTGGGAAAATTGCTTTCTTCTGTTCATGAATTACTTTATTCTGAGCTTGAACATTTTCATCTGCACCTTCGATCTCAATAATATTATTGTCCCTAAGAAACATCTCCATCCGCTCAATGTAAGAACTGAATGGTTTGCGAGCTCAGTCATACAGGCTTCCGATGAATTCTGTAGGCATGGCCATGATTGACCCGACCCCAATGAACAGTGACTCAGCACACTACCTGTGTACCTGTGATAATCAACGCCGCTGCTGCTGTGTATACATACATGTGAAGGTGAAGCACAGACGCTGACGTCATCTGTCACCGACTTTCCCTTAATTGACCGGCTAAGCCCGCAGGGCGGGCTTAACAAGCTCAATCAAGGGAAAATAGCATGGGTTCATCAGATGTCGTTGGGGGCGGGATGAAACCCGGAAACCAAAAGTCCCACCTCCAGCACGTCTCCAAAGGTAAGATCACGGCCAAAGAGCCTGCAAAGGGATATAGATAGACTAAGCGAGTGAGCAGTAAGGTGGCAGCTGGAGTATAATGTAGGGAAATGTGAGATTATTCACTTTGGTAGGAAGAATAGAAAAACAGAATATTTAAATGGTGAGAAACTTTCAAATGTTGGTGTTCAGAGAGATTTGGGTGTTCCCGTGCAAGAAACACAGAAAGCTTGCATGCAGGTACAGCAAGCAATAAGGAAGGCAAATGGCATGTTGGCCTTCATTGCAAGGGGGTTGGAGTATAAGAGTAAGGATGTCTTGCTACAATTGTACAGGGCCTTGGTGAGACCACAGTTTTGGTCTCCTTATCTAAGGAAGGATATACTTGTCTTGGAGGGGGTGCAACGAAGATTCATTAGATTGATTCCTGGGATGAGAGGGCAGTCCTATGATGAGAGATTGTGTAGAATGGGCCTATACTCTCTGGAGTTTAGAAGAATGAGAGGTGATCTCATTGAAACATACAATATTCTGAAGGGGATTGACAGGGTAGATGCTGAGAGGTTGTTTCCCCTGGCTGGAGTGTCTAGAACTAGGGGGCATAGTCTCAGGATAAGGGGTACGCCGAGATGAGGAGGAATTTCTTCACTCAGAGGACTGTGAATCTTTGGAATTCTCTGCCTCAGAGGGCTGTGAATGCTGAGTCTTTGAGTATATTCAAGGCTGAGATAGACAGATTTTTGGACTCTAGGGGAATCAAGGGATATGGAGATCGGGCGAGAAAGTGGAGTTGTGGTCGATGATCAGCCATGATCGTTTTGAATGGCAGAGCAGGCTCGAGGGGCTGTATGGCCTACTCCTGCTCTTATTTCTTATGTTTTTATAATTCTTGCTTCATGACTCCCCAACAACTCTCCATGCTGGCCTACTTTGTCTGCACATAATCGAGCCTGAGAACACCAAGCCTTAGTAAACTAGATGCAGGATAAGGATTTTCCAGAAACATGGCACATGTCCAAACACAATTACACACAGCAATCCATTATTCAATTACCTTCTCTCACAATTACGCTCAAGAAACTCTTTGATTCTTACCTGGCCTATTAAAAATTAGGGCTATAATTAACTAGAACATGCAACCAAAGTAAATAGTCTGTTTTTACCAGACAACTATTATCATTTCCTCAAACCACAGCCAACAGCATGCTACAATCACAATGTAAATAGCATTTTTCTCCAATAAAATATGGGAACAAATGTGGCCTAATGACCTCTTCGTTGAGGTTACATTAAGTTTCACATCTGGTTACAGTTGTGTTCCGTCTAGGCTGCCTGTTTTTCTTCCACTTAACATGCTGTGTACAATGAATGTCACCATAGTTAAGTATAGTTTATCATAGTTTGGGAGCTTGAAAAACTGGAATTGAACTTGTCATACGTGAAATACCACGTGCCATCTTGTACGAGTCAAAACAGTAGTATGCTGGCTTTAGTTACAGTCTAGTGATTGTCAGCATTCTCTTGAGTTTTCTTGGGCAAAGTGAATTAAAATATCAAATTTAAATATCATTGCACTTATACTTGGACACCCGAGGTTCCATGGCAAAAGAACCCGGAATTCTACAGCAGAGAAAAATATCTAAAATCAACGGAAAGTATTTGGAAAAGGTCCGATCCAGCATACTTTATCTGTAATAACACTAGCTGGGATGTTGCTGCAACATTTGGCATAGTTACCAGCTGTCAAATGCAATGCTGTTTTTGAACAGTTATGACTGGAAGGCATTATTTTTCACATATTTTTCCACTTCAACAGAGAGACTCTCCAACTGTCATGACTGTGGCTCTTCCACTGTGCACCTAGAACTTTCATTGCATTGCTCATATGTAGTTACATACCTGCACCATGGGTCCAGTGCAGCCCAAATGCTACAATACAGCAGGTTTACTGAGGCAATAGAGCATATGACTGACATGAGATAAAACTATTGCAGATCTTATTGATATAGGCCTAATATATGTAACACCATGGGCCCGATTTTTGGCTTGTGTGGGAAATGGTCGGGTTTCCCCGAATGTGGGGTTTCTGACACACAAAAAAATGTGTCAGCCAGCTCCACGCAATTTTCCCTCAAGTGGCCAATTAATTCCCAGCATGTGGGCAGCCTTGCTAATTGTCCAATTCGTGTCAGAAAGCCCCACAGTATGATGTCATCATTCGTGGTGCTTTCAAAGTGTCCAGCAAGCTTCTCCACCTCTGCAGGCTTCTCAACCACTCTTGCATAATGGCAGAGGAGCCTGCACCAGCTGCTGCCAGCGGCAGAGGCCGAGCTGCGGCCAAATTCAACGAGGTGTCATTTCAGACCTTGGTGGATGGGGTAAGGGCCCACAGGGAAGTTCTCTACCCTCGCTCAGGGAGGAAGAGGCTTCCCAAAGAGTCCACGGCTGCCTGGATGGAGGTGGCAGCAGAGGTAAACTCTCTGGGTGTCACCCGTTGCACCTGGCTGCAGTGCAGGAAGCGCTTCCATGACCTTCACCGCACAGGGAAAGCAAGTATGAAGTTTCCATCACCCTCAACCTGATCCCCATTGCCTTTTCCCAACAGCACTCAGCTTCAGCAATCTCTTCTTCCACATCCCACTTCACAGTCACATCCATGCACCCTTACCCATTCCGTCTCTCTCTATGCTCACATTCACATAACTATTCCACCATCCAGTTTTGTAAATAGTTTTAATGCCATCTCTTTCCTCTGCATAAAAATTCTGGTGCCAGCTGCTGCAGTTATGGCGTCTGTCATTTGGCGAATGGGGATGTCACATAGAGGCCTTAGGATAACTTGCAGATGACTGCAAGCTGGTCAAAGTTGTTGGAAAGTGCAGGCATGGGCCACTGTCCATGGTCAATTCAGAAGCAGTGAGGCTGCAGTGTTTGATGTTCCAGGCTACGCAAATCTGCCCAGGATGAGTGCGTTCCTTGCATTCCGCCCAGCAATGTTCTCGCGCACTGGTGCCGCTGGTTGGCGGGCCTCTGCAGGATGCTCGTTTCTGTCCTGCTCCTCCTCCTCCTCCTCCTCCTCCTCAGCATCATCCTCATCTGAGGCGGCTCTGTGAGGAGCCTCTTGGTCCTGCGGAATCGGCAAGCCACAACGCTGTGCCATGTTGTGAAGCACACAGCATACCACAATGATTTTGGAGACCCTGGCTGATGAGTACTGTAGGGCTCCACCTGATCTATCGAGGCATCTGAAGCGCATCTTCAGCAATCCAATGGTTTGCTCGATAATGCATCTGGTGGTAATGTGGTTGGAGTTGTAGGGCTCCTCAGCTTCGCTGGCTGGTCTCCTCAACGGTGTCATTAGCCAAGAGCGCAGGGCATATCCCTTGTCTCCAAGTAGCCATCCTTGAAGTTCGTTTGGTGGACTGAATAGCGGAGGCACAGTAGACTGGCGCAGTATGAAGGAGTCATGGCAGCTGCCAGGGAACCTGGCACAAACATGCAAAATCACCTTTTTGTGGTCACACACCAGCTGAACGTTAAGGGAGTGGAAGCCCTTGCGGTTGACAAAGACTCCTGGATTGCGATGAGGTGCCCTAAGGGCCACATGTGTGCAGTCAATGACGCCCTGCACCCTTGCAACGTCTGCCAGCTGAGCGATTCCACGCGCTCGCACCGTCACACTTGCGTGATCCCTGGTGAAATGGATGTGATTGTGCGCGATGGCAAAGAGGGCATCGGTTACCTGCGTGATGCATGTGTGTGCGGCAGCCTGGGAGATGCCGCTGATGTCTGCTGCTGATCTCTGGAAGGAGCCTGAGGCATAAAAGTTGAGTGCAGTGGTGACTTTGATGGCCACTGGCAAGTAGTGTGGACCTGTTGCTCTGGGCTCCAGGTCTTGCTGCAGCATTGCGCAGATGTCAGTCACAACCTCTCGCGAAAGTCGGAGCCGCCTCTGGCACTGCTGCTCAGTCATGTTGGGGGGTATCTCCTGCGCCGACGGCCTTCCATGCGCTGACCCCTTCTGGCCTGTGCTGCCTCAGGTGGGTGAGCCACAGCCTGCCGCTCCTGCTGGTGCTGCTGGTGTTGCTGGTGATGCTGTTGCTGGAGTTGCTCCAGCCTCCTCTGCTGTTGGAGATCCTCTAATGCCAGGAAGGGAAGGTACCAAAGGGCTCCCATGCTTCTGGCAGATGCCTCCATTGAGGAGGCGCTGAGTTAGAGTGGTGAGAGGGGCTTCCCAGGAGCTCACACTGGAGAAGTGTGTGAGGCTCCAACTTTCTACAGCTGTGCCTAAGCCTTCAAAAAGTTCCCCCAAGCCTTCATCAACAAGATCCTGCAGCCTGCAAATGCTGCCTGTTTAAATCTCTTCAGTCCTCATTGACCTGCAGCTGCAAGCAAGCAAGCTAACTGGTTTCACACCAGGGCTCATCAGCGGGGTTCCCCGCAGGTGTGTTTCATGTGGGGAAAGCCCCAAAATCACAACGGCCCCTTAAAATCTACTTAAATAAGGTAATAATTGGTGATTTGTGTTCCGACGGCCAGTCCCGTCAGCGGCGGGCGGGACTGAAGCGGGTCACGGAGAAACAGCGGTCTGAAAGTCGGATGGGGCGGGGAATCAGGCGGGGGGGGGGCATTGGGACCCGCTTTTTCGGCGATTTTCGGCCCCTGGCCGCCTGGAAAGCCACCCGCCGGCTGGCAGAAAATCGGGGCCCATGCATCTATCTATCCTTTAATAAAATTTGCTTAAGGTGCTTAACTTGGTTAAGGGAGTGCTGCATTGTCAGAGTACCGCCTTTCAGATGAGATGTTAAACTGAGGTATTGTCTACCCTCTCAGGTAGACGTTAAAAATTGCATGGCACTATTCAAAGAAGTGCAGGGGAGTTATCTCCGTGCTCTGGCTAATAATTATCCCTCAATCAATATCATTAATAGCCAGATTATTTGGTCTTTTATCTCATTGCTGTTTGTGAGACTGCTGTGTGCAAATTGGATGCTGTGTGTCCCTATATTAAGATAGTGACTACAATTCAAATGTACTGGATGTAAAGCGCTTTGTGTCCTGAGGTCGTGAAAGGTGCTCTATTAATGCATTTTCTTTCTTTCTTAAAAATATCAAATATTTTTTGCTCTACTATCCAATGTCGATTTTCATTCCAAAACTGTTAATGCAGAATTTCTATTTAATGGATTAAACTCTATAAAGCACCACAGAAATCAAAGGGAAGATTTTCCAAAACCTACAAAACTTAAAAAATAAAAAAAATGATTTGATAGGAAATGTATTGTTTTTGTGTTCCCGACATGTTGCATTGTGTAAAAACGCTGATCCACATCCAGTGATTTAGGCAGATAATCATGTGCTGGGGTTGTGCAGTTACCCAATACGCCCAGGTAGCTGTCATTTGCAAATGTTTTCCCTGGTTAACACAGCTCTGGGTATTATAGTTCCACAGGAAAAGATTGAAAACTACAGCTCCCATGATGCATCTATCTCACACACAGCATTTGTCCACAGCAGCAAATCTCCCAAGAAAAAATTTCAACTTAAACCACAGGGCTCAGACTAAATACAGGCCTAAATATAGGGAACTTTATTGCAAGAATTTCTAAAATTTAGTCATCAATTCTATGGATAAGTTTAGTCACTTGTTTTGCAAAATTGTCTATAGAAAGAACTGTCATGTTATAAATGTTAATTTTAGCTGTATATGCTGACCTGAATGATCAGTAATGAACAGAAATTCATGATGGGCGTGCTCAAAATTTTCTTGATAGGCACTACCAGCAGTTGAGACTTCACACAGGAAATGCACATTCAGTCAAAAGGTTAAAGGTTCAAGTCCCATTCCAGTCAAAAGCACCATTATTTTGATAACCTTAGACTGAGGCTCCTTTTGGTTGTTCCAGTGATTTAGGTAGATGTTAAAAATGCCATGGCATTATTCAAAGCAGAGCAATGAGTTATCCTGGTGTCCTAGTCAACATTCCTCCTTCAACCAAAACCACCAAAAATAGATTAGTTGGTCAGTCAAATGTTACTTTTTTTTGGATCTTGCTGTGTGAAAAATAGCTGCCAAACTAAATAACAACAGCCACGGCATTTCAGAGTAATTCACCGTAGGCAAAGTGCTTTGTAATATGATTCTGAGAGATGTAGTAATGTGAGTCTTTTATAAAAGAAAGCTGAGTAAATGACCAAGGGATCCTGGGACAAACACATTTGTAAATTATTGGAAGATTTGTAGAGGCAGGTTAAGGGAACACAAGCCCTTGGAAGAGACATGAAGAAATAGATCACTAGAATATTCACCTTAATTACTCCCTGGCCAGCCCTACTGAGGAGGAAGATGTTTTTGATTGATCCGTAGTTACAGGAAATTTCAGTGTAAATACACAATTTCAGAGCTTCTAATCAACAGCAAGACAGTTTAACACATTGCCACATGAAACTGATTACTGGGGCAGCAAAGCATTGGTGGTGAAAAGTACAATCGCTGGATCTCCTCCACATTTGCCATTAGCTCCATTATCTCCAGTTTCAACAGTGGCTGCACCAACAAAGGAATCATGCCACAAATCATGAAAATAAGCAGATGAATGCAATGAAATGAAAGGTCAATCAACTGACTAGCTCTACATCTCATCTTAGGCGTTAGAAAGACTGAACTGGGAAGCTGCATGTTCATAGTGCTCTGTTGACACAGATTGCAGTGTGCAGCGTAAGCAGCATGAAAGTGGAACTAACAAACATGGGGGTCGATTTTAACCCTTCTGCCCTGCAGAAACCGGGAAGATGGGACACCAGGGGCCCGATTTTGTGGCTTGTGTGGGAAATGGTCGGATTCCCCCGAATGTGGGGTTCTGACACACAAAAAAATGTGTCAGCCAGCTCCACGCAATTTTCCCTCAAGTGGCCAATTAATTCCCAGCATGTGGGCAGCCTTGCTAATTGTCCAATTCGTGTCAGAAAGCCCCACAGTATGATGTCATCATTCGTGGTGCTTTCAAGGTCCATAGCAAGCACTGCATCCTCTGAAGGCTTCCAAACAAACCATACAGGATGGCAGAGGAGCCTGCAGCAGCTGTGGCCAGTGCCAGACCCCGAGCTGCCTCCAAATTCGACGAGGCTTCACTGCAGGCATTATTGAATGGGGTTAGGGCCCACAGGGAGGTCCTCTTCCCTAGGTCAGGGAGGAAGAGGCCTCCCACTGAGACCAATGCTGCATGGATGCAGGTGTCAGCAGATGCCAACTCGCTGGGAGTCACCAGAAGAACCTTGGCATCACATCTCTAACTCCTTCCTTTACTCCCCCACATTACCTTCCAGAGCCCCCATCCTCACTGTGGAGGAGGAAGAGGCTGTGCAGCCAGACTCCTCAGAGGAAGCTCCAACCTCTGAGGGCACAGTGTCAGCAGAAGTAAGTGCACCCAGCACCAGCGCAGACACTCACACCTCGGGGGGACCTTCGGGACATAGAGTAGTGTTGTAACCTGGTGCTTCACAGCTCACAAGTGAGCCTCAGCAGATTCTGGAGACAGGGACAGCAGTGGAGAGTCCTCGTCAGAGGGCGCAGGACTCTGCCAGCTCAGCTCAGCTGCGTTGCATGTCGACCCTTTGCCTCTGGGTCCATCCGCAAGAGAAGAGGTGATGGATCTCCATGCACAGATGCAGCAGTCTCTGGCAGGTTTTGTCTCCAGGGTTGCTGTGAGTGTGGAGTGAATGGAGGAGTCCATAGCAACCATGAGCAGAGCCTTTGTGGAGTCATTGGCGCATGAACGCATCACCATGGAAAGGTTGGCAACCTCCATGGAGGAGATAACTCACCAGGGAACGGAAAACATGGTGAGTGCACATAAGAGAATGACATCTCTTGAGGAGCGTTGGCCATCTATTGAACAGAGAAACCAGACCTTCATGGAAGTCCTTCTGAGTAGGACTGCCAGTGCAGAAACGGGTCCCCATGGCCCCCTAAAGTGCAGCAAGGTGCTCTCAAGCCACTTCCAAGCGCTGGCCCCTTCTGGCCTGTGCAGCTTCAGGTGAGTGAGCAGCAGCCTGGTGCTCCTGGTGCTCATCATGCTGTTCCTGGTTCTACTGCTGCCGCATCTGCTGCTGGATACCCTCTAATGGCAAGAAGGGAAGGAAAGAAAAGGCGTCCCATGCTTCTTGCAGATGCCTCCGCTGAGGAAGCGCTGAGTGAGGGTGGCGAGAGGGGCTTCCCAGGGGATCGCATTGGAGAAGTGTGTGAGGCTCCAACCTTCCACAGCTGTGCCTAAGCCTTGAAGAAGTAGCCCCAAGCCTTCAGCAACAAGGTCCTTCAACATACAAGTGCTGTCCCTTTAAATCGCAGCTTTTCCGAATGACCTGCAGCTGACAGCAAGCAAGCCGGCAAGCTTCACGCCAGGTTTCATCAGCGGGGTTTCCTGCAGGCGTGTTTGATGTGGGGAAAGCCCCAAAATCGCAACGGCCCCTGAAAATTGACTTAAACAAGGTAATAATTGCTCATTAGTGTTCCGATGGCCAGTCCCGCCAGCGGCGGGCGGGACTGAAGTGGGTCGCGGAGAAACGGCGGTCCGAAAGTCGGACGGGGCGGGAAATCAGGCGGGGGGGCGGGGTCGCGACCTGCTTTTTCGGCGATTTTCGGCCCCCGGCCACCTGGAAAGCCGCCCGACGGCTGGCAGAAAATCAGGGCCCAGGTTACTTACCCGCTCAAATCTGGACCTACAGGGGTTTGCAGGCGGATGAAGTGCCCGCCTAAAGCAGGAAGGAGCCTCATATATTTATACATATTAGGGTGCTATTACGTTAATAGAACCCTAATACAGATTTAACTGGAGCCTGAGTGGGGAAGTTGCTGTGGCTTTCCCACTAAACAGAAGCAGGTCTGGAGACAGAAGAAGCCCTCTCATGTAAGCCTAAAACTTCCCTTTATGGGACCAGCCTCTCTGGCACCGGACATCCCCCTTCCCTACCGCCAAACCCTCCCGTATCCCTCTCCCCACCACTTATCTGGAAGCCGGCAGGAGGCCAGAGTCGGCCAATCTTCGCCTGCTGCAGCCGATCTTCTACCTCTTCATGCCTGGAGGCAGGACGTAGACAGGCATCATTTAAATCAGGCCCGGGAGTTAAAATACCTTGAGCCTGAAACTTAGGCCAGCTAGAGTGTTTTGCACTCTTCCCATCCCCTGCCCACTCAGAAACCGCTCCAAGCTAAAATCAACCTGATGGTTTCAATAAGTAATCCAAATTCGTGGCAACCACCACATTGCATAAACCTGTCAGAGGTTGATTAGGGAATTAAGATCTAAAATAAACTATAGCAGGTGAATAGGATTAACTACAGCAGTAAGCGATTTCTTTAAATCTAGGTTTTTGTACGTTAATTTTGAAAGAAACTTCACAGTAGATTTTGACCATCCCCGTTAATATCTGCTTCCAATGCTTGGCGGTCATTTTGATTACGCCTCTGTGAAGCACCTTGGGACATTTATCTGTGCTATTAAAATGCAAGTTGCTGTTGATTTTCTGAAAATTGGTAACTACCCTGTTCATTGCCAATGTAATCTGCAACTGCAAAATGTTGTCACTGTTGAAAATACCTGCAAGTCTTACATCCAACAACATTCAAAACATTTATTGCTGCTCCAGAGCCTTGTCCACGCAGTTCTGTCACATCAGACCTCTCCCTTTATTTACAGTTTATGGTCTACATTCTTCAGAAACAAAAAGGTGCAGTTCACAAATTGGTGAGGAATTCTGCTTTTGTAAATTACTTTAAAGCTCCATTATCACCTGTGAGTGATTTCCTTTCATTTGTCCCAACTGCCTGTGAGCTCGAGGGTATCTTCACTAATTCTATCTACAACAACAACAAACTTACATTTATTTAGCATCTTTAACATAGAAAAACATCCCAAGCTGCTTCACAGACAAAAATGGATGCCAAGCCAAAGGAAGAGACATTAGGAGGGGCGAAGGGTGCGTTTTAAGGAGGGTCTTAAAGGGGGAGAGAGGGAGGTAAGCTTTTGGTAATGTGCCCTAAAGAACTCACTGGGACAAAAACATTTTTGTTAGTTACTTTAGCTACTGGATCTGTCCTTTAGCTTCAGAAAGTGATAGTGCTTCACAACATCAGGCCTTCATTTTAGGTTTTAAACTACCAAGCAAATTTACTGATGACCAAGTGATAATTAACAGTACTATAATACACACATATATATTTATAGTAGAAATTGAATTATCTAGCTCCTCAAAAGGAAAACAACACATTCACAATCTCTATACTTTTTGGATCAGCATTTTATATGCACAGTGAATATCTCTCATCACTTTGACAGCCAAACTTGTCTTACCTTGAAGTGTGAAGCTTTCAAGCTTAAATACTCCTGAAAACAGTAGCCAGGGCTTACTAGATTTAAATAACTGGCAACTAATTCAAAAAGGAGCTGTCAGTCATCCACATGACAGAGATAGACAAACAAATCAATTGAAGAGGACTGATGTATTACTGTGGCTGCTTTATCAACACTATTATTTTAAAGAAGTAAAACATCAGGACAGCCGAGTGGATCATTTTGAAAAGCGACCAAGTGTAGTTCCCACAGAGCAGGCAAGGCCTGGGCCATTCCCTGTGATCTGATTTCTGGTGACAAGTTTTGATTAAGAAGTCAGAATGCTCAGGAAGAGCAGGTTGGAAGGCTTAATGCAGGAAATTTGCACTGCGGTTTTGAACCGGTGATCAAAATAAAACAGGGAATTGGAGACTGATTCACACTCCCCCCTCCAAACTCCCCCACCAATAAGATTTGTGCATAACATGAAAACCTCCACTTTAGAAATTAATTAGTATTTTAATGTCAAACTATATTTTGTTTGATTTGATTTTAAAAGATTGCAAAAGAAGAAACCACTTACATTTTATAGCAACTTTCACATCTTTATGATGTCCCAAAGTGCTGCACAGCAAATGAATTACTTCTGAAGTGTAGTCACTGATGTATAGGTAAAAAAGCTTCTGACAAGGTACCACACAATATGCTAATTTAAAATGTAGCTTCCAGGTCTGGGGTCGATGGGGACTTGGTTGTATTCTCGTGGGCAGAGGCTTGTTATTAATGGTAGTGGCTGTGCACGGAGATGAGTAACTAGTGAAGCCCACAGGCATTGGGGTAAGGACCATCACTTATTACTATTTATATTAATGATATGTCAATTTTTTTATCTTGTAATACTCCTGTGAAGCACCTTGGGATGTTTTACTACGTTAAAGGCGCGATATAAATACAAGTTCTTGTTGTTGTTGAAGGCGTTGAAGGAACTGTCAGCAAATTCATGGATGACAATAAGATTTGTGCTGATGTTAGACCCTTGGATGAGAAAAAAATACTACATTCTGATCTAGATGCCATTGGGGAATGGGTCCACATGTTGCAAATGAGATTTAATGTAGATAAATGTAGTGTTATGCATGTGAGTAGGACTAACGCTAAGCATGTATTTACCATGCAGGGCTCTGAACTAAAGTCTGTTGACAGGGAAAGAGACCTAGGTGTTGTGGTTGAGTCGCTAAAGGTTCACAATTAGTATGCTATAGCAAAGGCTAAGGCCGCGATTTTCTCATAGGTGTCGGGCTGGAGGCGGGTCAGTTGGTTTCCAGGTTCCGGTCTCACCCCCAGCTGCCTCTGCTCCACAGACGTGATTTTCCCTTGATTGGCCTTGTACCGGCCAATTAACAGGAAGTGGGTCTGATGCTATCATTTGATGATACATCATCTGCCGGTTTCCTTAAAGGGGCCATGCACAATTTGACAGTTGATTTTTCAGATTTGACCGCATTGAGGTGCTGAAAACACTGACAATCACTGCACAGTGGTGAACTCTTGCACGTAGGCTCTCAAGTGACTCACTCCATATGCTTACTGAGGGAATCACAGTATGCAGGGAGGTTCTCTTCCCTTCCAAGGGCAGAAGAGACCTCCCCAGGACACCAACTTACCTTGCACCTCCACCCAACCCTCTCTATCTACTTTATCACTTCCCCATCTCACTAGCCACCCCTCACACTCATCCTCATTCTACTGCAAGCATACCAACTAACAACACACAAGTGTGGGCACTTGAGAGGTTTAGCCAATGTCCATGTGAAGTTTCTGGTAATGTGTTGTCATACAGTGAAATCTCTTTTTCAAAAAGTGCCTCTTATTGGACAGATCTGAGCGCACATTGAGAAGTGTCTTACTGAAATCCAGTGATTGTTCAGTCATAACTCCAACACCACCTGCCCCCCCCCCCCCCGCTGTGTGTGCAGGGAATGGCTTGGACATTAAAGGGATGCTTCACGGTGCTGGTGTGGGATGGTGTCAACCTAGCGCATCATGTGGCAGCCAGGGTTTACAGCATCAAGTGAAGAAAGTCTGGCCATGGTGATGCCTTCGCTGGCCACCCAGCCAGCAATTTTGTCAGGGACTGATGCCCTGTGTCCAGTGCAGCATCAGGTGCTGGCGGAGAAGGTTGGTGATGAGGTTGGTGGTGTTGGTGTTGGGGATGATTGTGGGAGGATTCGGAGGACCAAGATCTGATTGTTTCATTAGCTCCGATGTTGCTGGAATAGATGGCAACTGCAGGTGAGATGACAGAAGCGATCTGTCACTGGTGAGAGAGGTTCTCCCAATGAGGTGACACTGGACATATAGTTGGATTTAAAAACTTGTAAGCTAAAGAAATCTGTATATGTATTAAAAATGCAGTAACCAACATTTTCTTTGCTCTGAAACACACGATGTGCAACATGGCATCCTTCACACCACTTCTGCAGCTGTCATCTTTTCACAAACATCAGACCAGACTCACAACATGCCACACTTACCTGGTGTGTTGTCCGGACATCATAAAACTCGACCCAGAAGCTGGAAAATCGAAAAAGACCCTGAAAACTGCTCACAAGTAGCTGTTAATAGGCAGTTAATTGCCTTTAATCCATTTCTCACCGCTAGGTATCGGGTCCATTTGCAAATCGAGGACCCAACACTTGGGAAGGTTGTGTAGAACCCACCGTCAATCAAAACAACTTTAACCTCTGACCCGCCTCCAAACCCGCCCTCTGAGCACCGGCAAAATCGTGGCCTAAGTGTTAGCCTTGGTTCAGTGGTTGCACTCTCAGCTCTGAATCAGAAGAGTGTGGGTTCAAGTCCCATTTCCAGCAACTTCAACACACAACTTAGGCTGGCACTTCAGTGCAGTACGGAGGGAGTGTTGCACTGTTGAAGGTGCTGTCTTTCGGGTGTGACGTTAAACCGAGACCCTGTCAGCTGGACTTAAAAGATTCTACCTTATTAAATCCTTTTTAACATCTTGATCAGATCACCCCTCAATCTCCTATACTCAAAGGAATGGCTGTCGATGCTGGGTCAATTGGAGCTTTCAAGACTGAGATCGATAGACTTTTATTAGGTAACGGTATCAAGGAAATGGAGCAAAAGTGGGTAAATGGTGTTAAGATACAGATCAGCCATAATCTAACTGACTGATGGAACAGGCTTGAGGGGCTGAATGACCTACACCTGTTCCTATGACTACAATGTGAATAAACTTTAAATTACATTTGAGAGAACCAGGGCACATGTGTAGAAGATACATAAGCATAGAACTAGGTTAAATAGCAAAGGGCTCTTCTTTTTCCAAAAGGTCATTGATCTGTGGAAAAAGTTGCTAGCTGATGCAGAGAGTGGGGATTGGCTGCAAACATTCAAAGGGGAGTTGAGTGAGTTGCTGCTTGAGACAAATATCACTGCGTACAAAAGGTAGGTGTGATGTGGGGTCACATGCTTCATGGCTATTATGGTCACCTGGAACTTGTTTTGAGGGGGGTCAGAGGATTTTCCCAGCATTCTTTTGTCCTTGAATTGGCCTAGGCTTTTTTTTTACTCTGTTTTTTGGCCTCCCTCAGGAGATTACATGGCTGTTGGTGGGTGGGAGCATTGGGAGTCATGATGCTTAATTGCAGAAAGACTGTATGGGACAAGTTCAATGGACTAACTGATCTTTTTCTTTCCTGTATGTTTGTATGTTCAGAAATGTGACAGACAACATGTGCACATGTTCTACAAACAACAAATGAGATAAATGATCAGATAATCTATTTTGATCACGTTGATTAAGGGATAAATGTTGGCCAGGACTCCAGAAAGAACTGCTAAGCTCTTCTTGAAAAAGTGCAGTGGAATCTTTTACATCCACCTTAATAAGCTGACAGGGTCTAAATTTAACATCTCATCCAAAAGGCAGCATCTCTGACAATGCAGCGCTCCCACAGTATTGCACTGAAATCTTAGTCTCGAGTAAGCCTTGAACGCACAACCTTCTTAACATGGTGTTAACATGGAGACTCCCAGCAGAAATTCAACCCCAAAGACATCTTGATGTTCATCTTACCTTTCTACTTCTTTCTATATATATATTTATCTGTTTTTCAATGGTCTTCACCACGTAGCTTAGACTCCCATCAAGTAGACATGAAGCTGGCCCCTTCCCAGACTTGCTATAGTTGGCAGAATTTTTTTTTAAAGTGTGCAACTGTGGTTTAGATTAGCTCAGCTTCCAGCTTTCCCTGACTTCCATTTATGGGGTATCACTTGTGACTGGATTATCTGATCTGCGTCAATTAAGGCTATTTGACTGCTAAATGCTAGGTAATTGCCCATATTTGACACCTATATTTTTTTTATATTCGTTCCTAGGATGTGGGCGACGTTGGCAATGCAAGCATTTATTGCCCATCCTTAATTGCCCTTGAGAAGATGGCGGTGAGCCGCCTTCTTGAACCGCTGCAGTCCATGTGGTGAAGGTGCTCCCACAGTGCTGTTAGGGAGGGAGTTCCAGAATTTTGACCCAGCGATGATGAAGGAATGGCGATACACTTCCAAGTCAGGATGGTGTCCAACATGAAGGGGAATTTGCAGGTAATGGTGTTCCCATGTGCTTGCTGCCCTTGTCCTTCTAGGTAGTAGAGGTTGTGGGTTTGGGAGGTGCTGTCGAAGAAGCCTTGGTGAGTTGCTGCAGTGCATCTTGTAGATGGTACACACTGCAGCCACGGTGCGCTGGTGGTGCAGCGAGTGAATATTTAAGGTGGTGGATGGGGTGCCAATCAAGCAGGCTGCTTTGTCCTGGATGGTGTCGAGCTTCTTGAGTGTTGTTGGAGCTGCACTCATCCAGGCAAGTGGAGAGTATTCCATCACACTCCTGACTTCTGCCTTGTAGATGGTGGAAAAGATTTGGGGAGTCTGACACTCACTGAGGTGAGACACTTGCTGCTTAACTGCCTGACTTGTCGGTCTTTTGAAAGAGATATTAAACTGACATCCCGTCTGTCTGTTCAAATGAATGTCAAAGATCCCATGGCAATATGCGAAGAAGAGCAGAAAATTCTTCTGATGTCTTGGGCCAACATTCCTCCCTTATCCAACATCACCAATAACCAATTAACTGGTTGGTTATCATATTTTCTGTTTGTAGGACCTTGCTGTGTGCAAATTGACTGCTCTGTTTGCCTTCAGTGATGATACTTCTAATAATTCATTGGCTGGGAAGTGCTTTGTGATCTCCTGATGATGTGAAGGGTGCAATATAGTTGCAAGTTCTTTCTTTCTTATATACCATGTTTCCCAGCACTGCTTTACACTGGCAGAAGCTCACAGTCAGTGGCATGGTTAAAGTATACTAATCAGGAGCTGGTTGTCTTCTCCACTTCGTGCATCACCCAGGCTATCTGCAGGTCCCAGCTGATGCCTTCCTCAAAGTAGGTAAGGGTTTATTTCTTGCATGGTCCTATCTATCCCTGGGGCAATACTTTTCATTTAAGACTGCTTCCTTTGTCAAGGAGAAGAACTATACGCTTAAATGACACGTAACTAAGGCTGCGGCATATTGGTAATAGTCTAATACATAGAATTTGAAGTAATTTAACATTAATAACTCCAAGAGCTGACCAAATAAATCTGACTGATAAAAGAAAGAAGGCAGCACCTGTCATATCCTCAGGATGTCCCAAAGCACTTCATAGCCAATGAAGAACTTTTGGAGCATATTATCACTATTGTAATGTAGGGAAATATGGCAGGCCGTTTCCACAGTGTAATGTTCCACAAACAGCAATTAGAGAGATGACCAGATAATCTGTTTCAGTGATATTGGTTGAGGGATAAACAATATCCAGGACACTGGGAGATCTCCCCTGCTGTTCTACCAAATCTAGTGCCATGGGATCTTTTACATCCACCTGAAAGAACGGGCATTAAACATCTACTGACAGTGCAGCACTCCCTCAGTATTGCACTAAAGTGTCAGCCTAGATTAGGGATTCAAGTCTCTGGAGTGGGGCTTGAATCCACAACCATCTGACTTAGAGATGAGAGTACCACTGAACCATGCACAATTACATGGTCAGGTATATATGTGCATATTGCTAGTGGGATAACTTTTCATCCTCAGTACTCCCAGCACAGAGCAGTCAGTCACCAATCTTTGTCCCCTGGAGCTCTTAATGTTTCCTTTATTGAATCTACATGAATACTTCTTGCCAACCTTTCTTTGTTTTTTTTAATTTATTCGTTCACAGGATATGGGCAAGGCTGGCATTTATTGCTCATCCCTAATTGCCCTCGAGAAGATGGTGGTGAGCCACCTTGTTGAATTGCTGCAGTCCTTGTGGTGAAGGTACTCCCACAGTGCTGACTTCTTCATAGCAGTTTGTTACAACTGAGTGGTTTGCTCAGCCATTTCAGAGGGTAGTTAAGAGTCAACCACATTGCGGTGGGTCTGGAGTCACGTATAGGCCAGACCGGGTAAGGGCAGCAGATTTCCTTTACCAAAGGACATTAGTGAACCAAATGGGTTTTTATGACAATCTACTAGTTTCATGGTCACTATTACTGAGACTAGCTTTTTTTTAAATTCCAGATTTATTTAACTGAATTAAAATTCCCCAGCTGTCATGGTGGGATTTGAACTTGTGTCTTCGGATTGTTAGTCCAGGCCTCTGGATTACTAGTCCAGTAACATAACCACTATGCTACTGTACCCCTTGTGTTGCATTTTCAGTGATAATTATATGTGAAGTCATGCTTCAGTTGCTAGCACCCTCGCCTCTGAGTCAGTTGTGGGTTCAAGTCCCACTCCAGAGACTTGAGCACAAAATTCTAGGCTGACACTCCAGTGCAGTACTGAGGGAGTGCTGCACTGTCAGAGGCACCGTCTTCAGATAAGATGTTAAATTGAGGCCCCGTCTGCTCTCTCAGGTGGAAGTAAAAGATCCCATGGCACTATTTCGAAGAAGAGCAGGGAGTGATCCCTGGTGTCCTGGCCAATATTTATTCCTCAATCAGCATCACTAAAACAGATTATCTGGTCATTAGCACATTGCTGTTTGTGGGATCTTGCTGTACACAAATTGGCTGCTGCGTTTCCCACATTACAACAGTGACTCCACTTCAAAAAGTATTTCATTGGCTGAAAAACTCTTTGGGACGTCCAGTGGTCGTGAATGGTACTATATAAATGCAAGTCTTTTCTTCTTTCTTTATTTGTAAAAGTAGTCAAGCATGCATATGTGACATTGACGGGTAATTTTACGAATCCAAGCTACCAGTGGAGAAGCTGGTGATGCCCACAATTTTCTGCACAATAATGGTGGGTAAACCATGTGCACCGAGTACCCACATTTCTGATACAAGCAGTGTAGTCAGCCAGCCTATATGATAGGTCTAGGTAATACCTATCCACCCTCATTTATCACCTGTGCACTTCTCAGGTGCAATCCTGGCCCATCCTTCCGGCAGGTGGGATACACTACTTTCACCACCAGTGCCAACCACGTCTGCTGTGCTCTCTGGTTATTAATGGGAGACTCTCCCACCCCAACTTTAGCACTGCATACCTTAGGGGCTTCACCATGACGTGATGGAAAGGCTTGCATGCTCCTTAAACACTGAGAGGTCTGCTGGTAGGAGTATAGCTCCTGGTAGGGCCACTCAAGCCTGACAGGTCAAAAGGTAAGAGCCAGACTATAGGCAGTCCAGCGGTCCTCCTGGTCGGGGTTGTGAGTCAGGGAAACGACCTGTCCATGTCAAAATACCTTTTGTTATGGAAACAACGCAGAGACAAGATGAGTATGTTATAGACTTGCAAATATAAACATCAGCTGTGGAGAACCATAATCTGCTGGATTGAGGCAAGATGATACTCTGATCTAGAGTCAAATATCTTGCTCTGGACAGACAGCAGTGGAAGAAATGGATTGCTTTGTGTACCACTAGGCACAGGAGATGCCAACTAACTAACTAATTAGCTAACTAAGACAGAGCCTGGTGTGTTGAGACTGCATATTGGGAATTGAAATGTATATCACTCTGTGCGCAGAACAAAGCTGTTCATTCCTGGGACTGCATTAAAAAAAAGAGAAAAACATACTCTCAGGTACAGACTAAATCGAGTTTAAGGGGCATAAGTAGCACGGGAAATGTGTGAGCAAGTGAAATTTAAAGGGATGGAGCAATTAAAAGGGAATGTCACAATGGGGAGATAAAGTTCTGAAAGGCGTTAGGAATTTTCAAAAGGCACCTGAACCCATTAACAGACTTTGCTAAGGCTGAGTGGACAGGTGATTAAGAGGTGACAGACAAAATTGATGCTCCATGTGCAGACTTGAAGCCACAGCTGAACAATTGTCTCACTAGCTATGCCAGCTGCAGGTGTCCTTATAGAAGATGGCAGAGCTCTGCATCTGGCTCTCTGTTGACACAGACCCTGTGAAGACTCTTCCCCACAGCCATTTCTAGGTGGGTACAACAATGCCTGCAAAAATGATTGCCGATATTTTGACAGTTGCTGCCAATCAGGCTTCACTGGCTACTGATCACGCTGGCATGCCTTTTTTCACAAAGCTTTCATTTAAAGGATTACATGCTGTAATTGGGGTGCTTCTGAAGAAGCATCTAGCATAATGGTTAGTCAGGCCTTCACAAACACCATCATGCTTGCTGTCACAAATTACATTGAGAGTTGGAGATACTGTCAGCTTGAATCTGCCACTTGGTCACCTCTGTATACAGAAATAGTTATCAGTGGGTGAGCACAGAGAGCATCCCAGGCATTGCAACCCATCTGCCATCCCTTGGGGTTGTCCTCCTCTTCCCAGCCCTCACATTGGGAGGATTCACATTAGCTCTAATGGTGCAGAGGGAAAATAAATAAATAAAAAAACTGGGAAAGAAGCTTGTGAAAACTTACGTGCATCAGGGGAAAAAACATAAAACCCAGCCAGAAATGGAGTCAATATAGCAAAAAGGTATTTCTTTGTGGGCCCTTAAAATTATTTGTCTACAGTAGTCATCATCTGGCAAAACTGGGCACCTAGTAACAATGGCCATCAATCCCCATTATGCAAAAGATGCAGGAGTCTTCAGAATGACATTCCCACATCAATTACATATTTGGTGTCAGCCTTGCTTCACTGGTAAGACTCGTGCCTCTGAGCCAGAAGGTTGTGGGTTCAAGTCCCACTCAAGAGGCTTAAGCACATAGGCCTGTAATACCCGATAGGAGGCTTCCTGCGTGTGGATGCCTCCGATTGGAAAAAAATCTCCGAACTTACCTGAGGTCTCCCGAGGTCCAGACACTTCTGCTCTTGGGCCTCTCCAAAGTCGAAATGCGCAGGGCCCACGTATCCCAGGGGCGCAGGCTGTTCGCAAGTGCCCCTGGGATCACGTGGGCTAGGCCAGCCAATAGGAGAAGGGAATCTCCCTTCATACTTTTGACAGATAGACCTGTCAAATATATAATGGAGATCACACCAAAAAGACACTAAAACATTAAAAAAAAAATTAAATCACGTTTTTAAAATGAGTTAAAATTACATTAGAAATTAAATATTTTAAACAAAAATTAAATTTTTTGAAAAAAATAATTGAAGTTTTTTACAGGGCTAAAAATAAATTACCTTTTTTAAGATTTCTAAGGGTTTTCAGCTGGTGGAGCTTCTGCAGAAAGCGGAACTCTCCACCCACAGAGGCCCTTCTCCAGGGCAGGCGTCCGATCTATCAAGAGCATTCTTGACAGATTGGAAATGCCGGTTTTCAGTGCATGTGCTTCGCATGCCTGAAACTGGCATTTCCGATGTCCCTACAGGTGTGTACACAGCCCGTACACACCCGTAGGCATCGGAAAATACAGCCCATTATCTAGGTTGACACTCCATTATAGTACAGAGGCAGTGCTGCACTGTCAATGGTGCTGTCTTTTGGATGAGATGTTAAATCAAGGCCCTGTCTGGTCTTGCAGGTGAATATAAAAGATTCCATGACACTATTTGAAGAAGAGCAGGGGAGTTCTCTGGGTGTCCTGGCCAACTTTTATCCCTCAACCAACACCACTGAAACAGATTATCTGGTCATTATCTCATTACCGTTTGTGGGATCTAGTTGTGCGCAAATTGGCTGCTGCATTTCCATACATTACTACAGTGACTACACTTCAAAAACAATTCGTATTTTGGGACGTCCTGAGGTCATGAAAGGTGCCATATAAATTCAGATTCTTTCTATCTGCCTGCTTCAAGTGGTATCTTTCACTGCCCACCCCACGGAATTGTGTGCTGAGTCAGACTGGGCAGCTTTCCGGTGTTACAGGTCAATGCCCATTTTTAAAATTTGTTCATGGGATGTGGGCATCGCTGGCAAGGCCAGCATTTATTGCCCATCCCTAATTGCCCTTGAGAAGGTGTGGTGAGCCGCCTTCTTGAACCGCTGAAGTCCGTGAGGTACTGTTAGGGAGAGAGTTCTAGGATTTTGACCCAGTGATGATTAAGGAACGGCGATATATTTCCAAGTCAGGATGGTGTGTGACTTGGAGCAGAACTTGGAGGTGGTGGTGTTCCCATGCGTCTGCTGCCCTTGGTGGTAAAAGTCACGAGTTTGGGAGGTGCTGCCGAAGAAGCCTTGGCGAGTTGCTGCAGTGCATCTTGTAGATAATACACACTGCAGCCACGGTACGCCGGTGGTGGAGGGAGTGAGGCCTAGAAATTCAGTCTGGACACTTTTGGGGCGCTAAAGTCGGGCGTTCGCAAAAGTTAGCGCCCGCCGGAAAGTGTAGGCCACATCGCCGAAATTCAGTAGAGTTGGCCAAGAGTTTGGCCGAGCGCTGAAACTGGCGTTGCAATGCTCTCTTCAGGTGCTAAGCCGGCGATGCGGCCTGATAACGCCGAGGCCGGGCGCAGCGCAGGTGCGGTCATGTTTTGATTGACAGCAGACACCCTGACGCCGGCCAGCTCTTAAAGGGGGAAGGGTCGACTTTGACTGCTGCCACGCCCTGCATACTGGAGCCCTGCAGCTAGGCCTCAACACTGCTGGTGGGCCAAAATAGCGCCTGGAGCCATGGAGAGGGCCCATGAACGAGCGCAGCGCTTCTCAGAGCATGCTCTGAGGGTGCTGATTAATGGTGTCGAAAACAAAAGAGAGATCTTGTGCCTGGACAGTGGCAAGAAGGCTCCCAGGAGCCAGTACAGGAAAGCCTGGAGGAAAATCGCCCGCAGGGTGTCATCCACCTGCGGTGTCCCCAGGAGTGCGGACCAATGCCGCAAGAAGTACAACGACCTCACTCGGATGGTGAAGGTGAGTACCCTTTCCAGTGTCCTCCTCATCCTTGCATGTGCACCTCACATTATGGGCAAAGGGACCTCAAAGGACTAATGGGCAGCCCTCCTCCCGCAGCAATGGCACTGGCATGATCATCAATAGCACTTTCTGCACTTACCACACTGGCCAAGCTATTCGACCATGGGAGGCAGTGCACACAGCAACAGGGCACCACACTGTACTTAGAGGCCGTCCTTTCTCTTGCAGGCCAAGCTGGCGCGGAATTTGAGGAGCCAGTCTGCCACCGGGGGAGGCTGTCCCCAGTATCAGCCGCTCAGTGAGCTGGAGGAGAGCGTGGCTCGACTCATGCATGCCCGGGTGACTGGCCCTGTTGTGATCGGAGATGCGGACCCTGTACTGGGACCCACTGGTAAGGACATGACCGGTTGGACCTCTGTCGTTGCCCTTGCGCTTCAGATCTACATCCTTTCGCACTGACCGACAAATGCGCATAATGCCACCACTCAGGCCTCCCTCGCTGACGCCCTGTCCTCACTCTAAAGCTACTCTTGTGCATTCCTGCTTTCAGCTGGTGAGGAGGAGGTGGTCCCTGAAGCTCAGAGTGCCAGGCCCTTGGAGGAGGAGGACGACGAGGACCAGGAGGAAGGCGGCACATCGGGGGAACCCTCATCCGCGCCAGGGGATGGCAATGGAGGGGAGACGTCTGGCCTGCAGGAGAGCCAGGGGGAAGTGTTGCAGGGGAGGGCAGATCCTGGGCCCAGTGGGCTCGAGGCACGCGGGAAGGGTCCGGCAGCATGCTGGCCTTCTCCCCAGAAGGGGGAGGTGTTGCAGGGGAGGGCAGATCCTGGGTCCAGTGGGCTCGAGGCACGCGGGAAGGGTCGGCCAGCTCGGCGGCCTTCTCCCCAGAGGGAGAGCCCGCCCTCCAGTCCGGAGACGGTCCTCGCCCAAGAGGTGCGCCTCCTCGATGAGATGTCGGCGGCGTCTGAGCGGCGCCACCAGGAGTTCATGGGGGTTGTGCAACAGAAGCCTCAGGCCATTGAGTCCCTGGCTCATAGTGTGGTCGCTTTCGGGGAATCACAGGCCAGGGGGGTCGAACAACTCGCGTCAGCGCACGACAGGGGTGTCCAGCAACTCGCGGCAGCCCAGGACGCGACTCGCGAGATGAGTGGTGCCGTCCAGACACTGGCAGAGCTGATGCGGGCACATACCAGGGCAGTTCGGGCACTCACTTCTGCCACACTCGCTGTGGCGCGGAAGCATCGCCAGGGCACCCGCCGCCCTGCTGCAGCACAGCGGTCTGGCCTCCACCAGATTGCTGCGCTTGCTGCACTGCCAGCCCGGCCGAGTGCCAGTGTCTCTGGCGAGCAGCGCGCGCCTGCCATCAGCCAGCTTGCCCCCATTGGTGCAGCCGACACTGCCACTCCCCCAGCCAAGGTGCAACGAGCTGCTGCTGAGACTGATGCTGGCCAGCCACAGCTGCAGCAGTCAGCAGCCGGCCCCTCCCGGGCCGGGCCTCGTCTAGGCCGACCCCCAAGGGCATCTGCCGACACGCATTGTGGCCCTCATGAGCCTTCCCCCAGCCTTGCCACACGTGCAGGGCCCAGGTTGAGGCGGAGCAGCATGTCGGGCAGGGGCCAGAGAAGCCTGTCTAAGGACTCGCCCTCTCAGCACACCCATTAGAGTGTGGTGATAGCGTTTTTTTTTATATTGGGGGGGCTTGTGTTCTGGGGGGGCATTATTTTGGTAAGGCCGAGGATCAAGGCATTTTTTGTTTTTAGGGGGGTGTTTGTGTTGTGGAGGGGGGGGCTTATTTTTGTAAGGCCGATGATGAAGGCCATTTGGATGGGCAAGTATTGTTAGTCCTCCCCAGGTTTTGGGAGTGACAGATGTTTTTGACTGTTTTTTGGGGGTCTGGTCTGTTTTTCTGTTTCATGTGGGAAGGGCCCTGAGTTTGTGAAATAAAGCTTTTTATTTATTCAGCATGTCCACGTCTCAGGTTTCAAGTGGTTGTTGCGTTAACCGGCTGAGGGCTTGCGGTGCGGCTGCCTTCAGGTGCGTTCATTGCCACAGCCCATTCCCTGACAGGGGGCCTAGAAGTGTCGATCAATAAGCCCCCGGCGGACGGCCCTTGGACCTTGTGGCTCCCTCCTGGGCTGGTACTCCTCCTCCTCCTCCTCCTCCTCATGGTCCTCCTGCTCGTCCTCCTGAGGTGGTGGTGCAATGTCAGGTGGCAGTGCCTGAGTCCTGCGGATAGCCAGGTTGTGCAGCATGCAGCACACGACGACGAACTGGGAGACTCTATCCGGCGAATACTGTAGAGATCCGCCGGAACGATCCAGGCAGCGGAACCGTTGCTTGAGGACGCCTATCGTTTGCTCTATGATGTTCCTTGTGGCTTGATGGCTTTCGTTGTATGCCTCCTCTGCTGGGGTCCTGGGCGCGCGGAGCGGGGTCATGAGCCATGTACACAAAGGGTAGCCCTTGTCCCCGATAAGCCATCCCCTTGGTGGAGGCTGTGCCTCGAACATGTCAGCCACAGTAGTCTGGCGCAGGATAAATGCATCGTGGCTGCTTCCTGGGAAGCGGGCATTGACAGCTAGGATGCGCTGCCTGTGGTCACACACCAGCTGTACATTTAGGGAATGGTAGCCCTTCCGGTTGTGGTAATCCTCGGCATTGTGGATAGGTGCCCGCATAGCCACATGCGTGCAGTCAATGGCGCCCTGCACCATGGGGAAGCGCGCGATCCTGGCAAATCCGACTGCACGCTGCTCCTGCCTCTGTCGGGTCATGGGGAAGGAGATGAATTGGTGTCTCCTCGCGAAAAGTGCATCGGTGACCTGCCGGATGCAGCGATGTGCGGCGAACTGGGAGATGTTCGCTATGTCCCCAGCAGCGGCTTGGAAGGAGCCGCTTGCATAAAAGTTCAGAGCCACCGTGACCTTCACTTCCACCGAGAGAGGCGTCCTGCACATCAGCTGTGGATGCAGATCTCTATGAAGCAGCTGGCAGATCTCTGCAACCACCTCCCTTCTGAAGCGCAGCCTCTTAACACAATGCGCCGCAGTCATGGTGAGATAGGACACCTGCTGCCGGTATTGCCTGAGTGGGTAAGGCCTACGTTGCCGACGCCTGATGGCCCCTCTGCGTCTAGGCATGGCTGGCCCTCTCTCACAGCGTCTGCGAGCCCTTCGCACATAATGCTGCAACTGAGGGTTGGACCCCCATACAGCCCCCATAATAAAGTTGAAAACAGTGAAATCAAATGAATCAAATGTCAAAGCACTGGCCAGAAGCCAAAAATACCTCTCCTATGTTGTCCCAAATCAGTAAGCTCTGTCCCTTGGTCTCTGTCCAGAAATCCAAAGCAGTAAAGTCATTGCAGCAAAATGGCTGGGCTTTATAGGTCAGTGTAAGTGCCCTTTAATTAGCGCTCCCCGAGGCCCGCAGGGCCTCTGTTGCGTTCCACTTCACAGTTCTTAGCAGCGCCACGCCCACATTGGGCGGGCGCCACTGAATTTCCGGTTTGGGGCGCATAAACAGCGTTGCACGACGAAATGACGTCATAAGCTGCGCGCGCAGCTGAGCGGGCGCAAACACTTTGCGCCAGCGCTAAATGTCAACTGAATTTGGGCGTTGGCGCAGATCGGTCTGCGCCCGGGCGCTAAGTGCCTAGCGCTGGAAATATACCCCTCTTATGGCGTTACCGGCTGGCGCAACCAACTGAATTTCTGGGCCTGAATGTTTAAGGTGGTGGATGGGGTGCCAATCAAGTTGCTTTGTCCTGGATGGTGTTGAGCTTCTTGAGTGTTGTTGGAGCTGCACTCATCCAAGCAAGTGGAGAATATCCCATCACACCCTTATATTAAACTTAATTCGTGATTTGCACTAAACTTGTCTTTATGTCCATTCCTGGGATGCGCTGCTGTACCATATATGTAAGACCAGATTTTGGAGACTCTCAATTATCTGTCAATTTCTATTATTTATCAGAGCTGTAACCTCCATCACGTCAGTGAATTTTTCAGATTTGTATTGACTACAAGTGTATTTTATATTAAAATTTGTTAATTTGCTATGTGTGATCCTAAAGTAAAAATTGAGGGAAATCAGTTTAATTAATCGCTTGAAACATTTTTAGGATATGCATGTCTGTGCTCTTCTGTTGGACAGGGCAGTGTAGACTTTGCAATCAGCATTAATTTAAAGCTGTAAAATTTAAAATACATGGGCTCCCACTGGCATTAAAACAATGTCAATAAGGGCATCAAGGCCACAAATAATTCAATGCCCCCATTAGGGAAAATCACAGTTCCAATGTGAGCACATTACTTTTAAGTGTCAGCGCGCACAATGACTACATAACATAGAACTACTTGGTCTGTAGACTTATACATCTATTACATAATCCTTGCTCCAACAGTTTCTTCTCTTCTGCCCGTATGGTCACCTCAGGCGTATGGCAGGGATCGATTTTTGTTCCTGCCCTCGTCACTGTACGTGCTATCCCTTAGTAATATCATCTGAAATCATGGGTTTCCACACACATACATATAAGACTAAGCACGTCACCTCCTCCATCAACCCTACACTCTACAGTTATTTGTCCAACATCAAAAGCCAGGTGAGCCAAAACTTCCTTCATCTCAATGTTGGTAAAACTGTAGTCAGCCTTTATGTTTTTCTCCCCATCATTTACATACCATTGGTCTTGAATCTATCAACCTCTCCAGCTGTCACTTCAGGCTGATGCATGAGGTACAAAATCTTGGCATACTGCTTGATCCTGAGCTCAATTTCTTCCCAAAATTTGCTCCATCACCAAGACTGCTTTCTTCCACCACCGCAAAATAATAAGAACATAAGAAATAGGAGCAGGAGTAGCCCATTCGGCCCTTTGAGCCTGCTCTGCCATTTAATAAGATCTTAGCTGATCTTTTACCTCAACTCCACCTTCCTGCACTATCCCCATATCCCTTGATTCTCATGATAGCCAAAAATCTATCAACCTCTGGCTTGAATATACTCAACGACTGAGCCTCCACAGCCCTCTGGGGTAGAGAATTCCAAAGATTCACCACCCTCAGAGTGAAGAAATTTCTCCCCATCTCAGTCCTAAATGGCTGACCCCTTATTCTGAAACTGTGACTCCCCAGCCAGGAGAATCATCCTCCCAGCATCTACCCTATCAATCCCTGTAAGAATTTTATATGTTTCAGTGAGATCACCTCTCATTCTTCTAAATTCTTGCTACCATAACTTCACATTCCTCCACATTGTATTCTACCTGCCATGTTCTTGCCCACTCACTTAACCTGTTTATATCCCTTTGCAACCTCTTTGCATGCTCCTCACAACTTACTTTCCCACCTAGCTTTGTATCATCAGCAAACTTGGATACACTACACTCGGTCCCCTCATCTAAGTCATTGATATAGATTATAAATAGCTGAGGCCCAACTGAAGCCCAAGCACTGAGCCCTGCGATACCCCACTAGTTATAGCCTGCCTACCCGAAAATAACCTGTTAATTCCTACTCTCTGCTTTCTGTCCATTAACCAATCCTGAATCCATCCGAATATATTACACTAATTTTGTGTAATAACCTCTTTTGTGGCACCTTATTGAATGCTTTCTGAAAATCCAAATACAGTACATCCACTGGATCCCCCTTATTTACCCTGCTAGTTACAACCTCAAAAAACTTTAATAGATTTGTCAAACATGATTTCCCTTTCATATATTCATGTTGACTCTGACCAATCATATAATGATTTTCTAAGTGCCCTGTTACCACGTCCCTAATAATAGATTCTAGCATTTTCCTCTTACTGATGTTAGGCTCACTGGTCTATAGTTCCTTGTTTTCTCTCTCCCTCTTTTCTTAAATAGCAGGGTTACATTTGTTACCTTCCAATCCATGGGGATCGTTCTAGAATCTAGGGAATTCTGGAAGTTCAAAACCAATGCATCCACTTTCTTTGTAGCCACTTTTAAAACTCTATGATGTAGGCCATCAGGTCCAAGGGGTTTGTCGGCTTTTATCCTATTAATTTCTCCAGTTCTATTTCTTTATTTATACTAATTTCTTCAAGTTCCTCATTCTCACTAGACCCTTGGGGGGTGATTTTCTCAATGGGGAGCTTTTGGAGGCGGAACTCCCACTTGTCAGGTTTCAGTCCCCCCTCCATCAACTTCTGGCCAACCCATGCTATTTTCCCTTGATTGACCTTGTTAAGCCCGCCTAGCGGGCTTAGCAGGCCAATTAAGGGAAAGCCGGTTGCAGAGAACATCAACATATGATGTTTCATCTGTCAAAAATTTTTGACAGATGAATTGACATTGTTTGACAGCTCTGTGATGCAAACGTGATTTTGCGTCAATTGGCCTTGTTAAGCCTGCAGGCTTGTCGGCCAATTAAGAGGAAGCTGGTGTCAGATGACGTCAGTTGATGACATGGCATCTGCCGGTTTTCTTAAAGGGGCCACGCACATTTTTTTTTGACAGCTGATTTCTCAGTGTTTGACAGCACTGAGGTGCTGCAAACACTGACTATCACTGTACAAACATGAACTCTTTCAACCAGGCTCTCCAGTGACTCCCTCCTTAGGCTAGAACAGATGGCAGCTACAGGTGAAGTTACAGAAGTGATCTGTCACTGGTGAGAGAGGTTCTCCCAATGAGGTGGGACTTCACATACAAATCAAAACTTGTTACCTGCAGAAAAGTGTAAATGCATTAAAAATGATTTCCCCAACATTATCTTACCTCTGAAACTCACCGGTGCACCATTACATCCTTCACACCACTTCTGCAGCTTGTCCTTTAATCTAATAGTATCTTTAACTACTCTTGTTAGCCATGATTGCACCATTTTTCATGTGGGTTTTTATTCCTTAAGGTGAATGTATATTCATTTTGAATTATGAATTATTGCTTTAAATGTTTGCCATTGCTTATCAACCATCATATCTTTTAATCTAGTTTCCCAACTTACCTTAACCAACTTGCCTCTCATACCTACATAGTTTGTTTTGTGTAGATTTATAACCCTAGTTTTGGACTTAACTAAATCACTCTCAAACTCAACATAAAATTCTATCATATTATGATCACTGCTCCCCAGTTTGACTCCACCTTACTTCTCACCCCTCTGCTGCCAAAACGTGTGTTTATGTCTCAAAAGCTAAGTGCTAGCTTCACGAACACATTGCCTAATCCCGCAACAAGATTCAGCTCACCCAAAAGGCCACAGGCTGTGTCTCCACCCACAAAAGGCCTACAGTGTTAGCACCTACTTTATCTCTAAGCTTCACTGGCTCCCTTGTGGTCCAGTGAGTTGAATTCACAATTCTCATCCTCCCATTGAAACCCCTCCATGACCCTACCTCACCGTATCTTAGTGATCACCGTACCTTAGTGATCACCTCCTGCTTTGCACCCCCTCAGACACCATTCTTTCCTTGAACTCCTGGCTTCTCCTTGGCTCCTGTCCATTCTGTTCCACTGTTACTGTCCTGCTGTGTGAAGCTCCTGCCCAATTCCCTCCATCTTGCTATCTCCCTCCTTTTTAAATGCCTCCTCCAAATGCTTTATCTTCACCCAAGACTTTGGTCCTCCAATCAAACCCTTTGTATTTCTCCCTGTTCCCCTCTGTTTCATGCCTTCTTTCATGTTCAATGTTTTGAGATGTCCTTTTGCATAAATAAAGTCAGCAAATAAAAATTATTGTTAAAACTGTTAAATTAGATTAAAAATATGAAGGTGAAACATTTGGGATTGTGAAAAAGAAAACAAACCTGGATACAAACACACCCCTTTTCCTACTAACTCTAATTGGCATCTGTGCAGAAATTTTATTTTCCTAGGAAAGCATGTTCCTCCCAGGATCTGCAGAAAAGACAGAGAATGGAGAAAGTTGAGCTTAAGATCTAAATTAATCACAATCAATTAAAAAAAACTATCGTGGCATTTGGCCTGTGATAATAAGTGCAAATTATTCCCATCCATTTTATTCCAGATCTTTAAAATCAACATGTTTATAGGTCAAAGGCTGCAGAGCAGGAACACAAGTGTATCAATTACAGGAATGCTAACAATTTCTACTTGTACATTTGATCCTGTTTGACAATTAGTCCTCTGTAAAGGCAAAATTGCAGGAATAACTTCAGTGAGTCCAGTGGACATTGCTGACAATGAGAGACTTGTAGTGTTGTTTTTCTATCAGATAAAACACAAGTGCACTTCTGTCTATACATTTTATCCTTTGTCACTAAAAATGTCAACTTAGACCTGATCAGCAAAAGTCAGATCAAGGAATTGCTTTCAACAGAATGTCATTTGAAAACCAGATGTAACATTAAAGTAGTACTGCAGGATGTGGCCATACAATAACTATACACTCAAGTATTCCTCATAAAACTCAGAGGGGGAGAAATTCAATAGGTTGTGCCACCCATTAGCGTCTTAAGAGGGCGCTAAGTGGGTCGCAAGCCAACTGGCGCCCGGGCGCGGCACTGCCCACACCTCCCGCCAAATTCCGCGGGACGTTAGTGGTGGCACTAACCGTTAGCGCTGCGCCGCTGCCGATGACGTCATCGGTGTGCACAGCACCCCGCTGACGCCCCGGCCGCGATATTCGGCAGCGCCCCCTGATTTACCGCCGGACGCTATGTCCGACGGGTTAAGGGGGGCCTACCTGCGGCCGGGGAGATGCGAATTAAAGGCAAGGTGCGAGGCGGCCATTTTTGTTGTTGGCCGCCTGTCAGCACCTGCCTGCGCCCCCGTCCCTGGCCTCCTGAACCCCCCCCCCGCCCCCGTGGAGTACCGGCTGCGCTCCAAGAACCCGGCACTTCTCTTCGGTGCCGGGCTCTTTTGCCTGCACTCCCGATCCTCGGGGGCCCAGCTGGGCCCCAGATCGCACTGCACAAGGCCCCTCCCCTTTAAGAAGGGGAGGAAGGCCTGCAATACCACAGCGCGATGTGCTGCAGCATATGGCGCTGCAGCACGTTGCGCCATGATATTCACTCGCAGCGCCCCAAGAGGGATGCGGGGCGCCTCCAGTAGCGCCGCGCTTCCCTTTGGGGCGCAACCACTCAATTTCCGGTGCGCGGGCGCGAATGTTTCCGGGGTGCTACTTTTAGCGCCCTGGCGAGGCTGGTGCCCCAAACGGGGCTATACTCAATTTCTCCCCCAGACTCTCCTCACCTTTTATAACAAATTCTGAAACTTAATTTTAGGTTTTACTTTAGTTTTAGTTGCTGGGATTCTGATCAAATCACTCAATTCAGTGATGTTTCTGAGGCTGGGTGTAACCTTTTCCAGCCCTACAACCGCCACCACCCCCTGAGAGTTCTACATTCCTTCAATTCTAGCCTCTTGTGCATTTCCATTTTCCTTTGCCTCACCATTGGTGGCTGTGCTTTCAGCTGCCTTGGCCCTAAGCTCCGGAATTTCCTCCCTAACCCTCTCTACCTCTCTCTCCTCCTTTAAGACACTCCTTAAAACCTACCTCTTTGACCAAGCTTTTGGTCACCTGTCCTAATGTCTCCTTCTTTAGCTTGGAGTCAATTTTTTTTGTCTGAGACACTCCTGTGAAGCACCTAGGGATGTCTTACTACATTAAAGGCACTATTTAAATGCAAGTTGTTGTTGTTTTGTTTATGATACTCATTCACTGTTAATTTCCGCATTTTCACCTAGATCTCCCAACACGTATCACAAATAAAAAGGGCAAAGATTTCTATGTGTTTTTTTTTTGTTCTTGCGATGTGGGTGACGTTGACAGTATTTATTGCATATGTTTAGGTGCCTTGAGGGTATCAAGAGTCAACTAAGTAATGTGGGATGGAGTCACATGGAGGGCAGACCAAGTATTGCTAGCAGATTCCCTTCCCTGAAGGACATGAGTGAGCCAATTGGGTTTTTGTTGGATACAAAGCTCTTGCAGCTTTTGTGGTTATCTTATTTCATGCCACCCCCCACAAATTACCAGTTTATTGAATTCAGTTTCATAATGAGATTATGAACTCATGACCTCTGGATTGCTCATCCAGTATCATAACCTTTAGGCTAGCGTACATGTGTGGAATGCATTATCACAAGAGGCTATTGAGAAAGAGACAAGAGGTCTGATTCCCCGATCGGGCACTCCCGCCAAGCAGATTTAAATTATGGGCAGGAAATCAGGGGCTGGTGGCCGCAATTTCTTGATCGGTGCTTCCTGCAAGTGCCACTCCTCGGCTGGAGCACCTGATCGGGAAATCAGCCATAATAAAATCTTTTAAAAGGCAATAGATTTTGAGGATGGAGAATATAAAAGGATATGGGGAAAGGACAGGAAATGGGATTAGAGTAGATAGCAACAGTTGAAGAGCTAGCGTAGGCACAGGAACAATGGGCAGAATAACTTTCTTCTGTGATATAAATTCTAAGATGTAAAATATTCAGTAATGCTTTACAATGAAAGTCAAGGATAAGACCAGAGGCTGGATATCTCTGTTGTAACAATTAACACCTGTACTATATGCCATTAGATAAAAGTAATTTCAGGAGTGCTGTACATTGCAGTAGCTGCTTTATCACATGATGTAAAGTTACTCTGGGCATGAAGTGTCTGGATCTACAGGAGTAATTTGTTGAGATTATTAATGCCAACATGTTTCCTGTTAAAATTTAGCTTGTACCATTTCGCAAAGTTCTCAGTTTGCAAGTGTAGTGCATTGAGAAATCTGATTTGATTTACTTTAGTCAGTGCTGATTAGTTAGAGACCAACAGACAGCAATGGCATGTTGAAGTGAGAGAAAGAGTGAAGGGCTTTGAGTTACAACACCAGTATGGAGATAAGACATGAGAGACAAAACAATCAGCAATATCAGAGGGATCAACAAAAGAACCCCTTAGGAACGTGGTTATGCGAGGCTTGTGGTGCACAATGTCTGTCACGTATCGCCCTGCATAGTCATCAATAGAACCACCTGCCATGAACGTATGGTCCCTTCATTGTTGCACCATCATCCTCAAGTACGAGGGATACACCACTGGGTAAGGAGAGGAGCAATTTTGACTATGGCGAAGACCATGGAGATTGCATCATATCCTTTGTACTTGTCCGAGAAGAACCAAGAAGAATAGGAGAGAATTTCCCATGAGGTAAGGTGACAGATTGTCAAGAATGACTATACAAAATAAATTACTTCATTGGCTGTAAAGCGCTTTGGGGCGTCCGGTGGTCGTGAAAAGCGTTATATAAATGCAAGTCTTTCTTTCTTTTTTCCTGCCATAGTATATACAAGGTAGAGTGATTTGGAAATGACTGAGGCTAAATTAGGTGTCTGCAACAGAGCTGCACCATCTAAGTAAAGACCTGCAGGTCAAATCTAGTGATAGTATGGCACTATATGTGGTAGAGAAAGTCACCAGGGCCATGAATTTCTATGCCCCAGGGTAGTTCCAGCAAACACTGGTGAAATATGTAGAATTAGTCATTTTGCTATGCACTGATCCATCACAGAGGTGATGGACACCATATAGTGCTGGGCCAACAATTTCAATTTTTTGTGCAACAGCATCAGCAGCAGAGGGTGACACATTTCTATAAGCCTTCTGGCTTACCAAGAGTGCACAGAGCTACCATTCAGCCCCTGTGTAAATAAAATACAGTACAAGGCTTTTACTCTATTGACAAGCATTGGGTATGCCAGCAGAGAATTATTAAAGTTAAATGTCTGCTTCCCTGGAAGCTCGCAGTATTTCTTCATTTTGAGGCAACCCTCAGTGCCACCATTGTTTCAACAAGAAGCTGAAAGCTTGGTTGCTGCAAGACCATGGAAATGAAATTCGATGGGGGTTCTCCCATCATAACTTCAGTGGAAGAGCCGTGAAAATCCTGGAAAAATGGCATGAATGAAGATGAGAACGCCTGCGGAAATTCATCCTCTGCAGCCATGCTCCTGACACCACAGATAGAAGAGGAGCACCGATACAGCAACACAAATGTAAGGATGCTGATTGAATTTACAGCTCCTACAGGGTCTTGAGAATGACTGAATCAAAAAAAGAAAATCCCGGAAGCACTCAACAGATCTGACAGCATCCATGGCGAGAGTGGAGGAGTTGATGGTTTGTGTGTGTTCTGGTTTTGATAAAGGTCCACACCTGGAAAGTCAACTCTTCCATTAGATTTCCAGCATCTGCAGTTTTTGCTTTTTGTTTATCTCATGAATGATTATTTTCTGATGTACAACTTCTCTCTGCAATGAGTCGTCACCATTAACAGAATCCAGAAACTGTGGCACTGCAGTAGATTGAGGGTGATAATAAATAACCAGCTATACGACCATTATTACAGAAGACATTAGTTATATCTCTAACCCACAATGTCTGCAGTCTCAACTTCCCCACTGGAAGCACCGTTTTGCAGTATTATTCCATGAGCCACAATTATTCCAGTTCAGCCTGATACCAGACCACATCATAAAATCGGAGAGAGACCTTTTATCATCCTCAACATAGTTGGAGAGCAGACACAGATGACCTCAAGTTAGGGATTTAAAGACCTCGTAAATTCTCAGTGTTTTGCTCTCCAACTGGTCAGTTCACATGTGAGGGGTGTCCTCCAGAAGATAGTGGTCAAAGGGGCTGAATTTTTACTTTGAAGAATGCGTGGATTTGCGAGCGGGTGGGCAGTTAAAGCACTGAAACTGACAGCACATTGGGAAGCTGGCTTCAATCCACCGGCTACTGCCTTTAACTCGGGCGCGTTAGTCTGCATGCCAGATACCCGCTCAGGAGAGGCGGGTGACTGAATTAAAGCAGTTTAGAACTCGTTAAGAGGCTATTAAAAGCCTTTTTTACCTGATGTTGCAGCTTTTACTGGCTGTCCACAGGATTCTCGGGCTTGCTGAACCTCGTCAGTAAAAGCAAGGCGAGCGAAGAGCGGCCATTGTGGGAGTTGAACAATTGACAGTTAAAAAAGGAAAGGCTCTTGATGACACCATTTGTGCTGAGAGTTTGCTTTCAGGAGTTTGCAGGCGATTTCTACAACCTCGGAAGCTACTCTCACTACATTGGAGGATTGTGCCTCCGATCTCCACTTTTCCTGACATGTATCAGATCAACATGAGTGGCCTTGGACCTCAAATTCAGACCAAGATGAGCCCCAGCAGCAACAACACCAGCAACACCAGCAGGAGCAGCAGCAGCCTTCTCCTCAATGACCTGCCGCTCCACAGGAGAGAGGGGATGAGCACAGGGTGCACCTCGCAGGGGTCGATATCCCCAACACAGGGTATACAGGCAGAGGATCAGCTTCCTGGACATGACTGAACAGCAAGTGCCTCAGAAAGCTCAGGCTATCGTGTCAAGTCATGGCCGACATTTGTAGCCTGCTGGAAGAAGACTTGCTGCCAAGTGGACATGGTGGACCTGCGTTACCAGTGGCTGTCAAAGTCACCACTGCCCTCAACTTCTTCGCCTCATGCTCCTTCCAGGAATCTGCAGGAGACATTTGCAGGATCTCGCAGTCAGCCGCCCACAAATGCATCACCCAGGTGACCGATGCCATGTTTGACAAGGCAGGCACTTAGGTACACTTTCCAACTGATGAAGCCAGTCAGACTGAACAGGTGCTCGGTTTTGCAACTCTGGCTGGTTCCCACAGGTGGAGTGAGTCATTGACTGCACATGTGCCCATCAAGGCACTCGCAGATCACCCAGGAGTGTTCGTGAACCAAAAGGGTTTCCACTCCCTCAATGTGCAGCTCGTCTACAACCACAAAAAGATATCATGAATGCATGTGCCAGATTCCCAGGCAGCTGTCATGACTCTTTCATGCTGCACCAGTCCACCCTCCCTCAGCGCTTCTTACCTCTGACCAGACTCGCCGGCTGGCTGCTTGGAGACAAGGAGTATCCACTGAAGACATGGCTGAAAACACCCTTGAGGAGACCAAGCAATGAGGCCGAAGAGCGCTACAATCAAAGCCAGATGAGGATGAGATGTGTAAAAGAGCAAACAATCGGGATGCTGAAGATGCGCTTCAGCACAGTGGCATAGTGGTTAGCACTGTTGCCTCACAGCGCCAGGGACCCGGGTTCAAATCCAGCCTCGGGTGACTGTCTGTGTGGAGTTTGCACATTCTCCCCGTGTTTGCGTGGGTTTCCTCCGGGTGCTCCGGTTTCCTCCCACAGTCCAAAGATGTGCGGGTTAGGTTGATTGGCCATGATAAAAAATTGGCCCTTAGTGTTAGGGGGGATTAAATTCGTGGGGTTACGGGGTTACTGGGATAGGGCTTGGGTGGGATGGCTGTCGGTGTAGGGACCGGGTGCTAGGGTTTGGATGATCAGCCATGATCTCGTTGAATGGCGGAGCAGGCTCGAAGGGCCGAATGGCCTACTCCTGCTCCTATCTTCTATGTTTCTATGTTTCAGATGCCTGGATGGATCTGGAGGAGCCCTTCATTATGCACCAGCCAGGCTCTCCAGAATGATCGTTGTATGCTGCACTCTGCACAACATAACGTAGCAGCGAGGATTGGAGCTGCAGGAGGAGCAAGGCGCAGAGCGCAGAGGCTCTTCAGAGGAGGAGAAGGAGCGGAAGGAACACGAGAAGGAGGAACACAAAAAAGAGGAGATGGAGGAGGTGGAGGAGGAACGTGAAGTGGACATGGCACCAGCAGCGGTGCATATTGCTTCCCGGGAGGCTCGGAATGGCCTCATAATGACACGATTTAGTTAAGTTGCACCAGTGCACTCATATGGTACCCAGATGCTGAAGCAACTTCCCCCTGCCCCACAAACACCACAAAGCAGTCCTAAAATGACCAAACCATTCTTGCCACACACACCCATTGCTCAAGGTTAAGTAATGTCTTACCATTCACTCCAACTGACGAACAAGCAAAATGTTCGGTCTGTATGACACATCCTCAAGAGGGGCCTGCCAATATTAGTGTAATCTCTAGGGCAGAACGGGCAGCTAATCAGGATGAGGAACCGATTCAGCTAATAGACCCCACAAAAGAGAATCCACCAGGATATCCACCAAAGTACTTTTACTCGGAAACCCCTATGGGTATTGTGTTAGTTAAGTTGCCCAAGGGAAACCGAGAAGTACCCCCGAGACACAAACGAGAAAAGCTTGTAAAAGAAGCTCAGGAGGGCATAGGTCAAGCACATTATGGTGCCAGAACAACATTCTGCAAATTGACTCCCTTATATTGGTGGCCAGGCATGCTTAAGGCCTGTAAAACATACGCGGCAAATTGTGAGCCATGCAATTTAACCAATAAGTCATCACTAATTTAGCCACCGCCATTGGCTCCTGTGAAAGCTGATGAGCCAATGGGAAAATTCTTTATTGACTTCATTGGACCACTTTCCCCGTCTTTGGGATACAGACATGTTCTTGTTTGTGTAGATGGATGCACTTCCTTCTGCTGGCTGGTCCCCACAAAAACTGTTTTGGAAAACGCACTCGCCAATGCTATTACTGGCATAATTACTGTAGCTGGTGCACCCAAAATCTTACACTCCGTTAAAGGCGGAGCCTTTGTCTCCAAGGTCTTCAAAGACTACTGCGAACAAAGGCGGATTAGGTTAGAGCACAACATGCCACGTCATCCGTAATCAGCAGGGCTGGTGGAACGTAAAAACCAGGAAGTAAAAAAGCTATTGGTCAAACTGTTGAGAATCAGGTGAAATAAGTGAACCGCCGTCATTCCGGAGGTGCAACTGTCACTTAATAATGTGCCCGCATCTGCATCAGGGACAGTGTCCCCTAAAGCTCCATATTATCTGATGTATGGGGTTAAGATGCATACACCGCTTACCCATGGTACTTTTATTGCCTCTACGCTCTCTGATTCCTTGACCCGACAATGACAGTTAGATTTTTAAAAAGAAGTAACAGAGGAGATTCATCAAATTGATCAGAGGATAATGGAGGCAAATAGACAGAAAAAATTGACGAACAAAGCATGGTAACCCCTAGCAGGAGAATGGGTACAGGAAAAGAAGTTCAAGCAAAAACCTGGTTTAACACCGAAGTGGAAAAAACCTGTTCAAATACATTCTGTTATTAACGAAAGAACAATTCAAATACATATTAATCAGCTGAATGGCAAGCATATTCTTAAAAACTGTCTCCATAGACAATCTCAAAGGATGTCCTGCGGGATACCAAAATGGAGGAACAATACAAGGTGCCGTCGTACACTGTCTTTCAAGACCCAGCTTGGAGCGCGACACAGGAAATGGATGCGATCGAACTACTGACGATGGTCAGCCAGACGGTGTCGCCGACTCCTCCACACGATGCTTGGCAATGCCTCAGAAATTGGATTCGCAGAAAGCCACAACCAAAACAATTAAAGATCAATTAGTTACTTCAACGAAGGAGGAAAACACTGCGGATGGAGAAAGAATCAACTGAGCTCCTGGCAAGGCCTTTACGAAAACAAGAATCTGTCTTCACACTGGATCAATGGAACAGCGCGTCAAGCTTCAGCCAGTTCCAAATGACGTCTCCTTGACTTGTATGAATAACTCACCTCTACGGAACATACATCTGCCAATTGGACATTCGAAGTACATGTTGTTTCGCTAATTGTATGACAATGTACCTATCCTTTTAATTGGTGTTCAATTTAAAATAAGGCACAACATTGTTCTGGGATGATTAAAAGGAATTTTCATGTAGCACATAATTAGGCTCTTGTGAATCTCATGACATTAATGTGCTATTGTAATCTTATTAGTAACATTGACCAAACTCTGTCGTGATGCTTGAGTTCATTTTTTGGTCAAGAGGGGGTGGGTGTGAAGGGATAAGCCATAGAACCTATTCAGAGAAATACACCATTCTATGAAAGAATTCTGGCCTTAATAAAACATGACAAACTGGGTCTGGAAATCTAGAAACCCACCTTTGAAAAAGCTGTGATAGCATTCTGGCTATAGAGATAAGATAGTTGTTGACACTGAATCAATAACCTTATTGAAACAGAAGGTTAAAGGTTCCTGACAGGCTGACCTTTTGGAACAAGACAATGGTGCACCCTGGATAAGGTGTTCTAATTTACACTTCGTAAAGAGGCACAAACATCTGCCCGTAAAAATGACATCAAGTAAAACACACCTGCAGTTTCATCGTTTTTTATGGTAAACTTAGAACACCTAGAGAAGAGACATAACTCTGTAATGCTACCAGCTGAGGTGACTGTAAGAATTGCAGGGGTCAGCAGAAAAATGGCGAGAGATAATTAGCTTATATCAGCAGAAAACCATAAAGGAAATACCACTGGAAAAGTGTATAAATATTGAACTCTCAAATGGGATAGTAGATTCGCTTTAAAGGGGCAAAGCGATCCTCGGCTTCAGAGGCGGCTCTGTAAGTCTCCAACTCTTTGTATCTCAGGGATCAAAGGTATTTGATTTTGGTGGATATCCTGAATAAACTTTAATAACTGTAAAACTGTAGCGAAGTTAAGATTTGACAGTAAGGATCTCTGATAATAGAATTGTAAGCTTTCTCTTTTTGGAACTGTTAATGTTGAAATTGACTCACCAACTGTAAATTACATGTCAGTTCTTTAATAAACCTATATATTTTTAGAATTGTCTCACATAAGACTTCTGTATCAAACTTGCAAACTCCATTTCTGTACACTCTTTGGTGAGGAGTTGCAGAATTCTGGGGGAATTTTCCGGACCCTCATAATATCCGGAGCGTTACAGTCTAGCTAAACTTTTTTAAAGTGCTATCTGGAGGACGGTAACATTTTCAGGTTGTTCCTTTCCTTTAGGGAGAGATAGTCTGGACCTTTAGACCCAATTAAGTGTCTTTAGGATTCGGCTAACTCAAACTTTAGTTGAAAGTGAACGTCTGAGGAATACGCCTGATCTGGGGTAGTCCTAAAGGGGCTAGGACTAGTAAATATCCCTTCAGATAAATGGCCAAGTCTAGGTTTCTATCCATCCTAGATATGGCTACACTCAGAATCTGCAAGCTGTTGTCTACAGCAAGCATGCATTTGATACTCCATATAGTTCGCCACCCTTTCTGAGGACAAATACATCATAGCCATAGCCTGTGACATCATGCTAGTCATGCTGGAGATGGATTTTTCCATTTTCACTGGAATCAAGCACATTGCGGCTGGAAAATCTCCCAGAACCTCCCGCAATTTTTGTTGCTCCTCAAGAATCATCCTCTTTGTCGACGGCCCCCGAGGTTCAGCATCTTTGTCCAGCTGAGCACCGCTGGGAGCATCTGTGCCCTCTGACAAGGAGTCTCCACTGCTGTACCTGTCTCCACCATCTGCTCTTGCTCACATGTGATCTGTGAGACACCAGGTGACATCACTACTCTCTCTCTTACTGGACCCACCAACGTGTGTATCTGCACTGGTGCTTGGTGTGCATGGGTCATGTGACAGTGCACCCCCAGTGTCCGTGACCTCCTCTGAGGAGTCACCATCCTCCTCTGGCTAGACAGTGGTGGGCACTTATTTGGCCCTTCGGAGAGTAAAGATATGAATTCGAACTGTTATGATGAGAACGTTTTAAGTTACCATTATGCACATGTTCATATTTCACTGGCTGCTGACATCAAGTCAACATGAGTGACTTGTATGCCATGTGGCTGTATGATATTTAATTCTGTCACCAGGTAGCTGCGAGGTCCCCCTCTCTCCATCTTCCGCCACCAGCAGCTTTGCAATGCGACTCAGCTCAGGGCCTCCTCCTCTGCTGAAGTCAGCAGTGTGGTGATTGGAGGACTACCACCGGTTCGCTGCCTTTTCCGGGTGTTCTGCGCTCTCTTCTCCTGCAAGGAGGGAAACAAGAGACCTTTGAGTGAGAGTCATGGAATGAGTGGAAGGGCAACATCTGTTGAGAGTGACTATGAGGGAGAGGTGTAATATTGCATTAAGAGGAGGATGAGTGTCAGTGGTGGATGGTCAGATGGTGATGTGAGTAAATGCATAGACAGTGATGGATGGGTGCACCTGCAAGACAGGTTAGTGTGAGGAGTGATGTGCAGGAGTAGGATTAGGAAGACAGAGTGAGGGGGTCGGGGTAAAATGTGCGTCAGGATGTAGGGCAATATGGCATTGTACTCAGCTTTCCTGACCTCATGAGGTCGTTAAAGAGTTTGCTAAAGATCCATGTCCTTCCAACAACACTCCTGCCGCTCATTTCTTCTGCAATCTCCAACCATGCATTTAACATCAGAGCCGCTGGCCTTTTCTTCCCCTCAGCAGGGAAGAGGATGTCTCTGCGGGCCCTGATTCCTTGGAGTAATATCTCCAAGGAGGCATCACTAAATCTGGGGGCTATTTTCTGCCTTTGATGCTGCATAATTAAGGATTTAGTATTATCAAAGTGTTATAGCACAAACAATTCCTCGCTGTCACAATCTGGCTTCCACCTCCACCAGCCTTCAAGTGACATCTGTCCATTGTTCCTTTGACCTCTCCCGGTCCCTCAATACCTCCTCTCTGGTGAAGAAGGCCCAGCAGCGCCTATATTTCCTAAGGAGGCTGAAAGGATGTAACCTGTCACCCCTGATCCTCTCTAACTTTTACCGCTGCACAATAGAGAGCATCCTGACGAACTGTATCACAGTATGGTATGGCAGCTGTAGCTACTATGACCGGAAAGCCCTGCAGCGGGTAGTCAAAACTGCCTAACGCATTACTGGCACCCGGCTACCGACCATAGAGCACATATACCAGAAACGCTGTTTACGGAGGTCACGGACCATCATCAAAGACCCTACCCACCCCAGCCACAGTCTGTTCGCCCTCCTGCCATCTGGGAGACGCTATAGACACATTCGCACCCGAACAACCAGATTTAGGAACAGCTTCTTTCCCAGGGCTGTCATCCTACTGAACTCCACAAATAAACTCTAAAGCCTGCACATCTGCCAATGCACTTTATTATGTTTATGTTAATGTATTACAAGCCAAATGAATGTTGAATGTTTAAATGTCTTAATCTAAATGTACACTCTCGGGAGCCGCAAGCCTACATTTCATTGTACTGCACTTGTGCACTAACAATGACAATAAAGTTGATTATTATTATTATTATTAAATAGCTCAACTGAAGTCGAGACATCCATGATGTCATCGGACCAGCTCCAGTTAATTGGTCAGGAAACCCGGACGTCTGATTAAATTGCAGTGGCTTTGTTAAAAAGCCACTGCAAAACGTGCCTCTCCACCTTCCGGGTTCCCGGCGCGACCCACAGCCCCCCGTTGCCATCCACGAGCAAAGGTAAGAATTCAGCCCAAGGTTGCTGGGCTCTTCAGAAGACACCAAGAAGTAAATTTTCAAAGTTACCTACCCCACAGCCAAAACATCTCAGAATTTGTGAATGTGCTGTCCATGTTATCGGTCCACTCATTCACTGATTGGAAAATTTGCCTGGGTGCCTAACTTGTGCATGTAGGGTGCACGACTTATGTAAAGTGGATTTGGTCATTGGCTTATTTTTCAGTAAGTCTCAATTGGTATGATGTTTATATTTAAAGTTTAGTTTATTTGTTTACTTGAATTCATATTTAAAAACTGACAAACGAATTTGTTTTTTTGGAGAATTTTCCACTGCATGCATCATGATTCCAGATTGCTGAGCTGGGCTTGTAGGGGGGCTTCTTTTAACTGGTTTAAGGTAATTCACCTGGTCTGCAGCTTTTGCCTGCACTCTGACCAATTCCAATCTTTTACCTGGATTACGGTAATTCACCTGGTCAGGCAGCTTGCTGCTACACTGTAAACCAATTTCCAATAAACCAATTTTAAAACAGCGGTTTCGAATCACTACCCCACCTTCCAGTTCTGACTGAAGGACTTATAATTAATGATATTAAAATGGACAAATGGTCTGGATGAGAGGAAAAATCAAGCTTTATTAACTAAAAGAAACTATAATCAAATATCAAACTATACCACACGAACACAGTAATTACAGTAAAATTGCTTAAATGGGGGAATGCAGACGGTAAAAACAAAGGATTAGATGGCTCCAATGTTACTTAAACAATCTTAGCAATATCCCCTTAATTACCATCCCCCAACTCCTTACTAGGTTGCTTTGTTGAGGAGTCAGAAACTCTGCTCACATGTGGTCCAGCGAAGTGAGAGAGAGAGAGAGAGAGGCTCACCTGTGGTCCCAGGAAGTAAAGAGAGCGATAGCTTCTCAGGAGCTATCATACATACCTGGTGAGCCCCCCCGCCCCCCCCCCCGCTGTTTGCCTGTCTGGAAAATTCGCGCCCAAAAAGTTCCAATTCACAAGAGAAAAGCTGTGATTGGCTAACTCAAAGTGGTTGGACTGGGTTAGTGTGTCTGCACTGTGGGGCCGAAATGTTCCCGCCCACATCTGGAGCCCACCTGGGCTGGAACAAAAGGGAATGCAACAGCCCTATTGTCCAGAATGCTGGGTGATTTAAACCCATTCAGTTCTTAAACTGTTACATATCAAAATCCGTTCCACAGTTTCAATGTCTCCATTGTGTGTGAGAGAGCTCTGAATGGCTGTGTAAACAGAAGCAGTTTCAAATCGATTGTCCTGCGGTCATTCTCAAGTGGGCTAATCTCTTAAGTAAATAAACAACTTCAAGTGCTTCGAAGGGAACCTCCCTTTGATTGGCAGGTCTGACTCACAGCCCCTGTATCCTCCCACTTTTTCACACAGACAACTCGCTGTGAGCTGTTTCACTGTGTTGTCCTTTTGGCCAAGCTTTCTCTGGCCATTTTAAAACCTTTTATGATTGCCCAACCTCCAGGGAACGATTTTATTAAGATATGTTGTCTCAATGTGTGTGACCACCTCCACGAACCTCCTCGATTCCGTGTTGTAGTCCATGCGCAGCCCAGCTCAGAGCAGTCCTTCGCAGTTCTAGGCACATTTTAAAACATTGTAGACAAGTCACATCACCCAATTTTTCGTCCACGATGTGGACCAATCTTTTCAACCTTCAGGGAAAAATAGGGGAATTTTGCGAAACCCCTACAGGCTATTGGCAATTTTCATGCTCGGTGAGTAGGCAGGCTGGCTACTGTGCACATTGCAGAGGTGGGAAATAGCAAGCAATGATTTATTTTGTTTTATCTCAAGGCAACTAGCCTCTCAAGAGATGGATCCTGCAGCAATGATGTATTTTTAACTTGTAGAAACCACTGACTAGTGCAGCTGATTGTTTACACTTGTCACAGAAGATTTGAAAGACTATCGTTAGTTGCGGCATTGGCAGCTCTGCCCCATGATGTGTCACAAGATGTAGAAGTTAAAAGTACTATGGTGCCAATAGTGACAGGTGTGTAAACAAACCACTGGTTTCCAGTCCAGATTTTGGTATAAACATCTGCATCAATACAAATTACAGTGAGAATCTACAGATCCAAGCTGCATTCAACTGGAAATTTGCAAATGCTTTTTGTATTGAGTGCCTTGTTATCCTCTCTGAACATGACATTGATGGAAACACTTGATCATGAGCTTCAAAAAATTTTAAAATTCCAACACCATGTCTTAAATATAGAAAATGGTTTCAAGGCTCTTCACAAGTGGATGGGGAAAATGAAACAGATGTTGAGCCAAAGAAGGAAAGATCAAAAGGGTTGAGGTGGGTTTTAAGGAGCATCTTAAATGCAGAGAGGGAGGTAGAAATGTAGAGGGGTATACAGAGAGAATTCCAACAGTGGTACCTAAGCAACTGGAAGCACATCGCTGAATGGTGGAGCATCGCAAGAAGCTGGAGTCCGTGGAATAGAGCGTTCGGGGGTGGGGTTGTAGGACTGGAAGACAGATAGGGAAGAGTAAGAAAATAGATGGATTTAAACACAAGAATTAAAATTTAAAATGTGAGTTATTGGGGGACGGGTGTCAATGTAAGTCAGTGAGATCTGGGGTTATGGGAAAGTTGGACTTGGTGTGTGATAGGATATGGGCAGAAGAGCTCTGGATGCACTGAGATTTATAGAGAGCGGAAGGTGGGAGGCCAGCCAAGAGATCATTGGGGTAATCAGCTTTTTTTTAATTTGTTCACGGGATGTGGGTGTCGCTGGCAAGGCCAGCATTTATTGCCCATTCCTAATTGCCCTTGAGAAGGTGGTGGTGAGCTGCCTTCTTGAACTGCTGCAGTCCATGTGGTGAAGGTACTCCCACAGTGCTGTTAGGGAGGGAGTTCTAGGGTTTTGACCCAGCAACGATGAAGGAATGGCGATATATTTCCAAGTTCAGATGGTCTGTGATTTGGAGGGGATTTTGCAGGTGATGATGTTCCCATGCACCTGCTGCCTTTGTCCTTCTAGGTGGTAGAGGTTGCGGGTTTGGGGGGTGCTGTCGAAGAAGTTGTTGCAGTGCATCTTGTAGATGGTATACACTGCAGCCATGGTGCGCCGGTGGTGGAGGGAGAGAATGTTTAAGGTGGTGGATGGTGTGCCAATCAAGTGGGATACTTTGTCCTGGATGGTGTCGAGCTTCTTGAGTGTTGTTGGAGCTGCACTCATCCAGGCAAATGGAGAGTATTCCATCACACTCCTGACTTGTGCCTTGTAGATGGTGGAAAGGCTCTGGGGAGTCAGGAGGTGAGACACTCGCTGCAGGATACCCAGCCTCTGACCTGCCCTTGTAGCTACAGCATTTATGTGACTGGTTCAATTAAGTTTCTATTCAATGGTGACCCCCCAGGATGTTGATGGTAGGAGATTTGGTGATGGTAATGCCATTGAATGTCAAGGGGTGGTGGTTAGATGCTCTCTTATTGGAGATAGTGATTGCCTGGCACTTGTGTGGCGCCAATGTTACTTGCCACTTCTCAGCCCAAGCCTGAATGTCACCCAGGTCTTGCTGCATGCAGGCATGGACGGCTTCATTATCTGAGGAGTTGCAAATGGAACTGAACACTGTGCAATCATCAGCAAACATCCCCATTACTGACCTTATGATAGAGGGAAGGTCATTGATGAAGCAGCTGAAGATGGTTAGGCCGAGGACACTGACCTGAGGAACTCCTGCAGCGATGTCCTGGGGCCGAGATGATTGGTCTCCAACAACCACAACCATCTTCCTTTGTGCCAGTATGACTCTAGCCAGTGGAGAGTTTTCCCCCTGATTCCTATTGATTTCAATTTTACTAGGGCTCCTTGATGCCACACTCGGTCAAATACTGCCTTGATATCAAGGGCAGTCATTCTCACTTCACCTCTGGAATTCAGCTTCTTTTGTCCATGTTTGGACCAAGGCTGTAATGAGATTTGGTGCTGAGTGCTCCTGGCAGAACACAAACTGGGCATCAGTGAGCAGGTTATTGGTGTGTAAGTGCCACTTGATAGCACTGTCGACGACACCTTTCATCACTTTGCTGATGATTGAGAGTAGACTGATGGGGCGGTAATTGGCCGGATTTGATTTGTCCTGCTTTTTGTGGACTGGACATACCTGTGCAGTTTTCCACATTTTTGGTTAGATGCCAGTGTTGTAGCTGTACTTGAACAGCTTGGCTAGAGGTGTAGCTAGTTCTGGAGCACAAGTCTTAAGCATGACAGCTGGGATTTTGTCGGTGTCCATATCATTGGCTGTATCCAGTGCACTCAGCCATTTCTTGATATCATGTGGAGTGAATCAAATTGGCTGAAGACTGACTTCTGTGGTGGTGGGGACCTTGGATGAAGTCAAAATGGATCATCCACTCGGCACTTCTGGCTGCAGATGGTTGCAAACGCTTCAGCCTTGTCTTTTGCACTCACGGGCTGGGCTCTGCCATCATTGAGGATGGGGTTGTTCATGTTTCTACTACTCCTGTTAGTTATTTAATTGCCCACCACCATTCACGACTGGATATCGCAAGACTGCGGAGGTTTGCTCTGATCTGTTGGTTGTGGGATCTCTCAGCTCTGTCTATAGCATGCTGCTTCCACTGTTTAGCATGCATGTTGTGTTGCAGCTTCCCCAGGTTGGCACCTCATTTTTAGGGCATGCTCTCCTACACTACGCATTGAACCAGGGTTGATCGCCTGGCTTGATGTTAATAGTAGACTGAGGGATATGCCAGGTCAGGAGGCTACAGATTGTGGTGGAGATACAATTCTGCTGCTGCTGATGACCCACAGTGCCTCATAGATGTCCAGTTTTGAGCTGCTAGGTCTGTTCTGAATCTATCCCATTTAGCACGGTGGTAGTACCACACAACACGATGGAGCGTGTCCTCAGTGTGAAATCGGGACTTCATCTCCACAATGACTGTGCAGTGGTCATTGCTGCCAATACTGTCATGGACAGATGCATCTGACAGGTAGATTGGTGAGGATAAGGTCAAGTAGGCTTTTCCCTCGTGTTGGTTCTCTCACCACCTTCTGCAGGCCCAATCTGGCAGCTATATCCTTCAGGACTCGGCCAGCTTGGCCAGTAGTGATGCTACCGATTCACTCTTGGTGATGGACATTGAAGTCCCCCACCCAGAGTGCATTCTGTGGCCTTGCTACTCTCAGTGCATCTTCCAAGTGGTGTTCAACATGGAGGAGTACTGATTCATCAGCTGAGGGAGGGAGGTACGTGGTAATCAGCAGGAGGTTTCCTTGCCCATGTTTGACCTGAAGCCATGAGACTTCATGGCGTATGGAGTCAATGTTGAGTACTTCCAGGGCCATTCCCTCCTGACTGTATACTGACAGCTCTCTGCGGTAGAGAATTCCAAAGATTCACAACCCTTTGAGTGAAGGAATTTTTCCTCATCTCAATCTTAAATGGCCGACCCCTTATTCTGAGACTGTGACCCTTACTTCTGGACTCCCCAGCCAGGGGAAGCATCCTCCCAGCATCTATCCTGTCAAGCCCTCTCAGAATTTTATATGTTTCAATGAGATCACCTCTCAATCTTCTAAACTCTAGGGAATATAGGCCTAGTCTCCTCAATCTCTCCTCATAAGACAATCCCCCTTCCCATGAATCATGAGCTGAAGTACAGTCAGAGGGAAGCAATGTTACAGAGGTGGAAGTAGCTGGCCTTTATAATGGAGAGAATATGGGATTGGAGGCTTATCTTCGGGTCAACAGAATGCCAAAGTTGCAAACAGTCTGGTTCAGCCTGAGACAGTGGCCAGGGAGGGAGATGGAATTGATGGCAAGGGTAATGATTTTGTGGTTGGGACTGAAGGCGATGGTTTCAGTCCTGCCAATATTTAACTGAAAGAAGTTACAGCTCAGATCCTCCTCCAGTTATTGGATGTCACTTTGACAGAGAGGTGGTTTTTGATGAGGAATGGGAGGGAGTCAAGGATAGATCCTTGGTGCATTCCAGAGGGAATGGTGTGAGAATGGGACAAGAAGCCATTGTATAGATACTTCATTGTGGAATGTATAGGTTAAAGTGCAACCAAGTGCGGGCAGTCCCATTGGAGAAGAGACATTGGAGGAGGATGTTATGGCTACGTGTGAAGGGCTGCAGGGAGGATGAGGAAGGATAATGCACCATGCTCACAGCCTCAGAGAATGTCATTTGTGACTTTGGTTTGCCTATTTTGGTGATGTGGGAAAATCTGATTGGACAAATTCAAATAGGGAGTTGCAATAAAGGTGGGCATGCAAGTTGGAGGCACCAATAATTTAAGGGCCTTAGAAAGAAAAGGGAGTTTTGAGATGGGGTGGTAGTTAGTGAGGAGTCAAGAGTGCATTTTTTGAAAAGGATGATGGCAGTTTTGAAAGAGATGATTGTCTTGACTGAGGAGAGAGAACCACTAGAGTTCAAAAATCTATCTATATTCTGTCACATCCTTTTATGACGTGGTGTACTGCAAATTGATTCAGGCCAAATATACCTCCTGATGTGAATTAGAAAGACCCTGTTTGCATAGAAGTTGCTTTACTGTCACAATGACATCAATCTGAATATGTGAGTGTGTCTGCCGTTCCTCTTCTAAGAGGTGTTATATGCCGTTAATAGCTTCCCTATTAAGCTTGAACCATCTCTGGCACTGTTCCCTGAGAGCCCAAGACAGCTGCTTCGACATGGTTGTGATAAGGTCACTTTCTGTGTGTCCTCCTCTTTTGGCCTCCACACTGCCAGACTGTTGATCTTGTTCCTCATTGAAGTTAAGGCTGGCTGCTCCCCAATACTGATGTGGCCAAGAAAAACAAACTGTGGCGGAAACTAACTTGAGCTGAGACCTCCACGTCACCTCCATTGACGATCTACACACATCTTTTGTTTGGAGAGAAACACAGAGCAAACCTGGCCAGCCTAAAGGTCCTGAAATTCACAGGCACCGATGAAGGAAAGCAAGACTTGTGTTGGAACAAAATCATGCACAGGAAAAGGATTTTGGCGATATTGAGACATGCACAACAAAGTGACAAATATTCCATGTTCACAAAATCCAATCATAGTACACTGGCAACAGAAGTAGCTCCTGTTTTGCACATAAGGGTAAATTTTCAGAGACTCTACTTCTAATGTGGTATCTTCAATAACAACTTGCAACTATATAGCACATTTAACGTAGTAAAACATCCCAAGGTGCTTCACAGGAGTATTTTCAAACAAAATCTGACACCGATCCACATAAGGTGATATTAGAGCACATGACCAAAAGCTTGGTCAAAGAGGTAGGTTTTAAGGAAATTATTAAAGGAGGAAAGAAAGGTAGGGAGGGGGAAAAGTTTAGGGAGGGAATTCCAAAGATTAGGGCCTAGGCAGCTGAAAGCATGGCCGCCAATGGTGGAGTGATTAAAATCGGGGATGAGGAAGAGGCTATAATTGGACGAGCACAGAGATCTCAGAGGGTTGTAGGCAATGTTCTCTTTAATTTTTTTGGGTGCTTGGCCTCTTTAAGGGGCTGCGCGGTCCATTCAAATGTCTGCGCAAGCACGGTTTTCCCATTGTAAAGTGGCTTGTGCGGGACCTCCAGACAGCTGCCGCGACCGTGTAACTTAACAGGAACACTGGTTGTAGAGCTGGAGGAGGTTACAGAGAGGGAGGGGCGAGGCCATGAAGGGATTTGAAAACAAGGATGAGAATTTTAAAATAGAGGCGTTGCTTAACCGGGAGCCAATGTAGGTCAGCGAGCACAGGGGTGATGAGTGAACGGGACTTAATGTGAGTTAGGATATAGGCAGCAGAGTTTTGGATGACTTTAAGTTTATGGAGGGGGGAAATGGGAAGCTGGCCAGGAGTGCATTGGAATAGTCAAGTCTAGAAGTAATAGAAGCAGTCATCTTGCTCAACAGCAGTGCAGATTAATGATTTGGGTATAGTCGCTACACTCAATTCATTACACTGGTCATTAATGAGCATCATTAGGGACTTACCACTTGGGGAGAGGAAAGGTTCGAAAGCATTAGGAACTCAAGGACATTGCAGAGCATCTGAGACTCAGGACTTGGAGGGAGCTATTAGACTTGGAGGCAAGCTGCAGAACATCAGGTTGATAAACATTCATAACACTTTTCTGTAGAGTTCCAGTCCACTTTAATTACTAGTCATCAGTGTATTTTCATGTAATTATCCATATTCACAGAATCATAGAACGATACAGCATAGAAGGAAGCCATTCAGCCCAACCTGCCTGTGCCAGCTCTTTGGTAGAGCTATCTGTTGAATCTGTGAATCTTAAGGTATGGTGTTCTTCAATAAATAGACGGAGACTGCAGATCAACAATCAACAGGTGTTTACTGGATGAGGGTAGTCTAAAAACTAACAATACAGATGCCTGCTCAAGGCTTATATACAGGTGTGGTCACTGCCGGTACTACAGTATACAGGAGCTGTAAAAGTAGTTCTCTTTTAAAGGTACATACACTACAATTCCTCCCCTTTTAGATTAACAGTACCATAACATTTAAATAACAGTTAACACTTTAATATGCACATTAACTGAAATAGTCCATTTATAGATTCAGTCTTTGGGGCCGCTTCCTGATCCTTTCTGGATAGCGCCTTTCCTGAGTGTCATGTTCTTGGTGCAGAGGCGATTCTGGCCCCCTGTCGTCGGTTAGTTCATCAGTTTCCGCTGCTACTGTTTCTGGGATAGATGCTACCGGTACGTCGGATTCATCCCCAGGTACGCGAGACATGGGGTTGACTCGTTCCTGTGACGTTAGGATCTGGTCGACATGGCGTCTCACAATGTTCTCCCCGACATCCACTATGTACATTAGTGGCCCCTGCCGTGTGCATATCATTCCGGGTTGCCATTTCTCTGTTCGGTAGTCACGGGCCAAGACTGGTTGTCCTACATTGAAGCTCCTTGTCGGCTTCTCATTGATGTGCTGGAATTGCTTATTCTCAACATTTCTTCGCACATTTGGCCTGAGCAAATCCAGACGAGATCTCAACCTTTGGTTAAAGAACATCATGGCTGGAGTCTGGTTGGTAACTGCATGTGTCGCATTTCTGTAGGTTAACAGGAAATTGTCCACCTTATGCTGTAGTGGAATGTCATCATTGCACATGGCCCTTACTGCCTTTTTAAAGGTTTGTATGAACCTCTCAGCCAATCCATTTGTGGCTGGATGATACGGGGCGGATGTGTAATGCCTTACCCCATTCCTTCTCATAAATTTCCGAAACTCTTCGGACACAAACTGTGGTCCGTTATCAGAGCAAATCTGCTCTGGCAAGCCGTTCCTGGCAAATATGGTCCGTAGGACTGCAATCGTTTTCTCCGTAGTGGTGGAGGACATTTTGATCACCTCAGGCCATTTCGAGTGCGCATCCACTGCTATTAAGAACATTGAGTTCATGAATGGACCAGCAAAATCAATATGCACCCGTTGCCATAGAGAGGAGGGCCACTCCCATGGGTGTAGAGGGGCATGTGGTGGTGCATTTTGGACCTTCTGGCATCCTGAGCAGCTCTTTGTTAGGTCCTTGATTTGTTGATCGATCCCCGGCCACCACACAGAAGCCCTAGCAAGGCTTTTCATTTTCACCCCTCCCAGATGGCCTTCGTGAAGCTCATTGAGCACTCTCTCCCTTAACTTGGGTGGAATTACCACTCGGGATCCACACATCACTGTCCCCTGGCATACTGACAGCTGTTCTCTTCTGGATGAGAATGCTGGCAACAGTGAGTCGCCATGTGTTGGCCATCCCTTTGTAAGGATTCCGGGGGCTTCTTTTAAACTGGTTTAAAGTAATTTTCCTGGTCTTGCAGCCTTTGCCTGCACATCAGACCAATTTCAATAAAACCAATTTACAAACAGCGGTTTTGAATCGCTACCCCTCCTTTAGTTCTGAGTGGAGGAACTTATAATTAATGATATTAAAACGGAACAAGTGGTTTGGATGAGAGAACAAAATTCAAACTTTATTAACTAAAAGAAACTATAATCACAATATCAAACTATCCCACACGAACACACTAAAATTGTAAAACTATATAACAGGGGGGTTGCAGACGGCAAAAACGAGGGATACAATGGCTACAATGTTATTTAAACAATCTTAGCAATTCCCTTAAATCACCACCCCAAACTCCTGCTAGGTTGCCTTGTTGAGGAGTCAGAAACTCTGCTCACATGTGGTCCAGCGAAGGGAGAGAGAGAGAGAGAGAGAGAGAGAGGCTCACCTATGGTCCCAGGAAGTCAAGAGAGTCAAGAGGGTGAGCTGGCTTCTCAGCCCTTTCTTTATACCTGGTGAGCCCCTCCCGTTCTGCCTTGCAAGGCTGTGTGCAAAATTCCCCACCCAAAAGGGTCCAATAACAAAAGGGAGATACAGCTGCTCTATTGTCCAGCGCTGGGTGATTTAAAACCCATTCAAATCTTAACGATTCCCATTCAAGGTGCAAAAGTCTCTTCTGCAGTTTCCTTTGTATCCACTCGATATACAAACAAAGGCTAATAGCATTCAATTGCTTTGTAAACAAAGCATTGTCCTTTGTCTTCATTGAACCTTACTTCCAGACACAGAAAGCTGCATTCCAAGCCTTTGTCTCGGCCATGTGGTGACTGCCATTTTATCCCTGGAAATTTAAAAGCACATCGCTCAGGGATCCTTTAATCAAAAAAATGAATCTTCAGAACTGTAAATTATTGCGAATTCTTACAGTCCGCCCTTGGATACTTCCAGCTTGCTTGTAGTACCCTCTTGAAGAAATGAGCAATTTCTGACCCCCCCCAAACAACCATCCCCAGTATTTAACTAATAGCTATCTGCCACTGATCCCCGTCCCGTCTATTCCCCTTAAATTCAAGAAAAAAACCATGGTACGGTAGGCATCTTACAGATATTTCAGTTTTCAATAAGGGTCTCATACCCCTACACGCTTGTAAAATTATACAGTGTAAACCAAATTTACAATCACCTTTTTTTTACATCATAAGTTATTACAAAATGTTGCAATCTTAGTTACACAATGTACTCAAAAATTATCGCAAGCACGGAGAGGGTCCTACGCCTCTGCTCAACTTGGAGTTGTCACAAACTGGTCCCAAGCACGGAGAGGATCCGACGCCTCTGCTCAACTTGGGGCTGCAACACAAAATACAAAAAATCATTAAACAACATGCTTAAATGAACCCCGATCATCACGTGCCGATAATGGGTCGCGAAATTCGAGTGGGTATTGCTCCTCCCACTCGGGCAGTAAAAGTACCTTCCACCCCCCTGTGACCGTCTTAAACTTTAAAACAGGCAGAATGGATTTACAGACCAGCCTGCTCCGCCAGCCCCGAACCGTTCCCTTGTCCCTTTGTGGAGGCGGGGCAACCCTCACGTTTAAAATCACCATGGCACAGACCGAGACCGGGGAGTATGGTATCTCATGACTCCCAGTCCCTCCCCCTCCCATCTTCCCTCGACTGGCTGCAGAAAATGATGGGTGCCTGTGTGGCGGCACTCTCTGGCCCCACACTGATCCGGCCACCCACTCATCCTTCCCAGCCACAACTTATCTTCTTTGCCCGTGGGCCCCCGGGTGAGTTCCTCCCTCCCCCGACCGCACCCACGCGACTCTTGGGTCTCCCCCCTCCTCTATACAATCATTCCCGGGCCATCACCACCCACCCCCGAGGAACGCGTCCCTATGACCAGGCGCCCGCGCTTCCCCATCGTGACTCCTCGACAGCGAGGTCTCCCGCAAGTGAACTTCGGTCAGGATAGTGCTGGGTTGGGGGCCATGCCCCACCCAGCTGGGGCCATCTCCTCCCCGTAGGAGGAGTAGGCAAGTTCCTCCAGACTCTGTCCGGTTTTTCCCGAAGATCGCTGCGGGGTCTCCTGGATTTGTCCAGTGGCGAGGTGATCCCCAACATTCCGTATCTTCATTCGATGTCCAGCTCGGGCTGGGCGAACATGGCTGTTTCATTTTCCAATCTCCTGCAAAAACTTAAAAGGACATGCAGCCAGGTCTCACTGACCTGCTGCCTTAGGTGGAGACATGGTCGGGTCCCTTGACCTCGGACCAAAATACAAACATTTGGCACACATGTGAACTTAAACTCTTTGCACTTTAACTTAAAACTAGTTAAATCAACAAAACTTAAAATACACCTTAAAAGCACGCTATATACACACACATAGCTATAAATACAAATGCCGCCCGTCTCCGGACGGCCAGTCTAATCTCTGGCACTGTCGCAGATTCCTGCTGGCTGCAGCGAAGCTGGACTGCCTCCTGCCTCTGGTCCCTCACAGCTTATGGCTGTTGAGTGGCGACCCCTGTTCTCTGGCTTTTCCCTGGCTCGGGAGACCGCCCTACTCCACTGTAAAGTGGGTGACCATGCTTTCTTAGGCTGGGGCACCCGCTGAGACCTTCTGAGGGGTGTCTCTATGGGGGAAATTTTGGCTGGCGGACCCTGAGCTTGGGTCACAGCCCCAGCTGGCTGGGAACCTTCTCCCCCATGTCCAAATAGCCCGCACTGTATAATGTACCTGGCAGCCTGCCAGTGCAAATCTCTCTCTGGGTTTGTCTGCTTTTCCCTGGAAACAAGTCACAGTTCCTGTTTTTGTAGGCTGTGAACTTGAACTTGCATGGACAACAAACTCATGTTCCCTCACCCAGGTGGCTTTAACTGGGGAATTTTGGACCTGCCTTTTTCCTGGGGCCAAAACTATCCCCTGCGTGCCTCCCTTGTCCTGGATTTCTGCTACTGGGCCTGCTCTACAGGGGTCCCAGAACTCTCCTTTCCTGTTCCCTGGCATAAACAGCTTACTCTGAACATGAATGGCTCCTCCCCCCACACAAGCCACAGTGCTTGCCTGTGAACTCAAACATGCTGTGGGCTGAGGATTCCTATTCTCAGGCTCACTCCTCACGGGCGGACCGTACCTCCGTTGTTGGAGGGGGTACACTGGTCCTGGTCCCCGCCTGCCTAGCAGGACCTGCTGGTGTTCTCCTACCACCCCATTGTCCACCCCTCCTCGCTGCCAGAGCTCCTCAAGACTTGGAGCTGTGGGCTGCGGTCTTGGGGTCTCTAATTCCCAATCCAGCACCGTTCTGGGTGCTGCCTGTGGGATAGTTCTACTTGGGCTGCCAGTAAAGTCCAGCTGACCTGCCTTCAGGCTGATCATGCAAATCATCCCCTTAAATGCATTTAAAGCCATGTTAAGGCTTTCTATCTCTGCCCTACAGGGGCCATGATCTGCTTTCTCAAACCTTAGGGTGCAGGCCAGCTTATAAGCTGCCTTTGCTTCCCTAAACCTTTCCTCCTGCTCTCTCTTCACACCCTTCCTAATGCAGCCACCTATTCCCCGATAGGTCAGCCTACACGCTGCTGCTAACATCCGCAGGGCTACCCACATACTGCAAACAACAAGAGAAACAAGAGCTGATGCTTTCTCCAGATCCAGACCACTTATTAAATCAAAAACTGCCTCCACTCCTACCTGGCTCGCCATTGTAAGGATTCCGGGGGCTTCTTTTAAACTGGTTTAAAGTAATTTTCCTGGTCTTGCAGCCTTTGCCTGCACATCAGACCAATTTCAATAAAACCAATTTACAAACAGCGGTTTTGAATCGCTACCCCTCCTTTAGTTCTGAGTGGAGGTACTTATAATTAATGATATTAAAACGGAACAAGTGGTTTGGATGAGAGAACAAAATTCAAACTTTATTAACTAAAAGAAACTATAATCACAATATCAAACTATCCCACACGAACACACTAAAATTGTAAAACTATATAACAGGGGGGTTGCAGATGGCAAAAATGAGGGATACAATGGCTACAATGTTATTTAAACAATCTTAGCAATTCCCTTAAATCACCACCCCAAACTCCTGCTAGGTTGCCTTGTTGAGGAGTCAGAAAATCTGCTAACATGTGGTCCAGCGAAGGGAGCGAGAGAGAGAGAGAGAGAGAGAGGCTCACCTATGGTCCCAGGAAGTCAAGAGAGTCAAGAGGGCGAGCTGGCTTCTCAGCCCTTTCTTTATAACTGGTGAGCCCCTCCCGTTCTGCCTTGCAAGGCTGTGTGCAAAATTCCCCACCCAAAAGGGTCCAATAACAAAAGGGAGATACAGCTGCTCTATTGTCCAGCGCTGGGTGATTTAAAACCCATTCAAATCTTAACGATTCCCATTCAAGGTGCAAAAGTCTCTTCTGCAGTTTCCTTTGTATCCACTCGATATACAAACAAAGGCTAATAGCATTCAGTTGCTTTGTAAACAAAGCATTGTCCTTTGTCTTCATTGAACCTTACTTCCAGACACAGAAAGCTGCATTCCAAGCCTTTGTCTCGGCCATGTGGTGACTGCCATTTTATCCCTGGAAATTTAAAAGCACATCGCTCAGGGATCCTTTAATCAAAAAAATGAATCTTCAGAACTGTAAATTATTGCGAACTCTTACACCTTCACCGTCAAATCATATACCCGAGACAGTGTCGGATCATTTCGGGTCTCCTTCTCTATATCCGTGTTAGTTACTGGCAAACGTTCAATTATCGACGAATAAAATATTTCGAAAGGGTCCACTGCTGGTGCTTCCTCCGCAGTAGGCAGTGGCAGGCGTGATAGCCCATCAGCGTTTCCATGCTGTTTCGTGCCCTTATACTCTATTTCATTTTGGTTCGCCCCTAGAAAAAGGGACCATCCTTGCAGCCGTTGTGCAGTCATCACCGGAACGCCCTTCTTTGGATTAAAGATGGAGAGAAGTGGTTGGTGGTCAGTCAGCAAGGTAAACTTCTGCCCATGCAGATAGTGGTTGAATTTTTTTACTCCCCATACTAGGCTGAGGGCCTCCCTGTCAATCTGGGCGTAGTTGCGCTCGGCTGAGGTTAGTGACCGAGACGCAAAGGCTACTGGCCTCTCCAACCTGTCTGGGAATTTGTGCGACAGAACCGCTCCAATACCATAGGGTGATGCATCACACGCCAACCGAATTGGTAGTGCTGGGTTGAAATGGGCCAGCACCTCTTTTGATGTGATCAATTCTTTGCACTTCTGGAAAGCTCGTTTACATTTGTCATTCCACTTCCATGGTACCCCCGTTTGCAGTAGGGTGTTCAGTGGGTGTAATACTGTAGACAAATTTGGTAAGAACCTATGGTAGTAGTTCACCAGCCTGAGGAACGACCTCAGTTGTGACAAATTTTCTGGTGCTGGAGCCTTGACTACTGCCTCAATCTTTTCAGGGGACTTATGTAACCCCTCTTCATCAATAATGTGGCCACAATACGAGATCTGCTTCTGGAAAAACTCGCACTTGTGGCGATTAGCTCGTAGTCCATATTCCTTCAATCTAGTGAGCACCTTCTCCAGGTTGGCGAGGTGATCACTGTCATTTTCGCCCGTGACCAGGATGTCGTCCAAATAACACTGGGTCCCTGGAATCCCTTGCAGGACTTGATCCATTGCCCTTTGCCAAATAGCCGGAGCCGATGCTACCCCGAACACCAGCCGGTTGTATTGGTAGAGACCTTTGTGAGTGTTGATCGCGAGGTAATGTTTCGAGGCTTCTTCTACCTCCATTTGCAGGTACGCCTGGGCCAGATCAAACTTAGTGAAGCATTTTCCTCCAGATAGCGAGGCGAAAATATCTTCAATCCGCGGAAGCGGATATTGTACCGTGTGAAGGACTGGGTTCACTGTCACCTTAAAGTCCCCACAGATGCGAACCTTCTTTGGTTCCCCAGGAGTATTACTCAACGACCTCTTCATTACAGGAACGATGGGTGTAGCCCACTTGCTCCAGTCCACTTTGGACAGGAGTCCTGAACGTTCCAAACCTTCCAGCTCTGCTTCGACGGCTGGGCGGATCGCATAAGGCACCGGTCTGGCCTTAAAAATCTTTGGGCTTGCATTTTCCTCTATTTTAATCATCGCTGTTATGCCTTTTAGTGTTCCGAGTCCCTCCTGGAACACTTCTTGTGCGTCAGTTAGCATTTTTGACAGTCGTCCAGGTGTGACGTCGTCATCCTTTTTGGCCTCAACCTTCAGTGCCTGTATGGAATGCCAATCTAATTGTATCTTCCGGATCCATTCACGTCCTAGTAGTGGTGGTCCTCCATCTGGCAATACATATAGGTCCATTTTTGGTATTTCCTGGCCGTTGTATATCACGTTCACCCTTATTTTTCCTTTGGGGTAGACTTTTTGCCCCGTGTACGTCTTCAAGACAATCTCTGTAGCTTTCAAGGGTATATGTGAGAATAGCCGCTTGTAGTCCCTTCAGTTTATGACTGTTAGGGCTGATCCTGTGTCCAATTCCATTTTCACTTGGACTCCGTCTATCTTGAGCGTGACCCAGATAGTCTGGTGATCCTCCATTTTGATTACATTATGTAGTTTCAGACAACCCAGCTCCTTGCTTCCGGAGTCTGTATCACTTTTCTGTTCGTCTGAACTACTGTCCATCACCTTATGTACCTTTTTGTACTTCTCCTGTGGAGATTTCTTGCTGCTGGCTTTCTTCCCTGACCTGCAGACTCTTGCTATGTGTCCTGTTTTTCCACACTGTCTGCACACTTGGTCGTTGAACCAACAATCCTTCTGGTCGTGTGTTGTTCTGCCACAGCGATAACACTTCCCTGCTCCATATGACATTTCATTGGTGCCATATTCTTGCGGTCTCCGTTGTATCTCTGCAGCGCCCCTTGCGGCTGCTTCGTGTGATACTGCCATGCTAAAAGCCTTGTCCAGCGTAAGATCCTTTTCTGATAGAAGCCGTTCTGGGTTCCTTCACTTTGAAGCCCACACACAAACTTGTCCCTTAACGTATCTGCTAGTCCCATTCCAAACTGGCAGTGTTTCGATAGCTTGCGCAGTTCCGATAAATACTCAGCATTACTTTCGTCTTTATGCTGATTCCTTTTGTGGAACTTAAATCTTTCTGCTATCAGCAGCGGTGTGGGGTTTAAGTGGTCCTGTAGGATTTCCACTATGCTTTCGAAATCCTTATCCACTGGCTTCTCTGGGGTTACTAGGTTTCGCAGTAAGCCATACTTTTTGCACCCGTGGAATTCAACAAAACCAGTGCTTTCCTGGCATCTGGCAGTTCATTCGCCTTGCAGTACACCTCAATGTGTTCCACATATGACGCCCAATCTTCGACTTCATTGTCGAACGCTGTGACACTGCCACTCTTCGGCATCCCTGGGTGTGGTTAGACTGGCTAAAATGGCGTCTCCCGCGCTTTCCTTTCTTCCCGCGCTCGCCCTTCTTCTCCACTGCGGCTTCAAAAATGGCGTCTCCCGCGCTCTCCCTTCTTCTCCGCGGCTCAAATGGCATCTCCCGCGCTTCCTTTCTTTCCCCGCGGACGTTGCTCAGCCCTTGAGCCCTGTCTGCGCTCTGCGCGTTCTCCTGTGCGCCTCTCTCGTTGCCGCCGCTCGGTCCTGAACCCCGGCTGTGCTTTACCCTCTCTCTCTTTTTGTTTTCCGTCGACGCCGCTCGGTCTTCAACCCCCGGCTGCACCCTGTGCGCTTTACCCTCTCTCTTACCCCGTCGACACTGCTCGGCCTTTTCTGTGCCATCGGTCGGCTCCAGCCGCCGCTGTCCGGGAGGGGTCTGCGCTGTACCTGTTGCCAGCCTGTTGCTGGATCGTCGTGGCTGGAGAACCAAGCCCAGCTCTCAACAGCCTCCCCTGCGATGTTCACTCTCTGCCGGATGACTGGGCGGTTGCTCTTGGTCGATGCCCGTGCTTCTGGCCTCGACTTTCTTCCACTGTCCTCCCGGAGCGAATCCTTGGGAGGAAATGCAGAGTTGCAGGTAGATTCGAATCGACCTCGTCACCACTGTTGAATCCGTGAATCTTAATGTATGGTGTTCTTCAATAAATAGACGGAGACTGCAGATCAACAATCAACAGGTGTTTACTGGATGAGGGTAGTCTAAAAACTAACAGTACAGATGCCTGCTCAAGGCTTATATACAGGTGTGGTCACTGCCGGTACTACAGTATACAGGAGCTGTAAAAGTAGTTCTCTCTTAAAGGTACATACACTACACTATCCCTGCTCTTTCCTGTTTGTCCTGTCATTTTTTTCCCTTCAAGTATTTATCCAATTCCCTTTTGAAGGTTACTATTGAATCTGCATCCAACCTCCTTTCAAGCAGCGCATTCCAGATAATAACACACTGTGTAAAAAAATGTTTCCTCACGTCGCCTCTGGTTCTTTTGCCAATCACCTTAAACCTGTGTCCTCTGGTTACTGACCCTTCTGCCACTGGGAACAGTTTCTCCTTATTTAACTTTCATGATTTTGAGCATCTCTAATAAATCTCCTCTAAGGAGAACAATCCCAGCTTCTGTAGTCTCTCCACATAACTGAAGACCCTCATCCCTGGTACCATTCTAGTAATCTCTTCTGCATCCTCTCTAAGACCTTGACACCCTTCTTGAAATATGATGCCCAGAATTGAACACAATACTCCAGCTGTGACCTGAACAGTATTTTATAAAGGTTTAGCATAACTTCCTTGCTTTTATGCTCTATTCCTCGATTAAGAAAACCAAGGATCCCATATGTTTTTTTTAACAGCCTTCTCAACTTGACCTGCCACCTTCAAAGATTTGTGTACATACACACCCAGGTCTCTCTGTTCCTGCACCACCTTTAAAATTGGACCGTTTAGTTTATATTGCCTCTCCTCATTCTTCCTACCAAAATGTATCACTTCACAATTCTCTACATTAAATTTCATCTGCCACGTGTCTGCCTGTTTCACCAGTCTATATCCTCCAGAAGTCTGTTACAATCCTTCTCATTATTTACTACATTTTTGAGTTTTGTGTCATCTGAAAACTTTGAAATTATACCCTGTATACTCAAGTCCAGTTCATTAATATATATCAAAAAGAGCAGCGGCCCTAATACCAACCTCTGGGGAACCCCACTGCATACTTCCCTCAAGTCTGAAAAACAACCGTTCACCACTACTCTCTGCTTTCTGTCCTTTAGTCAATTTCATATCCACGTGGCCACTGTCCCATTAATCCCATGGGCCTTAATTTTGCTAACAAGTCTGAAGGGGTTAACAGGGTCAGTGCAAAATTGCTGTGCTTAAGAAAAACAACTGCGAAAAGGTCCGATGATTGAATTATGTGGAAGTGGTGACATGTGACCTCTGCGGTTTTGCAGATGATTCAATAACAGGTCAAAGGGCTCACTTGATTGATACTGGCCGTTAGGAGATAAGGGAAGTCACAAGATGAGCACCTGGTGGCTCCATTGTATAAACTTTGATGTAATTTAAAGAAAGGTCATGCGAAAGTATGACAAGATGAGCACCTGGTGGCTCCATTGTATAAACTTTGATGTAATTTGAAGAAAGGTCATGTGAAAGTATGAATCATTGTGGTTTGGAGTCATAAATACTGAGATTTGTAAGCATTCAGAGAGACAGCAAGGGATGAGCTGCCGGAGCTCTAGCTGTTCTCCCTGATCAGCCGTTAGATATCTCCGCAGACTGTTTGTATTGTACTGTTTAGCAATTTTGTGTTTTAAATTGTACTGTTGAACAATTTTGTGTTTTAAATAAACTGCTCGGCTTTTCACCATTTACAGGCTAGTGTGCGGATTTAATTAATTTTATTTTCGCCACAACAAGTGCTACTTTGTGAAACGTCTTTTGAAAGTCCATACACACAACTTTAACTGCACTACCCTCAGCAACCCTCTCCATTACTTCATCAAAGCACTCAATCAAGTTAGTCAAACATTTGCCTTTAACAAATCCATGTTGAATTTCATTTATTAGCCCATACTTTTATATGTGCCAATTAATTTTGTCCTGGATTATTGTCTCTAAAAGTTTCCCCACCACCAACGTTAGGCTAACTGGCCTGTAAGTGTTATGTTTACCCCTCTCTCTATTGAACCATGGAACTTTACTTCAGAAGGAGACCATTCAGCCTATCACAGCTGTACCGGCTGTCTGAAAGACCTCCCCATTTATTTCCATTACCCTGTCCTTTTTCACAATCGGCTGCTGTAATTTTGGCACAACCCTGGGGTTTCTGCTGATCTTCCGCCAAAGTTATGGCAGCTGATTGAGAGAACCCTTGAGGAATTCTCAGAATCTCTGTGTTAAAAAAAAATC